>NC_037600.1:5764099-6094499 GCF_003073045.1 Pomacea canaliculata
AAGAGAGATGTTGTCCTGTAACTCATACTTGCCGTTCACATACTTGTAAGTGCTCCACTGCAATCCAAACCCTTCGATCCTTCAAATACTTATTCATTCTGTACTGTCATCGTTTTCCAAACAAAACCAAAACATCTTTCTTTCTAGAAGGAACTCGATCGCATGCTCTTCAAGTCGTTGACTTTGTTGCCCAGGTGTATCGCTTCTGTGATGGTTGTAAGCGCTGACAAGTCATGTGCAGGTGAACGGTAACGAAGGAAAGAACTGTATTATTTCGCGAAAGTGCCTTACCGTCTTTACACTTTTGTGATTGTCAGTGGTTACGATGTATACATGCACTTGAATTTGTGGATACTCTATTTGTGTTTGGAACTATATGATTAGTCTCAGGTATTTTGCTGATATGAGTGAGTACGTACTAGGACACACAGATATTTCATTAAACCGACTTCTTTGTAAAAAGATGTTATCATGAGAAGTCAGATATACTTCCTTTGAACAAAATCCTTACAATTGTATGAATACACGACATCCTGGCCCAACCGTAACGATTTTAAAAATATTCTAACTGGCTGGTTCCCCGTACTGTTGGAGGTGAAGGTAGGTTTGCTTTCACAAGGTGTTACTTGACTGGCCTGCTCCACAATTTGACACTATCTCTGACCCCTGTATGGGGGACAGGTGAGGACCTGAATAAAGGTCTTTACTGTCCATCCTTCTGGTACATCCTTGTATGTGTTGCTTGTGGCCCAGAAATAAACATTAGGACATTGGCTTATCATAGTCTCACAGAACGATCTGAAATGGCTTCTGTAGCAGAAGAACAACATTAATAATAAAAAACTTGTGCAAGTAAATGTCATCCTGAATAATTCTAAATGGGCATTAATTTTAGTATATTGTATGTTGATATTGATTTATGTTTGTAGTAAAATACAAAAAAAATGTTTTAAACATTTGCTATGACGTAGATATACGTAACCCTACCAGATAAAGGAAAGCATTACTGATAACTGACGGTGTAACTGCTAACTATATTTTAGTGAATCAGGTGAGTCAATAGTGTCAAACTTCATGTAAATTATATAGTCTGTAAATGTTTATAATTTATTTCGATATGGTCTTTGTGTTTATAAGCTCTTTTTCTGAAATTTGTTTCTAACCTAAATCATTGTTTAACTTTAATGATAAGTTTTAGAGATGGCTCTTGAATTTTACTAATGATTGAAAATATCGTATCTTCAATTTTTTTAAGGTTTTTTTTTCGTAAATCATCGTTCAGAAATGATTATTTTATTTTAATCAATTGTTTCTTACCCATTGACAACAGTGTCTTGGGCTATGACACAGGGAATACTGCCCTTCTTCACGTTTAGTTTTTCCAGCGTTTTGTGAACTTCGTTCTTGTTCCTCAGATCGCATTGCACCACAGTGAGGTGACCACGGGGAGGGTCACCAGCCTCATGTGGTTCGCCACTTGTTTGTAACATGTTCCACAACAGAGATATCACAGAGTCACGGGGTTCTGGAGAATCATAGAGAATATACACCTGGTGACCTCGTAGCAGCCACATTATCCCAGCCAGGATCAACATTCGTGTTTTAATCGCACCAAAGTGCGACGACAAGAAACATCGTTTCTTAGTATGAAGCATCTCTGGCCATGTCTGGATGCAGTTGTCCATCGCTCGTACATAGGTCTCTGCTAGTGAACAAGCTTCTTGCCACAGCTTGGACATGCAGGTAAGGTTGTCTTGTATGTTCTGAGTAGACTGTGTCGCCGGCCAACAGAACCTAATGCAGTTTGTTGAGCAATCAAAAATCTGTCATGAGATGATAAATAATGATATTATAAAATTATAAAAATATTAGTGGTAAAGGATGGCTTAATGGAAAATTACTTGTAGTAAAAAAAATGGTAATAATTAAAAGTATGGGTTTAATGGGATAGCATGATGTATACTGGTGTTTTTGCCCATAATTAACGGAAAAATTATCTCGTTTTCAATTACATGCCTAATACTAAACATTTGTATAACAGATAATATAATGAAGGTGCATTATATGGTCATATGACGGCTTAGCTTTTATTGATATCAAAACTAAATTCATAAAAAAGCAGATGGACTTTTCAAGGTTCATTTAAATTTTCTACACTATTTTATGCATTTAATGTAGTGCGTAATACATCTCAATCTGCACAAACATCTTATTGTAGTTTTTATATGCGATGATATGCAAATAAAGAAAATAACGAGGGCAAACATGTTTTACCTAGCTATCAGAGTGAGATACAGATCATCGTTCATAACGACATCATCAACTCTGGCACACGTCCACTTCCAACAGTCACGTAACCTGTTGACGACATCAGACGTCACGACCCAAGGTGTAGACGGGTGTGACAAGTCCTCAACACACAGACACTGGGTAGTGGGGTCTTCTGTGGCTTACACACCTACACACTCCAGCAGTCTCTGTTACATAAGAAACGAAATATTACTGAATTAAAATTACATATGATCTGTTTTATTATTTCCCCTTTATCACATGCGTGCTAATAAGACTAGTGTAAATGTACCACAAAATAAAAATTTTATTTTTATTTTAATGATTACGGTTACTATAAATAAGGGCGTCAGACATTTTTTAATCACCTATTTTGTCTTTCTGTGTAGACATATCGAGATTATTTCATGGGGAGAAGCATCCAACAACCAACCTCAACCAGTTCATTGTGCTTGGCGACAGCACGACACAGTGAGGCGCGGGGAAGGTTGGGTAGTATCAGTGTGTGACGAACTGTAGGACACTGTGTGGTCTGACATGACATGTTTAATCACACACGAATTTTGCTTCTGTAGCTTGCTGTACAGCCTCAGTCATTGCTGTAACAATACATCCTCCCTCGTCCTTGCTGATCATCGTCACGTCCTCATACACCTTGTCACTGACCGCTTCACCAACCCCAACCACCCCCGTGACTATCTTCCTGTGCACGATACAAATGTCCCAACAGGCACGTCCCTCATCCTTGTGTAATCGACACCTGACGGCACAGGTATGTAACCATGTTGTGAAAGTCAGTACCTCGGGGTTGTTCAGGTTAGTCGCTGTGTTGAATGTGTGAGGACAAACATTCTTATCTTAGTCACACTCGAATCTCGCCATGTGACAGATAGACAGTGCAGACATGTGCATGGCCATGTGTCATGTCTACAATCTCAATGGCTTTGTGCATTTTTAATGTCAAGGAATTGACTGGGAAATGTTAAACCACATTATTGGCCACAGAAACTGGAGTTTATGTAATCGAGTTTTTGTTAAGTAAACAGGTGGCAATACTTGAAATGACAAGATATCCAAGTACTTTTCGGGTACATTTCTTTAAACATCATCAAACGAGACCGCATTAAACTTCTTAGTGATCCCCTCAACGCTTGTATCATTCGGCGTTGTCTGAAACATAACAACATGAACACTGCTCTGCATCCACATGTCTTTTTAAAAAATAAATAGTTTACACCTAAATGAAAGATAAATTATTATCAAAAACACGAAACGTTTTGTAAAGTAGAAAAATGACAAATGTAAATGTAAATATAAAGATAGGTAATAAAACAATAACCAAAAGGTCCTTAGAAACTTGCATTGATGAAAAGTTAAATAAAATAATATATTGTAAGCATAAGGATTAGATATGTTTAAACTTAGAACATGCAGTAAGTACATTGCAAGAACCAAAAGCTCATTAGACTTAGGACAAAACAAATGTTACATACAAATTTAAATAGTAAGAACAAAAGTAACAATGCTGTCTTTTTTCCAGGATTAGATATGTTTAAATGATGAGTGTATATAAACTGCTTTGCATGTTTCTAATCTAAAAAGATAACATAAATAATTTGTAGATATTTTAGTGTTCTTATATTTAAACTTGCATGTTGTCTAACACGCTTCCTATTTTATTACAAATAACCTCAAACCAAAAAGTGTGAAACAACTTACTTTCTGGGTGACATGATTTTTATAATAAAGCAGTAATTTTGTATTAAATTCTAGATCTTTGTTCTTAAACACAAATTACAAATAGTTCATACTTCAAATAAACAGGAGTTAAATATTTTTTAAATACAAAAGTCTCACACACACTGCCTTTTTCTCCTGTACTATCTTTATTTTTTTTATTACTTGTTTATAAACTAGGAGGTTCTTGCAGATTCTACTCTATTTCTTACCATCAGAGAACGTTCTTCACAATCTAGTTTTCTATTTCGCTGGGTGATCCGATGATGCAAGAACGGAATCTTTCTGAAAATGTAATATTCCTTTTGAAATAACCAACCGCTCAAGAGAGATCTTTTGTTTATTACCCTTTTCGTTATATATATACATGGATCATAAAAACTGTATGCTTCTTGAAAGTAAAAATCATGTTCACAAGTAATTTTTAGTAAAGTGTCATTTGTTCATACCGGGATTCTAGTAGCTCTCATCAGTTATTTTTACATTTATACGGATCAGTATACAAACGTGAACGAGTAATATTTTATATTTTAATTAAAATAATATCTTAGCTTCTTACCCTTTAAAAACCATCAATGAGACGATCCCAGCCACCAGTAAGAAAGTCGAAATCACTGACCCCAGTACAATCGCAAAAGTGTTGTCCGTTTCAATCACTTTTGCAGCAAGTGTTTCTGTCACCAAAATACAAAGTTAAAAATGAAATGAGACAGAAATAATTATTAAAACCCTTGTCACACTTTCCTGCTTCATTTGTTTATCCCTATGCACACATCCCTCTAGCAGTTATTTCAGAATATTAAAAGACAGATTAAACGAACAAATAGTTTTATTACCATTGTCGTCAACATTTAGTTGACACGTCTCCTGCTGACCAGAAGTAGAACCTTCATGCCAACAAGAGTAGTTACCCCTCTGATCCTTTGCTACCTCCAGTATCCTGAGAGTAGTGTAGTAGGATACATCATCAGTGTTCAGGTAACCATGTTCCACCTGACACCTGGACCTTGTGCCCTCCCATGAGCAATTCGCGACCACTGTTTTATAAAGAAAGAAAACATTACAGTCTAGAGCAACTGTCTCAAACTCATATTAGCATGTGGGCCGCAGTGGAAAGTAACAGCCAGTCAGCGGGCCGCACCACGAAAAGAAAATGTTTTTTCATTAAATTTTACGAACACTACTGTCACTGCAGTTAAATGCTAAAATAAAGTTTTTATAATTATTAATTACATTTAGTGTAGTTTATTACATGCACAGGCAGTTTAGTTTATTAAAATAAGTTGACGTTGTTGTCTCTGTCACTAATAACGGGGGTAATTTTTCACTGCGGGAGTTAAATCACCAAGCACAACATATATATACACCGCGGACGTGGCCGAGGGCCGCACAAAAATGTTTCGCGGGCCGCATTCGGCCCGCGGGCCGCGTGTTTGAGACCCCTGGTCTAGAGCAATGACTCTATTGCTGATAAAATCACCTATTGTGCATTTGGATGTATGAAAGTACTAAAAAGACAACATAAACATATTAATTTGTCTATAGTTTCTTTTAAAATAATTTGCGTTAGCGGAGAAGACGCAATTTAAATTTTTCGAAACTCTCTACACATTCTTAATTTATAATTTAACTTTTAGCAGGTCAATTACAATGTATAATTCATTCAGATATATTGTTAAAATTTAGTTTTATGATGATGAAAATACATGTAAACATGTATACATGAATACCTTTATGTAGTCTCCCATTAATAATTATTTACTAATATGTCTTTTTATAAATATATCAAAAAGAAACAAAATCCACTTTCGTCTCTCCTTTCTCTTTTGTTTGATAAATTTAATTAATAAATAATTTTCTTTGGAATCTGAAAAAGATCGAATGCTGCCCACTCGCAGGTTTGTTTTTACACGAACAGTTACTGATTTCGATCTTAATAAGATATTGCAATAACTTAGCTTAGGACAAAAAAAAATTCCTACTGTGTTTTTCTTGCCCGTTGTGTTTATAGACCGCAAACCTTCTTCTTGTTTTCGCAATGTCCTCAGTGAAGAAGCAAGTGATGTTGGCTTGAAATTGGTTCTGAACGATGCTGCATGTGTCGCTGCTCCCTTTCATTTACAGACCAAAGGTCGAATATTAAATTTTATAACAACATAGCTTTATGGACACGCAAGGCACGATATAATGTTGGGTACTGAAGTTGGGAATATTTTCTGCATTTACAGAAAATTTGCATCTCAGAACAGATGAGCAACGACACAAAGACTGTACAAGACTGGTTCATTTAACTTACTTAGAAAGGAGTAAAATATTCATTAATCCAAAGACGATCTGCTGTTAGTGTTAGTAGAAGATCAATCTATGTATGAAATTTAAAATTGTAATAAATTCTGAATAATCTGCGTCAGTTAAACACAATTTAATGTAGAAGGTCGGAAAAGCATGAATACAAATTGAAGATATAAGTGAAATTTTAAGTCAAATATGCAATATGTAAATAAAAAAAAGTCTTTATATAAAGCAAGCTCAACAATCATTTTGTTAGAAAATAGTTTAGGCAAAAGGATTAGAATAAATTTAATAATTTGAGGACATTAAAAATCACCAAGTTCAAACTCAAGCTCGCAAGCTCCCGGAGACTTCGGTCCGTAGCCATCCACCTGACAAGCGTACTTCCCGGTGACCTCTGAGGTCACTTCTCTGATGGTAACTGTCATGTTTGCTCCAACGGTCTTGCTGGACTTGAAGCCAGGTTTATCATAGCATTCAAGTTTATTATTCAACCACCAGCAGTCTATTACAGCATCTGTCGACATATAAAGTGTTTTAGAAACTGACAATTTTAAATTTCTTTTTTGTATGTTATGTTGTCGTGTTTTTAGAAACTTGTCTAAGACAATACGTGTTCAAATGTGAAACTATCTCCACTCTGGAACATTTTAAGGTTAATAATACATTTTTGAAGGCATTTTGACCTATTGGTACTGAGCTCTATTTCTTTAGAGGGAGGATTTTTAGCATTATAATAAGTGTGCACCAATATGAACGAACATTTTACACCTTCATTCAGCAGTTGGGTATGTTGTTTATGAGGAGATAAAGATGGTTGGAGAAAACACAAATGTGGGCTATACTTTTGGGCTATACATTTTTCTAGATGTTGTGACCACCACACATTCAGAATCCTACACCCAATAGGCTATCATACCATAGTCTCTAGACAATACTACACATAGTGTCTTGTTATTCGTATTTATTAGAGCAATTCCATTCTGTAATCATTGTTAAATCATTTCAATACCTCTTCATACAAACAGGAACGCAATGCCTAAAATGGTCTTACTCTAAACGATTATCTTGATATTTTACCTTGGCTGCCATCTTTGGCATAGTGGTAAACCGAGAATGATTTCTTTGTCACACTGAGATCCTCGGGAAATTGACAAATAAGAACTGCTTCTTGAAGAGGCTTCACCAACGGTACAGTGCACTCAATCTTTCCATCTGAATGACAGGAATGAGAAATTACGATGATTAAATGTTCGTGAAATACACAAATACGGACGAGGAGATGGGAACCGCCCTCACCTAAAGCTGGCCTTTAGAAAAGTGAGGTCTGACGTCCTAACGACCCCAAAAAGTCTTCCGAGGATTTTTACCTTTACCTTTACATTTTGAAACACATTTCAGAGCCAGGCTAGAGTGTATGTGCATTTATACCTTTTCGCTCTGAAATAAAACAAAATAAATTCTTCAAAAAATCTTCGTAGTTATAAAAAAATAATGACGTTATTCATAATCTAAGTGTAAAAATTGCATAGTGAAGGTATCGCAGAGAATATCATATTATTTCCACAATCCAAACCTTGGGTGGAAACAGCAGTAATGTATAGACATGACAAGACGATGGCTAGTTTTCCTGGCACCAGGTGTGTCTGACGAGAGTAAGGAATTCCATGTTGGAAAAACGCCAAAGTCTCTGAAGGTGTCATGACGAGCAGTTTTCTAAAAAAAAAAAAAAAACATATTAAAAAACATTTTACAAACTTGGCTATGTTAGGTCATTCTGAGGTTAAAGCTCACAATATACGTGATTTAGCAAAACATCTTTTGGGTAAAGAGCACTCAGGAAAACGCATCATATTTTTTGCATTTATTTGATCCAAAAACACAGTCAATAGAAATAATAGAAACGAAATGATTTCAATAAAATTACCGAACAAAAAAACTTAAACAATAATTTATGTTAACTTCAAGATTTATACAATTGAATGTCACACTTTTAACTACGAAAGTCGGAAGAGCTTTAATATACACTAACGGCCAAAAATATAGAAGTATGCTGTTAGCCAAGATTCTTTAAAACAATAATCTTTTCTAGATCGACCAGAAAAAAAGAATAGCTTATTGAGGTAAATTTGACAGCCATGGTATTTTTACACCTGATCCAACACACCTCACACTATATTCACTAAAATCTCCTAAACATTCTAGCGAAACCTAATGACCTGCAGAAAGAAGCTGTCGATGGAAGAGGTCGTTGACGATTAAAGCTACTTGTGACCTGTTATTATCACCTTTGAAAAAAAAATCCAACGTTTTTCAGGACCGTTAAAACGAGAGTGTGCGAGGTCCCGTCACTTCCCACGGCAGTCTGGTTTCTGTGCGCTCGGTGAAAGTTCTCTTCGTCTGCGATGTACCTGTCCTGTTATATACCCTGTTATTGTAGGGCATTGTGGAGATAAGATTAAAAAATGTTGAAACAGCTACAAAAAGTACGTCAGAAGGTTGATTTTTTACATTCTTAAGAGATGGCGGTCGTACATAGTTTTAGCATGTGATCGCTACAAAATATATTTCTGGACTGGAACAAACAAACATGTTGATTGTTACATGATGGTTTCTACATTCTTAATTGCTTTGTTATTATTTTACTCTCCAACTTCATAATGATGGTGTCAATGGGATGCAAGATAGAAAGTGTCCTCTCTCTTTCTCACCCTCACATGCGCCCTGCGCACACAGACATAAGTTCCTGAAAAGTAGATAAAGATTACTTTCATCCCCTCTGTACCCTTATGGTTTATGAAAAAAACTAGAATGAATCATCAGGCACAAGAGCACCACGATTTCTGATACGAGCACACGCCGATTGTAGTATAACTGACTTATATGTATCTTACAATTTTTCAGAAACGACCAATCTCTGTAGATAACATTTGTCCTGACCTGGTGTTGACAAGTGGTCTCTTGTGACAGATAATAGAAAACACACTGTGGTATAGAAGCACCTCAATAGGTACAGGCTCGCTGATATCGGCATTAATGATGAGTACGAGATTGTACAGACTCGATGAGCTGAACTGTTTTATGAAAAGAATAACTCTAGTATTAAACTTTCCCGCGTGTGCAAGCAAACTAGAATGTTAACCTTACACTTGACCTTAGTAATAAAAAATTAAAGTATTAGATGAGTTAAGCTGTCCCCATGTCTCAGTGTTATTATATTTCATTATATTCGAGTAACAGATAACTGATATGCAAGCTAATAAATAAATGATTACAATTTTGTATGGCCTTGATTTGTTAAAGTCGACAACAGAAGATATAACCGGTTGATTATACTTTTTCGACGTGATAATAATGAGATAGCGATTCATGGAAAGATCTATCATTAAGGAAATTTATTATGTAACATATCTGCCAAAACCATCAGAAAGGCGACGACATAGATTAGAGGACTGTCCCGGTACAGGAACACACGTGGTTTGTTCGACGACTGCATTTCCACCTATAGTCGCAGAAGGAACACCACCTAAATGCGCAGTGTACCTCGACTTCAATGCCTTTGTGTGTCGGTGAACCGAGCAAAACAGCAATTTCTGGAGTCAAGGGTCTATCCAGGGCCTCATTTAGTAACTAATTATTGAGATACCTATAACTGCAGTAAAAATAGTTTGATAGAATAGGGACGTTTAGCATAGACACCAACACAGAAAATCAAGCAGAATAGACATCAGAAATCTGGATATTTAGTTTCCAAAAAATCAATCAATCAGGTATTTTGTTATGTTTGAAAGTAGGTGAAGGTTTAGTTGATCAAGCGCCATGACGAAGTCAGTTGCCAGTTGCTTAATTCAACGTGACTTTGTACTCAAACAACAGAAAATGAGAAGAAAACAAAGTAAATTTTAATATATATATACTAATAAAAAATATGGTTGTTTGGTATTTGCTGTGTATATAGATACTGTAAAAAAATTCTTAATTTCTAACTTTTGATCTACTTCTTGATTTGTGAATTCTCTGTCCCATACAGTTATAGTTTTTAAGTTGATTTTACTGAAAGAAAAGAAAACATATCATTGTTAAATGTCACAGCACGTAAATAGAAGGGGAAAGACGAGTTAATAAACTGTTGCAGGCCATCGTTTTACTTCCCAAGGAGACATGGCGAAGGGAGAGATACGGCGTGTTGGGGAGAGGAGGCTGCGTCTTCCTAGAAAAGTGCAACATTCGCACTTTTATGCATCTTAGTTTTTTGTATTTTGTATTTTTTTGTATGTAGACCTTTTCGTTTATTTCTTTAAAACATGTGGATGTTTATATTAGTAATGTGTTTTCTGTTTTTGAACTGTCAATAGGAGCCGTCTGAGGGACCGGAAGATGGCCATGAGTATTTGGGACTGCCTTAAGCTAGGGACTAATGGGCCTCGCAGATGCTATGAAGTATTTGAAGTTTTTTTTTTGTAAGTTGTTTAGAGTTTATTGGTATCTTGGAGTATTTGGTCCAGGAAAGTTAAGGTCGTTCGTCCCCAGAGACAGAGGTATTTAGAGTGTAACGTCTGTCCCCAAGTGCAAGCGGCAGTTGTGTATTGTTTATGTAATTGTCTCTACGTTTCAATATATACTGTGATTTTGGAAGATATATATATATATGAAACGTTAGTCCGCAGTGACTATTGAGACAGTGAAAGAAGTCTTGTGCCAAGCTTTTCTCTTTATTAGTCTAAAGTGTGATCATCAAGAAAAGGAACTTTCTCTCACTACTGTGTTTAGAATTAAAGATATTAATAAGTAACGAAAAGAGATCTTAGTAGTAAAGATTAACAAATCGAGTGTGTGTGACAGATATATATAACTTTGAACTGTAGACATAACCCTCACAATACTCCTAAACATATAAAAGACAGACCGAGAGATAGAGAGTGGTACTATCAAAAAGGTCTATCAAAAATTGTAATCTTTAATTGAATCTCGAACTAACAACGTGTTTTCAACAACAACAGAAAATAAATAAAAATAAAAATAAATAAAAAAATAAATTAACAAAGCATACTGCACAAGGGAAACGTTTTGCTCGAACCATCATGTGTATGCTTACATATCTCTAAACACATTATTCTGCTGTCTTCATTATACTAACATTCGCTCTTCAGAAGTGGATTCAAAAAAGCTAACATTGACACAAATTTTAATAACATATTCAAATTTCCCGATGACAAACAGTATAATAAAATCTATATTTTTATTGGATAACATAGCTTGCTAAGTGCAACTGATATGTGATATTTGTGTACTTACTATTTCTGTCACTAAAACAGAAATATACGATCACATACGATTACTGTGCCGCATTACGATAGAACTATCTCCATTTTTATCCGCCTACTGTCCACCACTCAATCTCTTAACTGTGCATCGAAAGCAGACTTTCTAGTAAACTATTACTTCTAACAACAGTCCATACCATGGAATTCTTTTTTTTTTTACTTGTTATTCTCTATTTTTTCGTTTATAGCTACTTTTTTGCTTGTCTTCCTCTGCATAATCATCGACTCTCTTAGTTCTTGTTACCTAAATACTCTTAGCGCTTTCTGAATTTTTCTTTTAATATAGTCATTAATGCTGTTCTTCATCTTTCCGTACTTTCGTATCTTGTGAGTCTTGACAATGGTCCTGACCGGTCAACATTAGCAGGAAACACACACACATATATTAGAAGAAAGTTAAGGATTTCCTCGAATGACAATCAGCTGTGATGTACAGGTGCTGATCACCAGCTGTTTTTTGCTAACATCTCCAGCACTTCGGTGCTTTTCCACGTACACCACGACTTTCTTTCTCACCGGGTATTTTTGTAGTTCGTCCACGTGCATGGCGCGGAGAGCATCAGGTTGTCCTCTAAATTTATACTTGCCATTCACATACTGTAAACTGCTCACTGCAATACCACAATCATTCAGTCCTATCAAAAACTGATACATTCTGTCTGCTTCACTTTCAAACAAAACCAAAACATCTTTCTTCTGAATGATCGACGCTGTCTTCAAAGTCTGGTCCCCAGGTGTTGTCTGTGTGTTTGGAGATCTGTTGTCATGTGCAGGTGAGACGGTAACTGAAAGGAAACAGAAAGAACTGTTATCGTGAAGTCGTTCATCTTACCCTGTGTGACTGTGAGTGGTTCATGTAACCTGCTGAATTAATGTCGATAATTTTTGCGTTTGGACTATGTTGTCTCGTTTTCGTTATATGAGTGAGTAAACTTACTGCGGATACAAAAATATTTCTTACTTTTTGTTCTGAAAAGGTGTTTGATGAGAAAGTCAGCCACTTCCTTAGAACAATCCTTACATTCATGAACTGTCCATGGCCCAGTCTTAACGTGTTTAAAATATTTAACTGGTGGTCCGTCTGATGGAGGTAGACAGGTAAGCTTGCCTTCACCACCAGGTGTGACTTGACTGACTGCTTCAGTTGAAACTTCCCTGACCACTGCAGGGGGACAGGTGAGGGTCTGAATAAAGGTCTTCATTGTCCATCCTTCTGGTACATTCTTGTTTGTGTTGCTTGTGGCCCACAAATAAACATCAGGACATCGGCCTCTCAAAGTCTCACAGAACGATCGGAAATGGCTTCTGTAGCAGAAGTTAAAAAAAAAGTAATAATACCTTATCAAAATGAAAGTCGCATTGCATAATTAAAAATGTCAGTGCTAAATAAGGAAGAGGGAATGAAATGGGCATTAGTTGTAGTGTGTATGATTTATGTTTATTTAATCTTTTTCTGTAGCAAAATAAGGAAAATTGGTAGTAAACATTTAATAAGGCGTAGATAACTGAACCCTACCAGATAAATTAAAGCATTAAAGATAACTAAATTCGCCACTGCAAACTAAAGTTTAGTAAAATAAGTGAATCAATATTGCCACACTTCATGTGCTTTAGACTAAAGTCTGCAAATTTTCTGTTATCATTAAATATGAATCGGTCTTTCTACATATATATATATAGGCTTTTTCTGCTTTCAACATGTTTGTAGACTAAATCTGTTTTCTTTATACGTTTTTAACATAGTTCTTGCTTTTTTGTGTTTCAAAATGCCGTATCAAAATTTATTTCTCTCAAATTTTTTAGGAGTCCGTTCTTTTTTTTATTTGTCGTAAAATTATCGTTCAAAAATGAGTGTTTTTTTTTTTCACCAAGTGTTTGCTTACCCGTTGATAACAGCGTCTTGGACTATGACACAAGGACTACTGCCCTCCGTCAAGTTTAGTTTTTTCAGCGTTTTTTCAACTTCGTTCTTGTTTTTCAGATCGCACTGCACCACACTGAGGTGAAATCGGGAAGGGTCATCAGCCTCATCTGGACCACACTTTGTTTTTAACGTGTTCCACAACATAGACATCACAGAGTCACGTGGTTCTGGAGAATCGGAGAGGATATACACGTGGTGACCTTGTGACAGCCACATTTTCCCAGCCAGAGCCAACATTCGCATTTTATCAACACTAGGTGACCCGACAAGAAACAGTCGCTGTTCGTTGAGCATCTCTACCATGTGTGGATGCAGTGTCCATCGCTCGTACAGGTCTCCTGTCAGTGAAACAGCTTCTGCCAGAGTCTTGGGCAGCAGGTAAGGTTGTTCTTGTATGTCTAGAGTTGACTGTGTAGCCGGGCCACAGAACCTACACCAAGACCAACATATTGTTGAGGCAATAAAAATCATGTCTTGTTATAGATATGGTTTAAAAATTATAAATATGTTTTGATAAAGGATGGCTTAATTAAAAGTTACTTATATTTCAAAAACGAAAGTAATCTGAAATATTTACAAGTATTGTTTGCATTGGATAGCACATATATATATATACTGGTTTTTCCCATAATTACCGGAATAAACTGTCTCGTTTTCAATGTCATGCCTTATACCGCACCTTTACAGAACAGATAATTCAGTGATGATATATCATACAATCGTATGATGGCTTAGCTTTTTCTGATACCAGAAATACATTCTTTAATAAGTAGACGGACTTGCAAAGCTTCATTTCAATTTTTCTGCAATCTTTTGCATTTAATGGTGTGCGAAATGGCACCTGCATCTGCTGAACATCTAATTTTAGTTACCACGTACGGTGATATGCAAATAACAAGGGCAAAAACATGTTACCTGGCTATCACAGTGAGATACAGATCATCAGTCCAAACGACATCATCAACCCTGGCACACGTCCACTTCCAGCGGTCACGTAACGTGTTGACCACAGAAGGTGTTGACGGGTCTGACAAGTCCTCAACACACAGACACTGGGTAGTGGGGTCTTCTGTGGCTGTCACATCTAAACACTCGCGCATTTTCTGTTACACAAGAAGTGGTATATTACTGATAAAACAAATTAAAAACTGATTAACACAAAATAGGGAAAAAATTAGATGCTCAATTCAACGATTATGGTCCTATTAACAAGAGCGTGAGACACTTTTTACCCTATTTTTTCTCTGTGAAATCGGCTCTGTTATGGAGAAAAACATCCAACAACTCACCTCAAGCAGGTCAGTATGCTTAGTGACAGCACGACACAGTGAGTCGCGAGGGAGGTTGGGTAGTATCAGTGTGTGACGAACTGTAGGAAAGTGTTGCTGGCCTGACATGACATGTCCTATCACACCATTTGCCTTATGTCGCTGGTCTGACATGACATGTCCTATCACACGATTTGCCTTCTGTAGCTGCTGTACAGCCTCACTCACTGCTGTGACAATACATCCTCCCTCGTCTTGCTGACCATCGTCACTGTCCTCCACCTTGTCACTGACCGCCTTCACCACCCCCACCAACACCCCGTGTTCTCTGTGCACGATGACAAAGTCCACACAGGCCACGTCCTCCTCCTCGTCTACCACACCTGATGGCACAGGTAGACCATGTTTTTGGAATTCACTACCAGGGTTGTTCAAGTAGTCCGTGTATTTGAACTGTGTCAGGACAAACATCTTTTCTTGTCTTTGATCGGCCATGTGATGTAGACAGTGCAGGACATGTTGCATGGCTCTATCATGTCTCAGAACGCTCATATCTTGTGAATTTTTAATGTCAGGAATGACAGGGATGTAAACATCTCTCCCTGACACAGAATGAAGTTTATATTGAGTTTTGTTAAAGTAGAAAGGTGGCACGAAATGGCAAGAATCCATTATGTCCGGGTACATTTCTTTAACATCATTAATCAGACTGTTCATAAACCGAACGGTTGTATCATCTGGGGTTGGCTGAAAGAAAACAGCACGAAAACTGCTCTTTTTAAAGAGAAATACTCGACACTTAAACGAAACACAAATTATTATTAAGAACACGAAAATTATTGTAATGTTTTAAATGACAAATGCAAATGTCAATATGAATATTGATAATAAAATAAGAACCAAAAGGTCTTTAAAAACTTGCATTCATGAAAAGTTTATAAAGTAGTATGTTGGAAGCACATAAGTAACATTGTTTTCTATTTTTCAAGATTAGACATGTTTAAACTTTGAACGAGCATGAACCAAAAGGTCATTAAACTCAGCTTTGATCAAGTGTTATTAAATAAAGTTTTAAGTTGTAAGAACAAAACTAACAATGCTGTTTTTGTGTCGGATTGGATATGTTTAAACTCAGAATGTGCATAAAATGTTTCGCATATCAATAGCCTAAAAAAGAGAATATTAAAGATTACTGAGTGAATACTTTGTGTCGTTATAGTTAAACTCACATGTTGTCGAACAAGCCTTCTATTTTATTACAAATAAATAATCATTACTAGCAACAGGTGTCACACAGCTTTCTATCCCAGTGACATATACTCCTTCTAAGCTGTTTATTTGGATTAAAACTGTGGATCTTTGTTTTCAAACATTAATTTCCAATAGTTTTATATCATACTGGCAAAAAACATGATGTATTTAAACTTTTAAAAATTGCAAACTATCATTATTTTAAAAAATTCAAACAATCTTTATAAGTTTTCTATTTATGAATTATCTGCATACTAGGAGGTTCTAGTTGAGGCCACTCTATTTCTCACCATCAGAGGGTCTTCTGCATCATCTGCTTGTCCATTTTGTTGGACAATACAACGACGCAAGAACGGAATCCTTCTGAAAATTATATATTATTTTTAAAACACTGAGCAGACTCAGGGGATGTCTTTCGTTTATTACCCGTTTAGTAATTTTACATGTATCAAGTAAATCGTATGCTTCTTGAAAGTAAATTTCATATTATTGATTAATTCCAATTTGGTGTGATTTGTTAATATCTGGATGGTGGTACCTCTCAGCGGTTATCTTTACATGCATACAGATCTATATACAAGCAGCAATAAGTCATACTTTGTATTAAGTAATAGCTTAGCTACTTACCCTTTACAAATAATCATTAAGACGATCCCAGCCGCCAGTAATAAAGTCGAAATCAGCGACCCCAGTACGATCGCCATTGTGTTGTCTGTTTTGTCAGAGTTCGCAACACGTTTTTCTGGCACCGAAAGTAAAATTGCATACATGTATAAATAAATCAGAGATGACTAATCAGAGTCGCAGTCTCACTGTTTCAGGTGCGTATCCTTATGTACTCTTTACACTATCAGGATAACTGAAAGATAGAACAGATGAGAAAATTATTTCATTACCATTGTCGTCGACATAGAGATGACACGTCTCCTGCTGACCAGAAATAGAACCTTCGTGCCAGCAAGAGTAGTTGTCCCATGTACCTTGTGCTACATGTGATATCCTAAGAGTAGTGTAGTAGGATACATCATTACTGTCCAGGTAACCCATCTGACACCTCGGCCTTGTCTCTTCCCATGAGCAATTTGCCACAACTATTTTAAAAAGTACGAAAACAGATAACCAAGTCGGCTAGATACTGTTCTCGTTGTGGGCTCAGAAAAGAAAATTATTCTAACAGCACCAAGGTAAATTGACATATTAGGCAAAGTCCTAAAACGTCTGATATGTCATTAAACGATAAAATAAACTTGTTAAATTTTACAAAGTTTTCAATTGTGTTCTCATAAATATCGTTTGAAGTAAATGGTTGTACATACAGTATTTAGTGCCAACACTAGCACATGATTTGTCTGCTATAGATTCCAAAAGCATTTAGTACTAGGGTGTTTTTTTTAAATGCGTGCACACATGCTTCCGTTGGCATTATTGATTGATTTGATTTTGGCAGCAAAAGGCATTCTATAAGTGATTATGATCGTGGTAAAATCTAAGAATAACATAAATATGGCAGGTTGTAAAATAAAATAGCTTACTTTCTTTGTCTTGTCCATTGTGTTTATATACCCCAAATTGTTTCTTTGTTTTTGAAATGTCCTCGTTGAATAAGCAGGTGACGTTTGCTTGAGATTCATATCCACTGTGAACAATGTTACAGTTATCTCTGCTCCCTTCAACAGATAATATTTCCAACATGTGACTTCTATAAAAAACCTTTCTTAAGGCACCAACCTGGTCTCCACACAACATTACTATATGATAGTGACTAAGGTTAGGCGTCTTTTCTGAATTAACAGAAGAATTGCTTCTAAGAGCAAATGCGTGACTATACACAGGTCGAATGACTTTAACAAAACTAAGATCTTTTTTCTGAGTGATTATTTGAACAAAAAATTCCTACATTAAACGCAAGGCTTGTTGTAAGATCCTTTTCCGTACCAGTCAGAAAGCAAAATGCCTATAAACCTTCATGCAATCGGTTACTACAAAGTAAGAAAACCATCATGTAAAGCCATTCAATAAGTCGTTCATAGTTGACATCAATTTAAAAAATACTTTAAAAGGATCTGAATAGCACGAGCATAAGTAAAGGAAAAGGAAAAATAATTTATCTCAAAAGTGCAATAAGAAAATCAAAACATTTAGCCACTCCATGCCACAATGCAAACCAGTCAGATTTTTACCGAATCGTTTTATGAGAATGGACACTTTATATTTGCTAAGCTGTAAGGAATCATGAAATCACCAATATCAAACTTGATCTCGCAAGTTTCCAAAAGACTTCGTCCGTAGCCGGCCACCTGACACGCGTATGTCCCGGTGAGCTTTGTTGTCACTTGTTGAATGGTAACTGTCAGGTTGTTACCCACGGCCTTGCTGTACTGGAAGTCAGGCTGAGCATAACAGTCCAGTTTATTGTTTAACCACCAGCAGTCTATGATGGCATCTGACCACAAACAAAAAGTTTATGTACCAAACATTTATAATTTTGTATTGTTTCTATTGTCTGCACAAGTGTGTGCATTAAAAGTATCAAAACGTTTTACAATGAAAGCCAACTCCGCATTTGCACATTTTCATATAGAAATTTTGCTTTGACCTATTTTGGCTAAATTCTAATGAATTCTAGGGGAGAAGCCCTAGCTTGAGAGTTAGTCCACTGTTTTAAGCAGCTGAATTTAGTACTGGTGTACCAAACATATCTTGCTTTGATTGTTCAAATGTTTCCACGATTATAAAGAACTCAGGTACCATATGAAGGGAAGATAAACGAGATAGAACATAAACTCTGTCCTGTAAGTCTCATGATGTAGACCTTGTAAACTAATGCATTCATAATTCGACATCCATTATGTTACTAAACCGGGATTATAATAAGTTGAATGTATTCGACACAATATTGCCGGAAGAAGGCTTATGTATTTGTAGAAACAATGGGTTTGGGTTAGCGACATCAGATCATTTATATTTCAATTATTATATACAGAGGTGTTTATAATGACATTCAATTAGCTAAGCTTTGCTTTAGTTTCTCACCTGGACTGACATTGTTGGCATAGTGGTAGACAGTGAAGTCTTTCTTTGTCGCACTGAGGTCCTCGGGAAAGTTACAGACAAGAACTGCTTCTTGAAGAGGCCTCACCGATGGTGCGGTGCAGGTAATCTTGCCATCTGCATGACAGGAATCCGCAATTACTAAAATCAGTGGTTTATGTTATTTACTACTAGTTGTGCGCTTGTGGAGTGCTTATGTAGGCACATCGTATATGATGGCCAGGATAGTGTGCATGATATATCATACTTTGTTTCCATCAAACTTTCAGTGATGGCTGTCAGTGGTGAGACTAGAGTGTTGACCACATTTGTTTGTATCAATGATTTTTGATACTTTTTAATAACATTGGCGAAAAAGTATTACTTCATTAAATATTGTTTCATCTTTCCAATCAATAACACATTTGATTGACACTTAAAAAATTGAGCAAGGAGTATATAATTATTTGCAAAGAAGAAAACCAACCTTGAGTTGAAGCACCAGTAATGCAAAGACATGACAAGACCATGGCTAGTAGTGATGGGAATAAAATTGGACGACGAGAGTTAGGGACATTGTGATGGAAAAACATCAAACCGCCTGAAGTTATCATTCCAAACAATTATCTGGAGACAAAAAACAAAAGAGAGAAAATATAGACATGAAACTGTAGAATTGAATTGCACGATTACTCAGTCTTTCAGATAGCCCCTGTAATACTGCCTCCGTTTGCATCCCTCACTTTCTCCGGATCCACCAATTCCGTTCACCCTATTTGTGAGAAGTCTTAGAATTCTTTTCGACATATTATTTTCATTTTAGAATCGTGCACAAGGTAGGCCACATCAGACATCTCTCTGTAGACTCCGCGAAGCAGCTTGGCAGCCAGACAGGACAGTTTGTTCAACCCACGGTGGCTTTCGGCTTTCTCTCCATTCTACGTACCAGGCTGGACATGTTTGGCCGTTGCTCTTTCTCCTTCTCCAGGCCCGGCAAAGTGGAGTCGGTACATGCCTTCTGATCTGGACTTAAAATATTTCTCTTTCAGAAATACCTACTATAAATAGGCCATTCTGTAGTGTTTTCTTCCCCGCACTCCTGTCTACATTGCTTCATGTTCTTGTAGCGCTCGCCAGTGCACGTGCGTGTGTGTTGTGTATTTTTCTTTTTTTGTTTAAGTTTTACATGTTCTCACACACTATTCTTGAACAATCTAATTTAACATTAATTTGCTCTGTATTTATGTATCCGTAGTGTATGTGCGTACATGAGATTCACGTTAAATATTTGTACTGTCTTGTATCAAAGAGAGAGAGAGAGAGGATACTGGATGATAACGGTTGCCCTTTTGTACTGCCCTAGTTTACTGAATGTTTTACTGAGCAATCTAAGTTGCTATTTCTCAGAAATGTCCTTGTTGCTCAACCAGACGATAAATAATCTGGGACAGAGGAAAAATACTACAAATATTTCAGCGCACCTACTGACCTTAGTTTCATAACTATTCCAAACGAGACTTTTATTAAAAATTAACTTTATAACCACGATACAACTATGTTCAGAAACTGTTGATAAAAAAGGTCAAACTTCCATGTTGTAAGCACAAGACCAGGCAAGAACAGACTCGACTGGTGAACCTTTTCAGCCTGTATGACCTGTCTGATTCCTCCAATTAATAGTACATGTTAAATATCGTGCACCATACAAATGCTTGTAAGGTGAATGAATAAAGCAATGAAAAGAAAGAAAAGAAAAGATTAATATTAACAAAAGTAAATGAATAGGAGGGTAACCACTTTGTTACTGTCGACCTGTTAACTTCATTCAAAATCAAAGGATATTAAAAAATCTAGTTACACAAGCTAGAAATGTGTTTCTTCTTTCTCTCACTTTCTCTTTCTCAGTCACACACACACACGTGCGCGAAATGTAGATAACAAATATCATTCTAACCTGTGCAGCTTTTGTAGAAAATATACAAAACCACAAGGGTTTTTCAGGACTGACAGACACAGCGACTGCACAGCTTCGTTGTCATTGAATGTACAATGTAGATATGTTTATCTGACTGTTGTTCACAAGCGACACTTGGGTGTGCGAATACAAACTTTCTGACCTTGTGATATCAAACACGTCAGAGCTTGCTCTCTTCAAAGGTAGATAAACCATTTTTTAAACAAGTTTCATAACTTATAATGATTGCCTTCAACTTTGAAACTCAGAATGATGTTCATATGCTTCCTCAGTAGAGGATAGAAATATATTTACATGATCAGCAGAGAATTACTGTTCAGGAGGATCGTCACTTTTTTTGATTCTTTGATGACAGTACTTATTCCTTCCACTCGCACTACTCTTTTCCCTTCTGTATATCTCCGTGTGACTAATGTGCACAGCCAGGGCAGTGTCTCAGGCATGACCAACAACATTCTCCCCGGTTGTTTTGATAACCAACACTTTCAGTCCCTGCACGAAGTTATTGTCTTTATTGTCTGATTCAACTAACTCCAAATAAAACCATAAGGTCTTTAAGAGCTTGATTGTGTGTTGTCTAGTTTGCTTTTTTTCTTAGCTTCTTTTCCGTCGTGTCTTCCTTCCGATCATTTTTTAATTTATTTATAAATTTTTATTTTATAATTTATTTGTTCGTTTTCATTTTGTTGATTCCGCCAGTTTACTTCCTCATTTCTTTGAGTCTTTTTCGCTATTGCGTAGAAAAATATTTCACTCGAAAAATAAAGAAAATGCTTTTTTAAAAAAAAAAAAAAATCAATACACATTTCGCAAACTTATCGACTGGACGTGCAAGAAAATTTCTTAAATAAAGTCAAATGACAACGACGACGAAAATGATGATTGTCGTGGTGGTCATTGTATCTGAGCATATTTAAACACTTACATCGCTAAAGAAATATTTATAAAGTTTTCAATTCTACTGGTGTAGCTTTTCTTCTGAAAGGTATGAGAACAAGGTTTAATGTATTTGACACACCCTTACCTGTTTTAGTGAGTGGAACTTTGGAACAATTGCCACAGCAGGTCAGCATTCCAGAAACTGAAGTAGTAAGGTACTTGACCGTAACACCATAAAAACAAAATGATAAACGAGAATGCTGGTAGAAAGACAGCAGGAACAAGAGAAGACTACAAAGAGGATAGCCCTCGGTAACATAGATAACAAATGTTACTAGGCACAATCCCTTTGCGACAAGAAGAACGCATGATGACAGTCACATTTATCAGGATCACGTGTCAGCATTTTTTCAGAAATTCTCTGTTGAGTGTCGGATAATATGCCACGATTAGTACTTGTGATACAAGAGGAAAGGACACACACAGACAGAGATAAAGATACTCTCGCATCAGAGTTTTTTTTATTTAATAACTTTAGCTAAAGACACAATCTAAAAAGCTACAAGTACAAACGTGTTCAAGTTAGTATCTATAAACCAGGTAATCGTTTTTGTCAGATTTATTTGCTGTGACCCAATTTATATCTGTCTACATATTTTACATGGTTTATATTTCTCACAAAATTACTCATAACACAAACCCACCTCTTATATATACAAACAACAGCCTAATCTGATGAAGAAACTGTTGATTGCTCGATCATGTAATTTTAACTGAGTTCTAAATGTGCATTTTCAGTTCATCATCGTCTTTTTCGGCAATTTTCGAGAACTTGCTACAAAATTGTAGGACGGTTTACCGTCATGTTTTTTTTCCCAGAACTACATGATTTTTTAAAACTGAGATAGCTGAACTACTTATCGCTTCTTGCTGAGCACAAAAAAATAAATTTATCTCGCCATTGTCCTTGCAGATAAAGTAGAGTAAGTAATTGGACATTTTGCTTGCATGTATTCCAGAGGGTTTGTACAGGTTCAACTTTGTAGTAAACCTGATTGTACGAATATGCCAGATTCTATTCAGCTTAGCTTCCCAGTCCTGTCCGCAGTTTTTTTTTCGCAAAAAGCCTTCACTTGCTGTAGCGTCACGTGGGTGTTAGGGGTGCTGGCCATTGGTTCCAGCCCCAGGAGTGACTACTATGGATGGGGTGGACTGGGTGACTGGTTCTGTTAGTGGACACAGCAGCCAGTAGTAACCACACAAGTTAGGGGTGGATGGGAGGCGGGTACTGTTAGTGAACGCAGTAGCCAGTGGTGACCACAAGGAGCCAATGGAAATCCGTGGGCTAGTGCTCGTTCAGTAGCCGGTTGGTGACCACCACGGTCTGTGTGAGACGGGACTGGGCTTCCGGTGTTGTTGGTTGTGAGCGGGTGACTTCCGGACACTTCAAGACCCACTTGGATGAGTGTGTGATTTGTTGACGGTTTTACATTTTTTTCTTATACGTGGAAATCTTGATTAGCATTAGAGAGGCTGCGCATATATGTGTGTGCGAAGCTATGTTTGCTCTACTAGTCTAAGAGTGGACGTGCATTAGAAACTGAAGGAGACAAGTAAACAGAATACAAAGTGTACTTCATCTAACGTTCGGCCTGAGGGCCTCAAGGGCAAGAAATCTGACAGTTGTGTGCCGCAGTGAATGCAAGTGTTTGTTCTCTTCTTTCCCTTACTTACAATGTTACTTATCTGTTTCTTGGGTGTGGGGTACATTGCATATTTGTATGTGTGTGTATGTGGATATATATGAATTTTCACATTTTGTTATTTTTATTTTACGTATGATTAAAGTTATCTTGTACCGCTTATTTCGTCTTCCTTGTTGTCTACGTTCATTACATTTTTCAATAGGTACGTCGTGACTGAGTGGGTATGTGTCTGCCAATTGTTGACACCAACCTACCCGGTTAACCATTTTACTTTCTTTTTCCGTTCAGGAAATGAAGTGTGTTCAACGCAAGCCTTTTTTGTAATTTTTGTTTTATTGCTGCAATAACAATCAGCATGTAGGATTAGTACAGAAAACTTTACAATTCTGCCTACCCACGGTCCTCTGCTCACACAGAAAGACAAAGTTCATTGTGTCACGAAATTAGCAATGACCTGTAATTTGTTGCCTATCTTATTTATTTAGTTGCAATTCTCGAAAGGAAATAATATTCAAAAAGAAACAGAAAATTCATATTAGCAAAGTATAAATGCAAGCATCACTCATCTAACAATATTTTACAGGTAAATCTACAATTTCACACATCGACGAACAAACACAACTGCCATGTAATCTTTGGTTGAGCAGGAGTAGATGTCTGTATATAGATTATACTCGCACAGCGTTACTTTTGTCTACAGTAAATAAAGCAAAGAGCCAAAGACATGTATGGACAATGTGCTGAACATGTTTGTAGCAATTTTCTGATTACAAGGAAGTAAAACTCTTTTAAAACCATCACCGTAAAATAATAATGGGAAAAACTGTTCAAACTGTTCCTATTATGTACAGACAAGATGACATCCGAAGGAAACAAAAATAAAAGACTTTCAATTCAATACTAATAAAAAGGGCAAAACAATGCTTGATATTTTCAAATACTTCAGAAATTCTGGATTCTGAACGATGCATCACATTAAACTCCGGACTCATTTTAAATTCAAGTACTTTTTTTCTAACACTTTAAACTTGTGTCCATTATAGAAGAACACTTATCGAAACAACTTGATTAAACAAGAACGGGAAAATCTTAAAATGTTGCTAAACGTTTCAGCTTATTGTCGGTTTGATTAAACAGCATCCGTTGTTAATTATTTAAAATGTGTCATGTAGAATCATTTACGTTATTAGCAAAATGGAGAGAAAAGGACAAAGATATGAATCTCGTTTGGCAGTTCTGAAAAAATCAATTAAAATCTAAGATTTATTTTATTTAAAGTCAGGTATCAGGTTCATCTATTGCATTTATTTTAGAGCATTTCATTGGTTAAGCGCTAAGAAATATTAATTAAGCCGGGACAAATGGTTCGCAGTCACTTAATCCCCAGACACTTAATCCCTAAACTAAATCCTTAACTATAAAAATTATGAAGTCAGCGAAAAATTTAATTGAAATTCAAATAATTCAAATTCAAATCATGCTTTTAACTTCAACGTCATTTGAACATCTACAACATTAGTTAAAGTTCATATAAGCTAGTAAATGTAATGTTCCTCAACAATATGATATGAAAACTGTTCTTGAGTGTTCGCGAGGTAATTGTTGTTAATCAATATGAAAGGTAAGCCAAAAATCGGAGGTACAGAAGACGATCCATTGACTCATATCTCTCTACAATGTTGCTAACTCAGCGTATTTCCTCTCTGGACGTTTCTCTGTGCCGGCGCATGATTGTAGAACAGACGCCTTGTGTAGCTGACAATCCTTACGTAGACCATCAAGGAATGTCCACATTGTTGGGTGATGACAGGAGAAGAGAGATTGAAGGGCGTGATGCCAACCCTCCACAGAGTTGTTTGTTCGTGTTATACAGGCATTAAACAATTCTTTATAAAAGAATCAGTGATTAGAAATCACACATTGCTCTATACAGGAATAAGTGTGTGGGGATGACGTATTCCAGACCTGGGCAAAGGCCGGCCCGCGGGCCGGATCAGGCCGGCCTCCTGTCTCTGACCCGCCCGCCCACTGCCCAGCCCGCCAGTATATATACTATATATACAGTACTGGGTAAAACTGAGTTAATTATAGTCTGGCCCTCTAAAACCATCTCAATTTCTCATGCGCCCCCTTGGGAAAATTAATTGCCCATCCCTGACGTATTCTAATTCAATGCTTTGACAGAAGCATTACATAATGCTTTATAAAGGATTAAGTGCCTGGGGATTAAGTGTCGGGGATGAAGTGCTTAGGGATTAAATGTCTAGGGGATTAAGTGTTGGGGATGAAGTGCTTAGGGATTAAATGTCTAGGGGATTAAGTGTCGGGGATGAAGTGTCTGGGGATTAAGTGACCGGACACCGGGACAAATGATATCACATTATAAAACCACTTGATTGGTGAGAAAGCAATATTTACATGAAATATTTTAAATAATTCCTGCCATGACTTATAAGCGTTCCTCTGGATAATAATAAACAACACAAGTAATATTGGAATTTTTCTTTCGACATGAAAATAATAAAAAAAAACTTTAAGGGCCGTCTAATGATTTGAATCCTCAGTTAAGTTTTCCAGTGCTCTTATTTTTTTCTTTCTTGAGTAATAGGTCAATTAAAAAAAATATATATGTCAACCAAACGCATAGGCTTCTACGTGTCGTATTTGCAACAGTCTATGCCCCTGCTGTACATTAATTATTCAGGATATGCTCACTTTACACATCACCTTTACATTGAAGACAGGAGTAAAATTAAATTAATACTCTTGTGGCACTGGTCCTTATAACTTTTCTGAACTTATTTGTCTGCTCTCCGGTTTCCTAGGACAAAGTACAATAGATCAATATCATTCATGATAGATGCACATTATAGATACACACAATTATTAGAAAAAGGGCACTTTTTATATAATTAAAATACAGTTACTTACTGAGTAATAACAAACTCAACAGAATATAAAAATCAAAATGTTCTAAAATATTTATAATGCAAAATCAGAACGAGTAGAAAGCTGAACGTTCGTTGTCATCAAAAATGCTTTAAAACAAGTGATTAGGTAAAGAAAGAAAGAATAACATGGAGCTGTTCTACTGCAAATCTATGATATTTTAAAAGCACAAAATGCCGTTCACCTCCTTCATCTAACAGCTGCATAACTAAAGTGTGAACATTGTGCTCACCCTCGAGACTAGGATATACCCAAGGCAAGATATAATCAGGAAAGCAGGAACTAAAATTATCTAAAATTTAAATGCTTATTGTAATAAGCTATTGCTTATTCCTTCCCTGTTCACATCCTCTTAAATATGTAATCAGATCGTTTAAAAATATATGCAAATGATGAATATTCAACATTGTAGTCAATAAGAAATGCATATGCAGAAGACCCCGCATAACAAGGATTTGCTTACTTCAAAGAAAAACAGCAGCTATTCATACTTGGCTAAGATCCATTTTCGAAAACGGAGTTTTGTCTCAAATCTGTTTAAGAGAATAACCAAACAGCACCACCTTTACTAAATATTTGAGCCTTTCTTCATATCATTATACTGATCATCAAGAAGTAGTAGTAGCTTATCAACAAATGGAAATAACTAAAATCCAGAAGATTATATTATAATATTGATTGAAAATAGCAAATTTTGATTTATGTAGCTCATCTAATTCACAAATCTGTTGATATACATTAAAACACAAAATATTAAGTAATTTATAGACGTTTTTTCTGTTTTTGGTATGTTTGATAGCTTTAAAAAGTTTTAATATAAAAGATCGATTATTGCTCAAATGTATAAATATAGTTATTGTGCAATTAATTGACGCACGTATTCACAAACACAAATAAACAGATGTTGACATATCAACCACATCTTACCTTTCTCCCAAAAGTTTTTTTTCTGTCGGTAACATCCCACAAATGCAACAAAACAAACCCACTGCTATGCTGAAAGGTACTAGAGCAATCCCGATCACCAAAAAAATTCTTTGATTGCCTGTGTTCGCTTTACGTTGGTGACTGTTAGGTTCTGTTTAAAAAAATTAAGAAAACATTTATATTTAAAAGAAAGTAAGTACAAGCTAGTCGTAATGAAGTGTCTTTTCTTCTATTTCTTCTTTACCTAAATATACAGTTAAAACATAATTTACCATAAAGATGCATAAAATCATTAAAAGTACAAATATGTAAGTAACAAACATAAATCCATTACTGGAGGTAGTATCTGAAAAATAATAATTAGAAAATGTTAATAACGTATTTCTACATTAAAGTCATAAGGGGGATGTAATTAAGTTTGATTCAAAATGGCCCTTTACTAGAATAACACTTTTTGCAACCATTGGTATGCCAAAAAGGCCTCAATTTACAATGATGGGGAGGTGACGCTAAACAACTGAAAATGTAAGTTTTGATCTACGCATTTTGAAATAATTTTATGAAATCTTTTGCGTCACCTGCAATTCCTCTGGGGGAGACGGCCACAAATTAAACTAGCACTGATGTAATCCAGGATAAAAAGATCAGTGCTTTTCACTGGCGCTTGTCACAGCAAGGTAAGCGTTCATCCAACGCAGGTAAAGAAGAAGACGACGTCGGAGCTCAAGCCAGTGAGGACAAGTCCATAGAGAAGAGAGAACAAGACCCCCACGAAGGAAGTAAAGAAAAAGGCAGATAAAATCTAGAAAAACCCAGTCAGGTAAAAGAGTTAAGCGCATTTAAACTTTGTGAAGGTGGTACATAGAACTTCCGTGCGCAACAGTGTGACAAAGTGTACGAGCTCTGGGTCAGGGGAGACGGTGACGTCCGGTGGCTGTAGGCTGTTCTTCTGCGGCGAGGACCAAGAATGAGCTTAGGGTAGGATTTCTCGTTCGCAAGAGAAAAGCAGAGGGAATGATCAGATGCCCAGCGATCTTGAGCAGACCCACGTCTATCCATATAGCTCCCAAGCCATAGAACCTAACGGTGGCACAGGTTCATCCAATAAATAGTTTTCACAAGGAGAGCTAGGTAGAAAAAGTTATATGAGCAGCTGGAGAATGTAGTTCTTGGGGTCTAAATGAAGGAAGAGTGGAACGCTGAGTTTGGCTTAGACGCATACAGACTGTGTGTGCCTTTTTGGAGAGATCAACAAAAGAGATATTTGTTTGCTTGAGTTCGCACAGTTTTCACTATCGCCAACACCTCATTTAGTCACAAGATGTCCAGTTGGGACATCACCAATGGAAGCAGTAAGGAACAAAATAGATTTCATTTCGTTTTCTCGTCGCTTTAAATCAAGCATCCCCAAAGGTGGGACACGGACGTTCCCAGATGCACATATCGCGAGTTAGCACAAACTCGTGCTCTCCGCCCTGCTCATGAAACCCTCAACAAAACGACAGGCACAAAACACTCGTAAAACCTCAAAAACCTCGAGAACCCTGAAGTCGCGGCTGCCTTGCCTTTCGCGCCGCAGTGGGCGGCAGGTTCTCTGCCCTGGATTTACTCGACAACAACTATGACTTAGACTTCCTCTCTAGTCACGTCAATGAGGTGCTCGAATCATCAGCAGAAAAAGTGATGGAAAGGAAGAAGCCCACAAAAGTGACAGTGACCACAAAGAAAGTTCTTAATTTTTGTAAATTCTGCAAGAGGTTTAAAACAAAAAGAGAGCCCGAAATGGTTTCAGGAGGAATTACCGTAAAATGCGGAAAAACATGATAGCCAGGGCCGTCTTGATCGAAACATAGATGTTCCGAAATCATTAATAGTGTAAATAAAGGCCACAACAAAAAGGCTTTCAGCCTGCTACAAACCCTCACAAGCAATAAACAAGGTACAAAAACTGCAAAGATCACGGACAAGCATCGTCCGCTGAGGAAAGATAAAGAGATTCGCGATCGCTGGACAGAGTATTGCGATGAGCTGTACAATTATCCACTCTAAACGTACCACATCTTCCTTGGGAAGGAAATCAGCGCTAAAAGAGCAAGGATACTCATAACGGCGTCGTCCCGAAAAGAATGATGTCCGGTTGAACGGGGAACAATTGGGAGAGATTCAGTCCTTTTATTACCTCAGTAAAAAATAGTTTAACACTCCTTACCCTGCCTGATCATGACTGCAAACATTTCGAGGGAGTACTGCCTGTTTCCATCTATTACACAATAGTAAACACCGGCGTGTGACTCCGTCACATTATTTATAGTGACTGTCACGGTTGTGTCGTCTGTTTTACTGAAGTTGTAACCTCGCTTCCCCAAACACTTTAATTCTCCGTCAATCCACTTGCAGACTAATACGGGATCTGTCAACATTAACAAATATTAATTATAGAACATCCGATAGTGTTACACTAAATAAGAGAACCAATTAAGCTAACATTCACCATGACTGAAGTTATATTTGTCTTGTTTCAAGACTTATTAATGTGCTGGACATAATTGATTAAAGTGCTATTTATTGCAGTTTAACAAAAACTAGCGTTGTAAGAATAAAACAGGGTGAAGTCTTTAAAACTTGTTCTCTCATATATTATTATCTAATAGATGTATGTGGCTAAGCTGGGGGTTATTCTAGTACCGTTATATTAAAACTCAGAATTGAAAATGTTAAATTACGTTGTAAAATTTTCTGCGAATTTATTCTTCGCGTAAATCAAAATGATCTGGACAGCCAAAAAATATGTATTTTTTTTAATTTCTAAATTGAGAGATAGTATTTGTGCCGTTTTTCAGCCTTACCTTTGAGGGTTTAATTTTTTTAAAAAAACCTCCAGCCTAAATTTTATTACTGCATCTCTTATATATCTTTGCTTTATAAGAAGCTAGGGTAGATTTGAAGAATTTATATATTTGAAATCTGGCTCTTACGTTTGCTACTATGCCTAAACTAATCTATCAACTTTTATTTCAAGATTAAAAAGACCTTTCCAATCCCTTGACTCTCCCATATAAAACCAAACCTGTATTGGTAAAGACAAATGATCACATAATATAGCCATGCAACACTATCATGGTGTAAATAAAGTAACAGTTCATAAACTTTTGTGGCCAAGCGTTCTTGTTACAGTCGCAATACTTTAAGCCAACATTCAAAGCACTGTATATGCACATTAATATATAGAGGATAAGGAAGACATTGACCATAAACCATAGCGTTGGGAGTTCTGATTAAATCAGTTAGTAATTTCTTTATTGCAAACAAATGCACATTTGCAATTATGTTGTTATCATAATTCAGACACCAGATCTCAGCGATATAAAGCTAAGCATCAAACATGCTAAAAAACAGTGATTTACTTTGGTCATTAGGAGACCTTAAGGGGACAATAGCACCAATTGGAGCTTTTAAAGCAAGGTCATGAAATCCATGAACACAGCAAAGTAAAATGAACACATGAACACAGCAAAGTATTCCCAGATGTTTGTACATATTTACACCAATAGGTTTTCCCATATCACATAACCATGTTTCTGTTTTGAAATAAAACCACCATTTCTGAAAACCGCTATATTTGACTTATTTATGTAATGTTTTATTAGGTGAGATCTTAGTTTTTGACAGAATGACACATCCTATTAGAGACCTAAAATTGTATCAGAAAACAAAGCAATATAACCCTGAAGCAATAAAATTAACAGCTAAATCAAATGAGGAGTGAGTTGGATTCAATGTTTTCTTTTTTGCCTAATTTCACTTGGTAAATTAATCATAAATAAAGAGAATAGGATAGGACTACAGACAGTGTTGTCCATAGGAATGGGAATCCCATGGGAATCCCATGGGAAACGTCCCATGGGATTGGATGGGATAGAACAGCACACATTTGTATTTCCCATGGTAGTCGATACTTGATATTGTAAAATAAATTTACGCTGAAATTTGCAGTTGCGTAAGTGCAACAAAATAGAATTCATTCATCATCTGCATGGTGCTATGAGAAGGATTTCGAGTCTAAAGAATAATTTAGGTTTTCCTAGGTTTTTTAAAGGCTCTGTCTACGTTTTCTCAATTTAACGAGCGGTAACACTGCCAGACTGGCACATTGCGCATGCGCGCGGCTTGGAGATTTGTAAATACAAAGCTAGTTTTAATCTGGTGTAATGTTTCGTTGCTGAATTTCATTCTGAATTGCTAATTTCAAATAATTTGTGAAGGCAGGAAGGCAGTCACTTGAAGTCATGTGTTACTGAATACAGGCTGTGTAAATGTAACACCCCAAAATGGCCGACCAAAAATATGCGTTCCAAGATCTAACTAAAACTGTGGTTGCAAAGATGTTGAGTGATGGAGGATGCCACTTGATTGATGTTCCCAAAGAACATGTAAAGTCTTCAACAGCTGATGTTAAAGCAGTTAAAATATCTGAAGGTATTTTAGCACTATTTCTTTGCTGTGCAAAGTGCAAAACGCTGTACAGTTGGTATAAGTTGATTAATGGAAAATGGATTAATCAAGTGGTTATGGAGTTGCAATACAGCATAGCATGAAATGTGGTTCTGTTAGTTCAAGTTCTACGAACATCAAAAGATTTTTTGAAGCTAAGCAGCCGGAAGTATCAAAACTACCAGCAACATTGGCAAATACGTGGCAAAAAACAGTTGTTGAACTAATTACATCACATCCAACAGTATCCATTTCGGGTGGATGTGACATTATATGTGACGCTGCTAACTTTGCTGCAAGATGTACTCAAGCTGCGAACAAGGTATATGATTACACTATATCACGGCAAACAGTGACTTGTGCTATTTTGGAGCAAGGAAAATTGGCAAAACTGCAGTTTCAGAAATTGTTTCAAAATATGGCACAAGATCCGGAATGTGCAATTTCAGGAATAGTTGACTTTTGGTCTGCAAGACAAACATATCTGTTGCCATATGGAGTAATTATTGCATGTGGACTAGATCAGAGTTGGGAATGGATTACTTTTCCTTTGTCTATTATCAATATTGATAATAATGAATCTCATACTGCACAATTTACGCACAGTTTTTTTGTACGTGAATTTCTTGTCGAATCAACCACATTCTCCAGTCCATTGTTTGTGTGTACTGATAATGCAGCAACTATGATGGCAGCATTTGATGGACGGTTTTACACCGATACAGAAATTCATCAATCTGGTTGTACTGAGCACAGGTTATCAACATGCATTACTAATAGCTTCAGCAGAGGAGTGATTTTTGAACTGGATCATTTCATGGATCAACTTTCATTTATTGAAACATATTACAATACACGTCAGGCAAAGGCATCACAGCTGCTATTTTCCATACCAACAAAATCTAGAACACGTGAATGGCGATCATATTACCGACGTTTCAATGCCCATTTAAAAAATTACTCGCATTATTTGAATGAAGACGATGAGGAATTCTTAAGTCACATTCCGAATATTGCACAGATTAAAGGAATGCTGTATATACATGAGAAATTGAAAACCTTCTTTGACAAACTAGAAATTGATGGTGCTACATCTCATTTAATATTGCTGTTATACTTCGTCCTAGACTATCAGTTGTACAAAGTTATTGATGATATTGACGAAGAAACTTCCAGCAGCATGGTGAAGAAATATTGTCAGAACTTTCACAATATTATTGAAGAAAAACTTTGGCCATATTGCGGCAGTTCTCTGGCAGTTACTGCGGCATTCCTTACTGGGGTTGACATTACAGCTAAAATAGAAGACATGGTCAAGTCAGTTGTTACTCAGAAGAAAAGGAATGTGGACACCAATAAATGGGCCAATGACTGGGTCGCTTTTTCTAAGTCTGTTGTTCCAACTGTTATTTCATTCATCAGGGATTTAAATCTTTCTTCTGAATCATCTGTTGTATGTGAAGTAGCAGGAATTCTAGAACAAAAGCCGAAAGTGATTTTGACTTACTTTATGATCCTCCGCCAAACAAAGCACTTAAGTTTGATGGCGCCAGGAGGAACAAATGCCTTGAGGAGGAACTCATCATGTTTGAACAATTACGGCAACCAACTTCACAACCATTAAATTATTGGAAAAATGAACATAGGTTTCCACTGCTAAAAGCAAGTGCAAAAATTGTTTTGGCCGTACCAGTGTCATCGGCAGAAATAGAGCGCTTGTTTAGTGTTTATTGTTTATTGTTGTTGAGTAAGTTACGAAAACGGATGTCACCAGCTGTCGTTATAAACTCTGTGTATATCAGATTTGCTTAAAGATGAAAATTGTGGAAATGGTTCGGGGATTACCTGGATTAACTGATTTATTAGAAACGGTCGATGAGCAGGAAATTGATAGTGTGCTGAATGAGCAGAGTGACAGAAATAGAATGAGATTGTCAGAATGATACTGAATTGTCATACTTAGATTATACTTTTGAGTGTTGAAGTTAATAAATTTTAAACAAATGTGTTTTGGAAAGATGTATTTGCTATTTTTTCATACTTTTGCATTAGATTTACCCCCTTGTCACTTACAGAATTTCTGCATGAACCGTTATTTTTTAATACTTTTCTGTCCAAAAATGATACACAAAAAAACAGTAGAAAAATGGTTAAACTGTAATATTATGAAAATTGGGGATTTACTTGATAATAATGGAATACCTATGAAATTTGAAGTATCCCAACAAATACATGGCAAAAATATAAGCTTTCTAGATTATTACAGTAGAATCATGGCCATTGTCAAATATAAAAGAAAGATTGGTCACTTATGGAAACAATCGGACAGAAATACTACATGCTCTGCACCACTGTTAGCCATAATCAAGCATAAAAAAGGCACAAAAGGTATATATAATAAACTATTATGTTCACAGACGCCTCCTAAATGCATTAGAAAATGGGAAAAAGTTTTTCCAGACCTTCAGTGAGGACAAATATTTGCTCACCCTTTTATTGTTACAATGGATACAAAACTTCAGTGGTTTCAATATCGTATTCTGCATCGTGTTCTAGCTACAAACACACTATTATATCAAATAAAACTTAGAGACTCAGATCTTTGCACCTACTGCACTCAGTCAAGGGAATCTATAGAACACTTGTTTTTTGATTGTATTATTGTAAAAAAAATTTGGAAGGATCTCTTTACTAAGTTAAAAGAAAAATGTGCTCATTGTGAGCAGATAGAAGTAAAGAAACAGCTGATAATATTTGGAGTCCAAAATGAGCTTATGACAGATAAGATATTCAGCCTTATTCTAATTATGGCAAAGTTTTATATTTATCGGTGAAAATGTTTCAATATTCATCTAAGTGTGAACTCATTTGTATTGGAAATAAAGAAAAGATATCATGTAGAAAAATATTACTACACAATAAATAGTAAGCCAGAACGTTTTTTCTAAAAAATGGATACCATATAAGAAGCTTCTCTTCACACACTGAATGTTTCTGTCTGTGCATGTTTGTTTTTTGTTTTTTGTTTTTTTGTTTTTTTAATAATATATAAAGTGAGAATGCATTTACATTGTAGTCTAATGAGGAGCCTGCGAATCATGTTCTTTTCACATTCCTCTTCCTCCTCTTTTTCTCTCTTTTGTGTTTGTGTTGTTTGTGGGTTTTTTTTTTGGTTTTTTTGTTGTTGTTTGTTTTTTTGTGTGTGCATAATGTGTAATACTATTTAATGTCTATTAATTTAGTATTTGTTATTTAATCTTCTAAACACATGTACATTATAATAAGTCAAGATCATTACCTTTTATGTAAATCTTCATAGTATCATTTTCATCATTTTCATTGCTTTATTTGTAAACATATTTCAAGCATGACGGTGCAAGTGATTATTCGTATGATGAGGATCATGTGTAAGTTTTGTATTAAGATTTCAGAATATTTGTCTACTTTCATTTCTTGTCCTTATATTTGTCAAGACAAAGCATTGCTATTTCAAAACTTGTATTACTAGGTGCTATTGATGTTTTTTATCAAATTATGCAATTACTCCCCTTTTTCATTAGCAGATTACACTTATGGTATAGATTATGCATGATGCCAAATTGACATGTTTTAAACACACACACATATACACTCACACCCTCACTTTCATAATTTCTTATTTGTGAAATACAGGTGGGTGTGACATCATAGATTCAGTCAATGACGGAACAACATATATAGCACTGTAATAATAATTTTTTCCTCTAAAAAAGGTATATAAATTTAAGAATTGTGTAAAACTGATGTGTAGTCACTAGGGAATGTCAGTGGTAGCTGACATTGAAATAGTTGTATGCTCAATGGCATGGGAAATGCTTTATGTCTTGTTTAAGATCCACCTTCATTGTTATGTTTATTTTTGTTGGTGTAAATCATAATAAAAAAAAGTTAATAAATTTTGTCGTTTTGCATGTCTATTTGTACATGTAGTCCTATTTAGTAGACACTCTACCTAAACTTTCATAAATTTAATGATTTTATTTGAACTGTATTCCATATTAATATTATATAATGGAAATCCCGTGGGATGGGATGGGATGGGACAGGCATAAATTGCCATGGGATGGGATGGAATAGAAAAATATGTCCCATGGACAACCCTGACTGCAGATTTCACCCTATTTTATTTTTTAGGTAGTTAAACGATTTAGTCCGATCTCAACCAACCCTTACTCTGGCTTTTACAACTTCATATATTCTTTTGATAGCTCTATAGATTTTGCTATAGATACCGCTTTTCTGTAATATTGACAACGTTTTTCTCTAGACACGAAATCGAAATTTCTCTCGAAGTCAATGAAGGTTATGTATAGTTTTGTTTGCTTAGCTGCTTCTGAATACCTTCCATCAAGGTAAATGTATGAGCTATTGTGTTATGATCACTTCTAAAGCCGGCTTGCTGCTCATCCTGAGTATTGAGTTACTTGACCTATTCGTTTTTTATGTTACTCTGTAAAAGATGTAAATTTTACTACACATATTAAGGCGAGATATACATTTATAGATTTGGGGTTGATGAATGTCACCCTTTTCATGTAATGGTTAAAGATAAGCTTCAGACCACGCATCAGTAAGCAATCTGGTTTTTTTTAAGTAGTTTAAAAGAAGATGATAGGAAAGGAGTAATGGATACTAAAATATGTTTGAAAAACTCATATTAACCGTCGGTCTTTGTTGTTTTACTTTTCAGTAAAAGACAGCTCTTTCTACTTCCTCAGCAGTAGTTGTGACACTTAAAGTACCATCATTTTCATCATCAATACTACCATGTCTGATCTTAGCATTAATTTTATTTTTAATGTTTACCATGACTTCAGGGAATGTATTAATTAAAGGTATCGCTAAAATTTTAGTTGGTAAGGTGTTGCCAAGTGTGTTCTTTCTCTGCATGTATTTTATTATATGCCAGAAAACCTTGTGGTCAGAACTTTCCTTCAGGGTTGTCCTTACCTATTCTTTCTGATGGGCCTTCTTTACCTGCAACCTCAGTGATGTGAAAAACGAAGAAATTATTTTTGGTGACACAGGGGTCTCCAGGGAAATGACAGGAAAAACTCGCCTTTCCGCCCAGCTGTACGGGTGGCAAGTAATACCATTCTCTCGCTGAAATATAGCAATATGATCGTCGTCAAAGTGTTTTCTGGTCGGTAAATAATTCTTCGATAATGCATCTAGAATATGGGATTAAAAACTAATACATCAATTTTGAAAATTACACTTTATGTTCGTGTTATTTCATGAGAAAATATTAAAACTGCGACAGAACTGTTTTGTTATTGAAAACATTTACCTACTTAGTAGAAAGATAAAGGTCAGATAGCCTAAATAAACTGTAAGTGGTAAGCCATGTCATGAATGCAACAATTTGATTGGGGTAAAATTCTTTCTTTGTTTTGGTTGAAGCCTTCTATGATACATAGATAGGTGTGGGTTTATGACCCTGGCAGCTTCCAAGTCACAATATCTGAAGATACTGAGTTTTCCTTAAAATATATTACTAGTTCACTTTTTCATATTCAACTACATCATATAAGTTACATTACCCCGACAGCTCTTTTCGGTTTCAAACTGACATGTTCCAAAAGAGCTTGGTCTGTAGCCGGCAACTTGACAGGTGTAGGTTCCGTTGTTCACCGACATCACGTGACTTATGTTGAGTGTCAGCTGTGTGTTCACGTTCATGTTGTACGTATAGCCGGGATTTACCAAACATTTCAAATTGTCATCGATCCACAAGCAATCTAGCACAGCCTCTATCAACATACAAGTTAAATAGATACCTACAGTTATTCCTACTTCCATTTGACCTGCTTAAATGATCTTGTACATGCTGTCACAACGTGAATATACGAGAGAGAGAGAAATTTATGTATGTTTCAATTGAATGGGTACAGAAATAGATTATAAATAATGAATATTTAATGTTAAGCGTTCTCTCTCTTTCTTTCTGTCTGTATATATATATATTAATGGAAATAAAAAGGAGCAAACTGCAGAAATAATAACAGTCGGGCCTCGCTAACTCGACCTCCGAGAGACTAATTCAAAAAAAAATCAACTTACAGAGTTTTTGAGTTAGGGAAAAAAAAAACAATAAATACAAACTTTCTGAAGCGCATACTGACACTCCTAAGGAGTATGCCGTTATCGCCTAAGAACAAGAACGAGACATGGACAGCAAAACAAACGAATAACATATGAACTAAGAAAGAATAAACAATACTAATGAAACAACAAGTACAAAAACTCTAAAAGAGACACATAAAAAAAACTGAGAGTATCATGACACAGACGAGCAGGGAAAGTTTTGATAAAGGGCTAGCATTATGGGAAAGGTTGTTAGGAGTAATGTTTACGGAAGAGGTGTGTTTTGAGTTCACGTGTCAAGAATTCAATAGTGGGTAGGTGGCGGATGTGGAAAGGGAAAGAGTTCCATTGTTTGGCTGCACACAAACTAAAAATCCTGTGGCTATATATTGTTGTGTTGGTGACAGGAAGAAGGAGTGGAGTTGTCTAGCTGGGGTGTAAGGGAGAAGCAGTTCAGAGAAATAATCAGGGCAGGTGCCAGCAAAGAAAATAAAAAACAGCACGGAAAATTTGTACTGGATGTCAGAACGGATGGGAGGCCAGTGCAGATAACGAAGGAGAGGTGTGACGTAGTCCCGTTTCCAGCTTTAGGCACCTGGCGTATAGCAGACTTCTGTACTTTCTGGAGTTTGTGAAGAAGGTATCCAGGGCAGCCAGCAAGCAAGAAGTTGCAGTAATCAAGTCTGGATAAAACAAACACACAGACAAGAGTGTTGGTAGCGCGGACACAGAATGTGACGGATGGCGCTGATCTTGCGTAGTTCCTAAAAGGCAGACTGATAGACAGCTCTGTGACTTGTTTATCATAATAGACAGACTGACAGACAACTGAAACATGTTTAGCAAGAGTCATGTCAACAGTGACAATGAATCCCAGATTCCTGATGGAGGACGCAAAAGTGATGCTGATTTGTTCCACCTTGATGTGACTTCGTGGACAAACGAGTGAAGATGGATTTCTTCTTCTCGAACATATGATGGTTTCCATTTTATCATCATTGAGTTGATTTTTTTCACTATCCAATCTTTGACTTAATAAATATAGACGTCTATGGTGGTGGTAGCAGAGTGAGACTCAGCCGGTGGAGTGGAGCAGTACAGCTGGGTATCATCAGCATTTGAGTGATTAGAAACGTTGTGAGACTGGATGCAAGATGAAATTGGCTTCACATACTGAATAAAGAGTACTGAGCCTTGAGGGACACCACAAGAAAGTGGAGCAGGGCGAGATGCTTTTTTTACAATAAACAAACACAGTCTGCGTCCTATCAGTGACATAGGAGTTGAACCACGCTAGGGCAGGTGCAGGTATCCCTTAAACGGTGTGTAGTCTGTGAAGGAGAAGAGAGTGCTCGACGGTGTCAAATACAGCAGACAGGTCCAGTAGAGTTAAGGCAGAAATATCACCAGATGGGCAGATAATATGTCGGTGGTCCCTTTAACTAAGGTAGTCTTAGTACTGTGAAAAGGTCTGTATGCTGACTGAGCATGGGGAATGAGCTGGTGCTCTTGTAAGTAAGCCCAGAGTTGTATAAAATGTAATATTACATGAAAAAAATAATCTATATAATAGTACACTTAAACTTAGTATACATTCTGAAGAAAACTACAGGCAATAAAGGAGAGAATGCAGGTTTACTCGCCTAAAACGCATTTTTACTCGTTTCAATATCTTTAGTGTAAGAGCAACAGTAAAAATATATACGAAGTACCAAAAGGTTACATGTTGATGTTCACAGGGGAAACTACACACTACCTACATTTCAGATAAATTATGATTATCCAGTTTTTACAAAGTTAATTTTTTGATGTTCAAAGCTATAGGTTCGTGTACGTGAAATAGTTAGCCTGATGTCTAAAAAAGTTATTGTCGGCATGAATGACTCATTTAAAGGATTACTTTTGCTGTCACCTGACTCACAGAGAAGAGAGACCGATAAATAAATTGATGCGATTGGGTGACACCATGCAGTAAAAAGTATTAATTTGAAATTTTACCAGGTTTTGCACCCTCTGTGTAGTAATAGACGGAAAAATCTTTCTTGGTTACATTGAGGTCCTCGGGGTAATGGCATGTCAGTGAAGTATCCTCATCTGGTTGGACGAGTGGAACAGTGCACGAAATCTTGCCCTCTGTTTACATAACAATATGAACATTATTAAAGTCATAAGGGTCAGAGTATGTGAGATGGCTGTTTTATTTCCTCTAGACTTTTAACAATCATGTCAATTAAAAACTGCAATATTTCTGAGACATTACAGGGGACGAACATGTGGTGGGTAGGTTGATGGCATGCCTAGACTTTGACAATCTCTGATACTCAGTCTATAAGACACTGGGGCCTAAGGTACAGTGGAACCTCGGTTAGCGAACGCCTCGGATAATGAATATTTCGGTTAACGAACAAAAATTTCGTTAAAAGTTTGTCTCCGATAGCGAACAAAATTTCGGATAACGAACAGCCACGTGAACAACACGTGACCGACCAGCATGTCATCATTCGAGCTGGTGATTGATTTCAGACGCAAGAGCACTGTTATCCCTGACCTCTATATTGATGGTGCCAAGGTTGAACGTGTTGAACAGTACAAATATTTAGGAACTGTGATTGACGACAAACTCACTTTTACCACCAATACTGAGGTTATTCATAAGAAATGTCAATCTAGATTGTACTGTTTGCAAAAACTCCGTTCCCTGGATGTCAACAAAAAGGTTTTAAGTGCTTTTTATAGATGTTTTCTTGAGTCTGTGTTGACATTTGGATTTTTATGTTGGTATGGAGGTTTGAGAGCTAGTAATAGGAATGTGTTAGATAGAGTTGTGAGTGTGAGTGGGAAGGTGATTGGGGAGAAGCAGGAGTGTCTGAGTGAGTTGTATGAGAGGCGAGTAGTACGGAAAGCGAGAGTGATTGCGAAAGATAGAACACATGTTTTAGCTCAATATTATAACCTTCTTCCGTCCAAGAGACGTTTTATTGTACCCAGAGCTTCCACTGCCCGTTCTCGGAATAGTTTTATACACCAGTCTGTTGTCTTACTGAATAAGTGTTGGAAGGATTTGTGAGCGTGAGGGTGTGGGTGTGTGGTTTTGGGAATATAGTTTTAGTGTTGTTTCTTATTTAGTCGGGTATTTACATGGACTGTAGGTGTTTGTGTGAGATGATAGTTTGAGTGGAATTTAAGTTGTTTTTATTCTAAGTTTTATTATCAGCCAGTTGTTTTACCACGTCTTTTAATTTCTCCTAGTGAGATAATAAAGTTAAATTGAAATTGAAATTGAAATTGAAATTGAGACACAGTTACGGTCAGTCGTTCTTTATCTGTGCGCATCCTTCTTATTTAGTGATTTTTGTTCTTTATTTTAATAAGATATTCCTCAATAATGGCTCCATAGAAGATTAAGAACAATTAATAGTAGTGAGGTAATGACAAGGAAGCGGCCAACAAATGAATTGAAAAAGGAAATGATTTCAAAGTATGAAGGTGGCATGCGTCTGTCGGATATGTGATGTCGTATTACCGTATTACCGAAGTTTTACAAAAAAAGGCAGAAGGAACAGACACTGGATAAGTTTTGTCCTTTAACCTCAAAGCTACAGAAAAGGGAAGTCACCCCCGATTTTATAATGTCACGTGTGCTCATGGAGGGGAATCAAAGAAGTAATTCCACCCCTTCCTCCCCTCACCTGCTTCCAACCACGCCGTCAAAACGCAAGTTTTCTGATGTTTAAATGCTTTCGTTAATGTGTTTATGTTTATTTAACTCCATTTATATTGCATTATAACTGTTCTCATTAAAACAAATACCTATGTAGCCTGTAACTTTCAAATATTAGCAAGTCAACAGGGCTGGGAACCAATTAAATCTATTTCCTTTATTTCTTATGGAAAAAATTGTTTCGGATAACGAACATTTCGGATAACGAACAGCTTTCCAGAACGGATTAAGTTCGTTAACCGAGGTTCCACTGTATATGGATAGGAGAATCTTAAAGTCCACTTGCTTTATACTGTGGATTAGACAGGTAAACAACTCCTAACAGTGTATCGCTACTATGACCATGAGGCTATATTATACTTTTCTGCAGTAATTTTACCACACATCTATAATATCAATCTCACACTGGTGTTATGCAGCATAAATCATAGAGCATGTGATTATGATTAACGAAGACACATTTACAAGACACACACATATATATATATAGGATTAATCATATATTCAACTAATGATAACTATTAGTAATACTAATGACAGACATATTGCATATTGCACAAGAACAATTTACATAAAAAATAGCTATCTCTTTTTTATTTTATTTTTGTTGATTTGTTTTACAATTTTAGAAACCTTTAGTTCTTCGACCTAAGTAAAATATACCATAAGATATTTCAGAGTTGTGTACATGTCTTAATGTTGTAATATCAAAGGTAAAGAAAAAAAACGTTTTCCTTAATCTTGAATGCAGAAACCTTTTTGTAGCAGTCTGTGCACCTTGCTTTACCATTTTATAACTAATTTTATTCACATATTATAGATGCTAAATTTGAAACTAAAACAAATTACCTTGATTGACCTGCTCAGCTTCCAGTTGGCATGTTCCAAATGAGCTTGACCTGTAGCCGGCAACTTGACAAACGTAGGTTCCCATGTGTGTCGTTGACACGTGACTTAATGTAACTGTCAGCTGTGTGTTTACTGTCTTGTTATACTTATATCCATCATTAACATTGCAGCTTAAATTGCCCTTCATCCACCAGCAGTCTATCACAGCGTCTGTTGATAAAAAGTATTAGCAATTAAATGAATTTAGTAATTCTTTAAACTAATTTTTCCAACTGGAAATAATTACACTGACATGGGTATTAGATTATTAACCTAATAACAGTAAAACATTTAATAATCTGAAGAATGGCAGCCACATTCTTCACCTTTGCTACATTCATTACTAGCTAGTCTATCTAGTCATTTAATTTTTTGCCAGATTGGTTGAAAGTAGCTAATTTTTGAAAGTCGTTTACAAGCTATAATTCTCTCCTGTTACTGTTAATGTACAAAAGTTTAAGAGGTTGTTTCAGATGTCATACTGTTTGGCTGTATGCTGGTTTTACTGCTCTGTAATCCAGAATCTGCGGGTCTTTTTTTAAATTTCAGTAGTTACACAACTCATGTAAGCAGCACTAAGCGTACTGTAAATAACATACAATGGTACATAAACTTTATTAACGGATCTTCTGCAATGATTGCTACACGTGGCATTTTGTATAAGGCAGAGATAATGCTCTTGGCTTAAACAATAACAAACGCAAATGATAACCGTATCTAATCATAAACTGATAGGTCTACAACTCACAAATGATCCAGCGATCACTTATGTGCCATATATATACACACAGTTCTTTCATCTCAAGCAATGTACAAACTTACCTGGTTTTGTATCATCAGTATAGTGATAGACGGAGAAATCTTTCTTTGTTACATTCAGGTCCTCAGGAAAGAGACAAGTGAGAGCAATGTCCTGACCTGAGTCAACGGGGGTTATGGAACATGTGATCTGGCCATCTGGGACAAAACATTACTATTTACAAGCCTTATGTGACTCGCATGTTGATTTTTAGGTTTCTACTTTAACAATAATCAGGTGATATATATATATATATGTGTGTTTACGTTGATATATATTTACTGTAAAATGCATGGAAATCAAGTAGAAATAATTAGTTGGTATTAAACTATTTTAAAGGTAAAAGAGCATGTCATGTCTTAAAAATTATGATAAAAATGAACGGCATTACAAACCATTAATTAACACCCTAACATAATTTCATTTTCTCCACACTATTTTAGAAAACGCATAGGCTTCCATGCTTCATTTCAACAGCAGAAGGAAAGAGAAATAAGTATACTTCTTTGCTGCACATTGGCGCCTGCAGTCATGCATCTCTATGTGAATTCATCTATGTAAGTAAACATGTATATGAGTGAATGCTTTATGCATCCATCTCTTGATAACACATTTCTGCCTGCATTACTTTTCCGTCTTAGTGCTGGGACAATAAACAATAATTATCCCATTTTTATCACATAAAGCTAAAATGTCATTCTTATTGTTTCTTAAACACCTGACTGTTATTTGCTGACTTATTTTCAGCCTTAAACAACTTTTACCAACATATCCTAGCTAAAAGACGCCATGACGAGCTTTTCCTTAGTCAGCAGCTAGTTTCATTGATCATTAAAAAAATTTACTTTGTGGTTGACAGACGCCATCACAACGTGCACCGGCTCACCTCAAGGGCTTGTTTTATTGCCCCTTTGTTTATGATTTATACCGACAGCTGCCACAGTAACCACGATGATCAAATTATTGAATGACATTGCACTACTCTCTCTTCTCAGAAGGCCAGTAGATACTCATAATGTAGTCTTGGGTGAGTTTATTACCTGGTGCAATGACAATTTCTTGGAACTTGATGTAAGTTCAGAGATTAATTTCAGTCAGATTTCGCCATTATGTCTAATAACTGTCATCCATGATAAGGGAGTGGCAATTGTCACCACATTTCGATACCTGGGCATCATCTTTGAAAAGAGACTTTCGTGGGATACCTATAATAAAGCTGTCGTGGAGAAGTCTCAACTGTGTCTGTTTCAACTCAAGAAGGTGAAGTCTTCCTTTATTTCCCAGATATTTCTTTGGCTATTTTATCCATCTCAGTTGCAGAGTGTTCTATCCTTTATCTGTGTTTACAACAGTTTGAAGGACGTGAGAAGATAAACTTTTATCGTGCTTTGTACATCTCACCAAGAATCACTGCGACTGCCAGAGTGATGATAGGCTGACACTTTCAGAAATTATTCGCGATGATTGTATGTCCTATCAACAAATATTTACAACTTGCATCAGGCAACCAGTTCTGTGTAACTGCAAGCAGGACTGTAGATGAGGGTTGCCATTGATTTGGCCGAGCGACTTCTATTGTGTGCATATGATTGTAGATCGCATTGAAGCCTAAACCATGAATGCATGAAATTTAACGAGAGTCTGTGAGAGATGTAGTGGATATGATTATGGTTGGATTGCTGTTACTCCATATAGAGCTGCCTCTAATTTCCCTCTAGGATAAATAAAGTCTTATCTTATCTACCATAATTTTTATCATTAACAGCGATAATCAGTAAGTTTATAATCCAAACTTTTAGCAGCCGGCTAGTCAAAACTGAAAGAAATAATAACTTCATTAGTTTAAACTGATTGTCATTTTCAGCTTTTAGTACACACTTTCCTTCCCTCATTATCCCTTATTTTACCTTGCGGTGAAGCAGTAACAATAGGCAGGAAAAACACCAACAGTATTTTGTTCATAGTTGAAGATGCTCAAAGAGCTAAGCTATGGCTGCTCTGTTGAAATATCCAGGACACCTGAAATGCTCTGGCTCCGTGTAGATAGTCTGTCGAGAGCATTATGTGGCAAATGATAAAATATATAGACGGGTTTACAGGGACGAAAATAGAATCAATTATAATTAATAGTTCACACGTAGCTAAGTAGTAGTATAACGTTGTCAGTAACAATAATATACTTTTGAGGATTTTTCACCTGCAACTGTTACCTGCCAACGTGTTAAAATGTAAATAACATCCCTCTAACCTTTATTTCTGTCATAGAGAGTTAGGTGCTAGAAACCTCATTCTTTATTAGAGATAAGTCTCTTGAGAATGGTCCTTTTTATTTTCTTTGCTATTATTTGCATAAGTCATTTTATGAGAGTAATGACCGCTGGATTGAACATGGAAAAGTTTTTTGTTTGGGGTGTCGAACCTGCTCTTCTCCGACTTACTCTGGCCAATTGGACATCATAGAATTAGGACAGGGTGCAGTTTATAAACACTTTGAACTTCAACTGTCTGAGCAGGAACATTTCTACACTTGGTCTTTTGATACTAAGATCAAAGGTTTCGTCTATCGACTTTATAGTTGGAAGGTGGTTTGGTAGAGAAGGATAAAGGTAAAACGAGAAAATCCAATAAATCAGGACTTCAGGCAGAAACTAAAAATGTGGTTATTTTTGTTATCTACTGATTTCAGGTGCTAAAAAGGATATACCACATCTTGGTATGTTCAATACAAATGAAATGTGACAATTCCTTTTTTATGCCTTTGTTCTGTGAAAAGTGTCTAAAAGAAAGTTTAATTATAAGTAGTCCTAGGGAGCTATATAGTGTAACTCACAAGGAAATATGAAAATCGCACTGAAGATGTAAATCTTTAGTTAAAAGTGAACTATAGGGATTAAGGCCTTTTCTGCATTCATCCAACACAACTGATGAAAGAAATAAACCAAGAGGTAAACAGAATATAAAAGAATTTTATGCAATTAGGACGATATAATATCTTGCTAGTTCGTATTTCTGTATAGTTTTTGATTATAATGGAAACATAAATTCATTTGCCTGTACACCGAAAGCTGAAGACATTATCATAAATGTTGCGAAGTGACTATTGTCTAAAGGAGAGTGGATAGAGGACAGCTATAAAAATCAACACATTCTATTGTATGGCAAAGCCAGATGTAATACAATGAAAACCAGATTTAAAGGCTTGTAGAAGTAAACTCGTGTGCAAACTAAGCATCGAGCTGTTAGACTCCAAAATGTACGTACACACATGCATATACACAGCTCAAGTGCGAGTACTGATACACAACAACCATTCAATAGCTAGTTCCTTCAGCCATATTGTATTCGTGTTTGTGAAGCCATCTTGTTCTTCGTCCAAATTATCAACTACTTCATCTTATACACAGTAAGGCTAAACTGACTTCTCAGTTTTGTACAATTCAGTACGGGAACTAAATAAAGCACCTCAAGTGCAAGAACAGCAGCCATTATTCAAGAAAGAAGCTTAAAATAAGTCCTGAGTGTGCTTTAGTAGGTCAATGTCATTGTGATAACAGTTTGATAACAGTCCTGTCCGTCCTAGACGTTATCAGTCTTTTGTTTGTAACCTACATTTGCTTTACTATATACATAACGTTTATCACTGAAATGTGTAAAGCAATCGCAATGTGTAAAGCTAATAACAACTCACAGATTTCTGTTGAAGGTATGGCTGTGTGTTACCTTCTCTCAATGTCATGACTCGCATTACCAAAGGATATTCCCGAAATCTCTGTTTGTCTGTTTTGTCACTCATTCTTATTACTAGATCATGACTAGAAAAAACTACATTGCATGAGTCGATCAGCTACCTGGAATTCACTGTGTTCGTTTCCTAAAATGGTGTTTCTACTGAGACTACTTCAAAAAATAGTTCCTACTATTTAAAAAGATTTAAGCCCCAAAATTATTTACTACAAGTAAAATTTGTATAGTTTTACTAGTTTTGTAAGGATGAAGTTAGATTAATATCTTTTGTGGTAAATTATGTCGAAATTTTGGCCTAACCTAGACAATTGATATACATTTACAATAAAGCAACGGAAAAGATTTAAAACAAATAAATGTACATTGTCAGAGATGATTGATCTTTGTTTATTTTCTTTTAATTCTGTGGAATTCTTATTATAATTGTACAGAGATTACATGATGTTATTAATAGAAATATAAATCTAAGTGAATGTTTATATTGTAAATTACTACACTACCTATCTAAATGCTATTAACAAATGTTGCCACTAGAAAAATAGCAGGGCAAATTAGAACATAAAATTTACAGCCACAGTGATACAAGTTAATGTCATGTTAAGTATCTTGCAGTATAAACCGCAACATTTAGAGTACATCAGGAAATTTGTCAGCAGCAATTGATGTGTTTTTAGAAATTACAATATTAATCAACTTTAACGGTGACATAAAAACTGTAGTGAGTTTATTTTATAATGTTGGCTGGTATTGGCAAGTGATTCTTCTTCCCAAATTCAGTCAACAAAAAAAATCAGTTAAAGATAATAATGAAATAAAAGAGTAAATGTAATCACTGAGTTTAGTGTGTACTGTAATACTACTCCATTTAATTTTTACTCATCTTCAATATACTTTTTGCAGTTTTTTGATGTTTTTTTGCAATAATATGTAACTCGTACTGATATCACATGCCACATAAAAAACAATTCTTTTTGAGCAATTGCAAATTTATGTAAAATATGACAAGTATGCTTCTAGTGCTCAGCATTGCTTAATGTGCTCATATACCTGACATTGGTTTAATTTTATCACGCCAAAATATTGTTGTTTATGAACGTATCTACATTTTTTCAGATGGTAACAAGCTTTGAACATTCTGCTTCTTAAAAAAAGAACTCGATGCTTTGTGCCATTAAGATTGCTTAACACTGTCATTTATATTGATACAGATGTTTAACATCACGGATCTGCCGGCACGAATTGTCCAGAGCCTTCAGTGTCATTTTCTATAACAGCATAGCAATGGATATACAAGTGTGTGAAACTATAGTCTTATATTTTTCTAGTAATTGTACAATTCTTTGTCAGCACTAAAAAATTCCAAGAGACCAGTAGATAAATGTTAAAATTAAAACATTTATGCCTCTGTGAAAATAATTTCACACCATCGTGTGGCTTCGTTTGTGTGGTGAATATGACACAATTATAACTGAACTATAAAAATGAGGGAATGTTTGTTTGTTCATAGTTTTAAATTAAAACTCTAACTGTGATGTTGTGTCTCTGTAGCAAGCAGCGCTGTGACGGCAACTGTTGGCTGAACCAATATTAGTTGCGATGTACAGCTAGTCACAGCTCGATCCCTTGTCTCTCCACCTGTTTTGAATAAGCTGTAGTACTCCACGTACACCACGACTTTTCTCTTAACTCTGTAGGTCTCCATACAAGACACACTCATTGCCCACGCGCTGTCGCTGTCATCTTTAACAACAACAGTATTTTCCTCTCTCTTTGCAGCATGGACACTGATACCTTTGTCTCTAAGGCCCATCAGGAACCCGCTATTCTCTTCGATAGAGCAGTCCTTTCCGAAAATAATAAGAACATCCTTGAATCGCAATTGCGCTTTTTGAGCTGACTGACTCGCTGATTCTGCACAGAAAGAGACCTCATTTCCTGATGAAATTATCTAAAACTACTTACTATAAACCATTTGAAACCAGAACCTAAATTTAGATAAGAGTAAATTTACTTTATCGGTAAGATTTATGAGAGGCTTTCAAATATTTAATTAAATAATTCTAGAAACCATCGAAATACAAACTGTACAGAAAAAGTGTACCTGGTAACAACATCTGAAGAATTTTCATGAGGTATAGGTATCAATGTTGCTCAATGTTTCTATACGTAACCATATTGAAAATTATTTTTGTGAGCTGTTTTTTGTGATTGTATTTAGCTACCTGCTTGTACTCTTTGAGGTCACAATAAACATAATCTATATTGAGATCTGTCACACCATTATGATAAACATTGAGCGCTGATCACATACATGAGCAGCATATTTACAAACAACCATATTGAAACGCGCATCTTAAGAATTCAAATGTTTCTTAAACAATTGTAATCTAAGCACCTTTTTGCAAGGTTATCATCTACTGATATTTAATAACATAAGGAGATGAGTTCAAAAAGTCAATGCTGAATAGTCGAGTATGTGACCATGGAACAGAAATGAGACAAATTTATTTCAGAAGTACAGAGATGTATGGTTGGAGTGTAGTGAGGTTAAAGGTCAGAAAAGAAAGAATGATCCATACGAATCCGTAAAGAACCTTTAACATGGTAGAGACCTTCTATTCGAAACTACCTTGGACAAAAAGCTAGCAGATATTATATAGAAGAGGTTTTGAAGATCTTGTTTGCGTGATTTGGGTATAAGTGTCTTACGGTTTTTTATTAGCTCTTTGATTTGTAAGAATACCACAAAGGAAAGCCGGAGAAGAAAAAAAAATTAGACTAGTAAAATGGATAATAAATGCACACACGACAAAAGGAATAGTCTATTCTAATAATACGTGAGGCAAAGCACGCTTCGCTAACTATGAATACATCAACAAATTACAATTAAAAACCACTACTAGGCACAACACTATTTCTTTAGATAGTTGTTAACCGACGCCAAAAGAATATTTACCGTTTCCAGTGATGAGAAGCTCTGTGACAAGGAAGCTACCAACCCCTTGCCCACATTTCAAGCTGCCATGTGGCTCATCTCTCAAAGAGGTTTTGTAGTAGATGTATTTGACTGGAGGCCCATCAGTTGGAGGAAGAATGATATTCGTGTTCTTTGCTTTTGTGTTTTCTTTATATTTTACTACTTCTCTTACCACAGCTGGTGGACAATTTACAATTTCATTACAAGTCCATCTAAAGCCTTGAGTTGGGCAAGAATCGCCTGTGCAGCTAACCCATAATCGAAGGTGGTCTCCTACTACTTTGTGTGATAGGGTTTCACAAAACATCTTTGCACGTTTCCTGCGGCATAAAATGATCTTTAAGTGATATGTAGATAGAAGAGAATATAACAGGAAAAAGTACTAATAAGAAGGGACGTTTGATCTTCCAAAATTTTCAATAATAATAATAAAAATAATAAAATAATATTCATTATCATCATCAATCATCAATCATCATCATCATCACAACGACCTCCAGAAATAATGACACCATCTAAATTGCAACAACAATCTATCATTATTCACATTATGTATTAGTTTAAATACGATTATTTCTGAGCTTTTTTTTGTTAGATATGAAATCAGACTATGTCTAGGAGAAAGAAGGCGGTCAGGATTTGTACTTCTTTTTGTAGATTATGTACTAGCAATTGTAAAGTAATGCATACCCTTTAAGATGCCCTATATCAAGTAGGACACATATGGTCTGATTTTCTTTTAGGCTGGTATTGGCGATCCTCTCGACACATTCCTTGACAGATTTTTCTGATTCAAAATTACAAGCTTCCTCATAAACCTCGCCAAGAGCGTTGGAAGTAGGCTGATTATTTGGCGGCATGTTCAGGCTTTTTAAGTGCTGTGAAAGAAATGGATCGTACGGAGAAGACGTGTCTTTCACAACGAAAACATTTTGTCCCCTTGACAGGCATGTTGCCCCGGCAAGTGTAAGTATTCTTGTCTTACCAGTATTGGGTGGTCCAGTGAGAAACACTGTGTGTTTATCATGAAATTGTTTTATTATGTCCTGTTGTAAGACTGACCGGCTATACAGGTCTCCTGTCAAAGACACAGCTTCAGCCAGAGTCTTAGGCAGCATGAAACGTTCATAATCTTCTGAAACCTTCAGAGTGGACTGTGTGGCGGGTCCAAAAAATCTGGAAAAACAGCATAGCTTACATTATTGCAAAACTTTAGTTCTATTATGTTCCTGCATATTAATAAACCAGTATTCATGTCATTTTGTATTTTTTTAGGAAAACGATTGACATTCTTCATAATGTTTAAACTATTTTCTCCGTCATTACAAAGTCTAACCTGGAAATCATGCTGCGATGCAAAGTGTCATTCCAGCGGACATCATTGCTTGTAGTCCACTTCCAACACTGTCGTATGTAGGTGACGAAACCTTTGTTGAAGTGCACAGGTTTGCTACAATGCGGCAGGTGTTCAGAACACACGCATAGCTCAGTGGGATCTTTTACGGCATCTACTTCCAGACATTGACGAAGTTCCTAAATGGATAAGTAACAGTAGTTACCCATTTACAAAAAAATGTAGATTATTTTATGTATATTAAGTTACAAACTCTCGAAAGCGTCTTTTCTTGAAGATTATGACTCTAGTCTAAGTTTTATTGAGTGGTGCTATACACTAACTGTTCAAATATTTAAGTACCTCTTCATTTGGAAGATTAAAGGTACATTTAAAACTAAGGTTCTGAATTGTATGGTCTGACGATACCGTTTATTAATTTGCCTCTTTCAAATAGGATTTAGCTAATTATACGCTTTATTCCTGGTTGATATACATTTTCTGTTTTAATGTGGCCTTTTTAGATATTCATATTTTCAGTGTTTTCTTTTTGTTGCTTGAATCATACTGATGAGTGCAGCAGTTTGTTTTCAAAGCAAAAGCTAATACCTCAAGATGCGATCAAACAATCTGTTTATTAAAAATTTTGTTGTTATCAGAACTTTTCTGCTGCACGTAGTTCTAAATAAATTGTGATAGCATTATAACTGTCAATATATATTTTAAAACAGAACAGAATATTAATATACCAGTATTAATTTCAACAAGGTCTTTTCTAAGCACGAGATAAAAATAATAGCCTTACCACCGCTATGTCATGGTGATCTTTAAGAGCACGCTGAAGTGAGTTGCGGGAAAGATTAGGCAGTATCAATGTCTGGCGTACTTTAGGGAAGTTTTCATGATCTCCCATCAGATGTCTTATCGTATCATTTGCCTTTATGAGTTGTTTGACAGCTTCTTGAACCTCCTCTATGATACTTATATCATTCCTTTGCAGCTCATGTTTACTGTTTTCTACGTCCTCCTCCTGTACAGCCTTGACGACTCCAACCAATACCCCGTATTGTCGATGAACGATAAGAAAATCAAAGCTACCGACACTGTCGTCTTCTTCCTCCGGTACGGGAAGACTATGTTTTTCATATTTATCGCCGGGGCTGCTTAAGTAGTCACTGTACTGAAACTGTGTCAAGACAAACATTTCCTCCTTCCTGTGTTGTGTCAAGTGATTCAAGCAAGACATGACCTGTTGTACTGCAAGGTCGTGTCTGACTTCTCTCTGTTCAGACTTTTCAGGGACGTATACAACTTGATCGGCAACAAACTGTTTTTTGTAGCGAGTTTTGTTAAAGTAAATTGGTGGTACAAAATAGCAACCATTGAGCATGTTTGGATACATTTTAAGGATGCTGTTTTCCAGAAAGTCTTGAAATTCTTTTGTAATCTCCTTTTCTTTCTCAGAAATCTTCTTTTTGACATTTGCATTTTTGTTCTGTAATTATAAAATGTAAAACAAACAACCAATTCGCTAAAACTATTTAAAACAATTTTAACAAAGGACAAAAATTCTGTGAGAAGAAAACCAACAAGGTAATACAACTACAAAATTTAAAAAAAATGATGAAATTTTTTGGAAACAAAAAAAATCAATGTTGCATTTCTTCCAGGTTTTTATAGCAACTTATTTATTTAGAAATTCGAGGCTTACAACTCTACCCGATAACATATATTTTCTTACTTTTGACGAAACCATCGGCTGCTCTTCTTCATGGACTTCAACCTCACTAGCATAAAACAGTTTTTATGATAAATCCATTAAATAGTTGACAATTTTCATATTGTTTTACTCTATTCATTAGAACCCCTTTTCACACCACATCTTCATGCCTTGCTTTAAGATACTACGGTCTAATTGTCTAATGTAGTATACCTCAATATGTAATCTCAAGGGTCAAATGCAATTTAGTTCATTAAACGTGAGGGCTAGTGTGAATACTTAATTTTTCTGTATATCAAATTGTCATTTATTTTAACAAATGCACATAAAACTATATTATCAAATGTTTGTAAACTGCCTTTAAGTTTTTACTTTTAAATAAATGTGTCATTTTAGCATTTTTATTGAATGCATTGATGCAGTAATAGGCATATCTAAACACACACACAGAGATAAGACACATATAAGCAAGTGCCTTAGCGTACACACAGGAAAATGATTCTTTTATATATGATCCAGCACTTCTCACCTTTTTGGTCTCATAAAAAGTCTCCTTCTGAATAATTTCTTTCTAAAGAAAATGACCAGAACTATAATAACCACTGCTACAGCAGCGAAGGCACAACCAAGTCCGATCGCCAAAGAAGCTTTATTGGTGGTTTCTTCTAGAAAAGATTGTACATTATGTTAACCAAAGGGAAGGTATTTTCTGAAGATAGCTTAGTAAATGTAAAAATGTATAAAATGTATTTACATTATGCTATATCACGATAAATGAAATATGAACAAACAAAACATAAATAATTTAGCGCAAATTGCGAGTGAATAAGACAATAGTCCATTATAGGCAACTTAGGGAAAAAAAATGTTTAATAACCTGTCTTCAGAGTTAGCTGACAATGCTGAATATCATAGTTAGTGCTGTCAGATAGTTTACAGTAATACTCCCCCGTCAAATTAGGAAAGGCATGTTGAATATAGATGGTAAGCTGATTGGACACATTACGGTTGAATATGTAGCCTGGGGCGTCAAAGCACTCCAATTTGCCTTTTACCCACAAACAGTCCAGTACTGTGGACCAAAAAAAACCAAAAACAAACAAACCAAAAAACAAAAAGAAGACACCATGACCCTAAATATTAACTTTATTCTACCTACTTCTTTAGAAGGCAAATTCGCTGAATCTTTTCTAATTGTTAAACTCGGTTACTATTAAGATATAAATTATCGAAGTCTGGGTGAACACCCAATCCTTCATTTCTCGAGATGCAAGTATAACTACGCAAAGAAAGATGTCAAAACCGTAAGATCACTATATACCTAATTTTAAAGAACTAATTAAGAAGTGGGTACAGTTTTTGATGAGTGAGTAAAGTTCATAAATTATTTCATCAAAACGTAGAGAATTAAACTTCTCTTCTGTTCTCTAAATAGAACTGCAAGCATAGCCTCCCACTCACATAAAAGCAGTTCAGGCTAAAGTAAAAGTCGTAAAAACTTTAGCTTATGGGAGAGATGGTTGTTACATTAAGACATTACAGCTGCAGTATTTTTTCTGTTTAAAATGTATGTGAGGAAAGTAGTAGCACCCTTCTTGTGTTCATCTTTACCTGCCTTTCCAGTTCCGTTTGCATGATGAACGGAAAAGTCTATTTTTGCCACACTAAGGTCAACCGGAAATGAACAGGTCAATGAAGTCGCCGCCATTGGCTCGACGGCTGGGATCTTGCATGAAATGCTTTCTACGAAAAAAATGTATGGTCTTTGAGGATCACTACAGAAATGGCTGGCTGAATTTCTTTACAATGGATATTTCTGATTTATGTCATGACTGGACTACTGTTGTAACTTTCGTGAAATAAAATCTTTTAAGAGTTCATGTCAAAGGAGACAACTTTTTTGCTCACTTCAATTCTCTTTTATGACATTCTAAGCTCATTTCTTGAACAGTATTTTCTAATAAAGGCTAAAATTTAATTGGTTCTGATGATAGTAGACATGAAGAAACTTTCATTTTATTCTTAAACATTATCGATATATGTGCTATCATTTGTTTTATCCAATTAGCAAATAATCTCTAAGATTGCAGAATACACATATTTGTACAACATTTTACATTTACAGACATACATTATTTTCTTTCTTTAGCTGAAGTAAGAGAAACAATGTATAATAATATTCATAACATACCTCGAGCAAGTACATCGGCTACGAGTAGAGACAAGAAGATAAACAGCTTCATGATATAAGCCAGACCGTGGGAATATTTTGTGATGAGAAAGCTTGGCATTGCCGTTAAGATTGAAAAAAATCAGGCTATAGGCAGAGCAAAACAAAAAATAAAAATATCGGGCAAAATCCTTAAAATTTGTATTCGTGAAATAAAGGAAAAAATGAATGTCAGTAGACTAACGTAAGAAACGAAAGAAAGACACAAACTGTATTTAGAAACTCTGCTAAACACATTCTCTCTCTCTTTCTCTGTCTGACACACATTCACACTCAGAGAGAGACAGAGTAAAAGAAAAAGAGAACCCTAGATGTATGTATTTTAACTTACAAATGCCATTCTTACCTCAACAACTTCCCACACAGATGAAATATGTTAACAAATCAACTGGAAAATACGTTTCGGATACATTAAACATTACAGCAAGAAAATTTTATCGAATAAAGTCCACATCACTAGAGAAACAATGGCAATTGGACTTTAACCTTTTTTCTCAAAAACGACCTAATCTCGTGTTATCTCAACATTTGTCCTCTTTCTTCATCACAAGTATCGGGTAAGATAACAGTATTTCAGACAAGAAGAAAGAGAAGCTTGGCACGGGACACTAACGTACAGAGATAAAGGTTTTTACTTGAGTAATGCAAAGCAGTAAACACATCTCTTAATTATGATATTGCTTCCCTGACTATAGGTCTTTGTGTATTTCTCTGTGTGACCATAGAAGACAGAAGAGCGTGTGTGTATCTAAGTATGTTTGTGTGTGTGCGTTTTTGTGCATGCATACGTGATTTAGTTGGTTTTTTTTGGGGTGGTGGTGGTGATGCAAGTGCTTTCTTTTCAACTTCAGAGGAACCGGGCCTGTGGATGATAGGGTTTAACTCCTACTTCTCATGTCAACATAATCTTGCAGGTAATCAATGTGTACAATAATCACACGACAACCACTCACAGTTTCCACTACGCCGCTCACGAACCCCCACATCCACTGCCCCACCCACGAACACAAGACTCAACAATGTGTGACTTGCAATACAACAATAAAGATTTATTTAAAAGGTACAACGTGCTAAGACATACATATATACCATTGAATGACTCATCTAGAGGTTGTTTCAGTACTATATTTGTAGTTTTATTTCCGATGTTACAGAGCTGTTACTAATCGTTGATTGCTCTCTTCGTAGACATCATTGACATCTCTGCTAACCATAGGTTCACTCTTGGCGTACTGTAACCTCTTACAGGTGTCTACCCCATCTAACATCTCTACGCTTGCACATACTCCTTCCTTCATGCAGGTGGTCTCTGGCTTCTCAACAATTGTGGGCCATTTTACAATCCTTTTAAAGTTACCTCATGAGTCATGACATATACAATCTTGCCCATTTATGAATGAATAACATCTATTTTATTACAAAATATCTAGGAGCACAATACACCATCAACAAACTGTAAAATAACATTAATATATGTTTATTTCAATTCATTAACTTAGAAAAAATAGAAAAATGTAATCAAATAAGGTATGATAGTGGCGTGCATTTGCCGTTCATATTTGCTACTGTATAATCACATTTAAATACACATAAATACAATACCAACAGCAAAATGACACCGCACAAGGGAGCAATTTTACACGATAATGTTTAAGTAGTCTGCTACCTTGAACACACATATAAATATATATATCCAGATATAAAAAACAAGAACGTAACATTAAATTATAGTGTGTCGCCATTCACTATTAAAATGCAACAAATGTTTTGAGTTCCTGTAATGATTCTTGACTCAAATATAAAATACTTTGAAGACATTTTTGTTTGGGTGTAATTTTGTCTTTTGTCGTAGTCTCTTGAATAATAAAGTTATGATGAATCGAACAATCGCATTGTAATTCTGCTAGATATGTTTAGAAAACATTAAGCGACAATCACCCTGGTCAACTTACAAAGTTCTGAAAATTTCAATACAAAATTGTGTAATCACAGCTGTTGTTTTCCTTGATTTGTGGACACAAAAGTGAAAATTATGTAAACAAAACCAAATATTAACATTTAGAAAATAGAATATCAAAACATCATATATTGCATGTAGATTTAAGTACCCATCAACAAATACAAATCGCACATTACCCAATAAAGGTAAGCGCCATCAAAAAATTAAATGAACATGAGTGTATATTATCCTTTGTTCATAAGCGGATCACAGACTATGTAAATTTATATCATACATTTCGACAGAAGACATTTACCTTTCGATTAAACAAGAGCATAGAACAAAGGTACTATAACTGGCAATTATAACTGATAAAACAGGTAAAAGATAAAACTAAATTGTACTATCTTTAAGTTTACATATATAGATATATATTTTTCTTAGCTTAAAATTACTCATATCTTGATCAATGCTTTCTCCAGCGCAGCAATTATTATCATTGACTAAAACTGAAATAAACAAAAGGAATACAGTAATTATGGCAACAAGACAGTAAGAACAAGCCAAATACGAGACTTACAGAGGTAAAACAGACAGTGGTCATTTGACAATTTGTAACTATTGCTCCACATGAACTTCAAGTCTAGTCTCATTTTTTTGTGCAACATGGTTTATGTTAAGTACAACACAAAAAACAAAAGAAGCGTGCGAAAGTGTTATTAGCTTATTGACATATTAATCGCCTTACTTGGCTTTAACAACACATTGAATAAGCATGCTATTTAAAGAATGCATGAAAATATTTTTCTTAAATTTTATTTTTATAAAAAATCAAATCCTGTAAACAAAAGTGTGTTGAAACTAACTGTACATAAATACTGCAATAGAGAGGAAATAACTGAAGTCTAAATTATTTGAGAAGGAAGGCTAAAAGCACTCATGATGCTTTTTTCATTACTATATGAAAGTTTGTCAAGTGCATCCAAACGTTGTTTATATTAATATATATATAATATTAAAAAGGAACTATAAAAATTGTATATTTAGCACTTCAAAAAATTGAAGAAACTGACATCTCTAAACAAGCACAACCTTGGAAGAGAAAAAAGTATTCTTAAATGAATAATTTCATAATATCTAAAATCTGTGCGTAATGAAATCTTTGTGTTATTCATTTTACACTTTATTACATGTAGTATCATCCAATGATGATGCCTTTGAATAAAGCCTTGCCTTTGGTTGAACCAATATCAGCTGAGAGGTGCAGCTTGTAATGGCTCTTTGTTTGTTTTCTTTATCATTGAAATATGACTGCACGTAAACAACAATTTTTCTTTTCATTCTGTACAGCTGCATGTGGCAGACATTCATGGCCCATGCGGTGTTGAGTCTTTCATCAACAACAACATTGTCGTCCTCTATCTTGACAGCCTGCACTCTAATGCTTTTATCTCTCAGACCTTCCAAGAATTTGCTCTCTTCGTTTATAGGAGTGCTTGATTCAAATAAAATGAAAATATCTTTGTGAGTCAGAGGCAAAGCTTGCACCTTACTCCATTCTGGTTTATCTGCAGAAAAATAAACATGCTAACGTGAAAAACTGTGTAATTCAAGGTAACGGTAATGTGAAATATAACCTCAAGAACACAGATTTGTTGACCCAGTATTTTCAGCATTTTTAATTCAACTTTGGTAAAAGAAAGTGGCGCCATTTTCAAAGCGTAAAGTTAATTTACATTGGTCCATTACTAGTAGTTTATTGGCCTTATACTCAACAATAATGACCCAATTAAACTGTTTTATCTTGGTACTGTCCTCACTAAATGTATTTACCGGATACTTTAGTATTTTGGTATACTTTAGCTCCATAAAACGTTAGCTGGAGTATATAAATATATGTATATATTCAAGCATTCCTAAAGCATTGCTAGCTTAAGGGATACTTATTAAGGGATACAAGTTCATATGTATTTACCAGTTCTCGTAACACAAAGATCTTCGGCAAGGAACTCGCCAACCAGCATCCCCAACTCTCGACTCTCTTGTGGAGAAGCCACTGACAGATTGTAATTGATGTGCTTTACTGGGGGTCCGTCTGTAGGGCGCAGGTAGTCATGTGCATGCTTCACATCTTCATTCCTTTCATTGCTCACCTTTAGCGCTTCTCTTACCACAACTGGTGGGCAGTTGAGAATTTGCTTGAATTTCATGACATAACCCTTACTAGGGCTCATATCCCTTGAACAACTAACCCATAAGTTGGAGGAAGGTGACAGCCTGTGGAGTGTTTCATCGAAATTGTTGACGTATTTTCTGAAAAAAAAGTATGCAGTTACATGTATGAACTAATGGATAGAAAAATGGTTCTATAAAAGTTCACGCTACAAAAGCTTTCTTCCTTGAGTTATTACACCTGCCAAAAAATCTAAAGCCCCCTCAACCACCAGCTTCCAAAATGTCATTAGCTAAAATATGACGTCGTGTTTTTTTAAATCATTCACTTTGTCCTTATTATCCCTACAGTTCTCATTATTATTATTTTAGGTGATGATAAAAGGATGTAGGTCTGGTTAGAAGAAAGGACCTCAGGGGTAAGCTGTTACCAGCTAACCACCACTCAACCCTAACCCCTGCCGCTTTTTAAGTCCCTCAGACAGACATCTAGCATAACAGTGTTGACGTAGCACGCAAACCTATCAACTTAACAGATTATCGAATCCCAATGTGCTACAAAACGGTAAACAGTTGAGAAACATCTCATTGTTGCTCAAATTCTGCCCTTTAATATTGACATCATCATCATCATCATCATCATCATCATCATCATCATCATCATCATCATCATCATCATCATCATCATCATCATCATGCTGTTCTTCTCATTGCTCTTTTTACAGTTTTGAGAGTCAAGGAACTGTGAATATGTGGTGCGTATGTTAGAAATTCATTTTCTGTGATGATGCTCAGCTGCTCTGTTTGAAGTTGTCCGTTATGCCAAACAGAAGTAAGAAACAAAATTTAAAATATACTTATCTTTTGTTTGCTTTTTCCAACTTGTTTTAAGCTCTATGTATTTTCACGCCGATCTAAATCATGTGGAATGTGTAATTCAATCTCTACCTTGAATTTTTCACCGAAAGCGATAATAAAGGAAAGTGAGCACCATGCTGTAAAGTGTAAACTGTTCCACTTAGCTACTGACTGCAAGGTTCACATTTTCCTTTAGTAGTTTTAAATCCAACAATAAGACACTGGCAAATAATACAAAAACATTACCTGATTTTGAATATTGGTACTATGCTAGCAAATTCTATTATTAAAAAATAATTGTGATATAAAAAATATATATATATATATACAAATATCTAAATGCAATTAATCTTTTTAGAAAAAGTCGTCCTTAAAACCACTGTCTAACGGGATTTATTCAGATAGCTTCGTTAACTGATGCATAGACAACATAGTTGTTATTCTCTTTCGTATTTTTTCTTAAATGATATTTTATTAACGTACTCAGTTAATTACCTTTATGCCCCCATAAATAACAGCATCTAAATTTATGGTTTTCAGCATTATATCTTCATGTTATAATTTTTTGCTATTCTTGCCTAAATGAAAAATATTTATGCCCCACCTTGTCAAAATAAATATGTGTGGGGATACACTACCTACTTATATGGTAGAAACCAACTCGTTCTTTATTCTCTCCTTTATGCTTCTCTCTATCTTTCGTTTAGGTATGAAATAGCTTAAAATAAATATCAGCTAGCAAGGTACAGGTCGTGCGGCCATAAAATAATTCATATTCTAGTACTTACATTGTAATACTTACCCTTTAAGATGTGCAACATCAAGAAGTATGCAAATTAGTTCATTCTCATTTCTGGGCTTTTTGTTAATGATTCTGTTGACGCATTCCTCTATTGATTCTTTTGATGTCAAATCGCATTTTTCGTCAAAAACATGTGGACTCTGAGTACCATCCTTTTTAACTTTTCGCTCTATTGACCCTTTCAGGTGTTGAGAGAGAAAAGGATCAGTCTTAGAAGTTGCGTCTTTTACAATAAAAACATCATGCCCTTCAGATAGCCATTTGTTTCCTGCAAGTGTGAGCATTCTTGTTTTACCAGTGTTTGGGGGTCCCACCAGGAATGATATGGGATGTTTCAGTACTTCTTCTTTGTCTTTGTCTAACATATTGCTGCTGTACAAATCTCCCGTCAAGGACACGGCCTCAGCCAGAATCTTAGGAAGAGTTTCTTCTTGGTCATCTTTAAATTTCAGTTTAGATTGAGTGGCTGGACCAAAAAACCTGAAAAAAAATCATTCGTTTTGATTTTAAAAATGCTTCACCACAATACTTTTTTCTTTGTTTCTTTCTTGTGTTGATCGTGAATTTTGACAGAGATAAAAGTTATAAATGGTAAAACTACTGAATATATAATACAACGGCCATCAATGTCTGAGTCTTTAGTTTCAGGATCGGCTTGAGTAGACAAAGTCTAACACCCACAAAATAGTTGTATATGTTAATTCTTGTTTATGTCTTGTTACTACAGAATGGACGTGTTGAAAAGCACGGTGACTGTTTGCACACTGTAATGTAAACACGGTAGTGTCACAAAACATTTCGCACACTGTCATGCAAAGTGAGTAGTACCACAAACCTATCGATCTGTGAACAAATACAGAAATAAATAAGAGAAGAAATTGTGAGCTCCTTCACCATTGTTTAATTATGATATACTTAACTTCAGGAAATAAAATAATCAACCGATGATGTATTTTTATATTTGAGAATTGGCTAAATGTCAGTCTAGACCAGGGATGCACAACCTACGGCCCGCGGGCCATATCCGGCCCGCGACGCGGTGCCATCCTGCCCGCGAAACTTCTGCCCACAGTGAAGGAAATCGGCATGTTAGTAATAAAAGAAGACCTAAAAAACGGAAAAAAAAGAAGAAGAAGTATTTATCCCCACGTAGGGCCGTCTCTCAATCTTTTTTTCGATGGACGAACATTTCGATTCAGTGCTCCGACTTGGTGTCTCTACGATGAGGCCGGACATTCAGAAGTTGGTTTCGGGAAAACAACTTCAAATATCCCACTAATTACTACATAATTAATGGTAAGTACAACTTGTTTCTAATAAAAAATGGTATCTGCTCTATTTTTTTTTCCTTTTTGTATTTTTGCGGTGAAGTGGCCCGCGACACGGCTGTCCGAAATGGATATGGCCCGCAGGCCGAAAAAGGTTGGGCATCACTGGTCTAGACATAAGTTTGAGAAATTTACCAGTTACTTATTTTGAGATGCACTTGTACGTTAACAGCCCAAACTGACAATAGGACTGGAAATAATATTTAAATACTAATATATTCTTTCATTAATATAATTGCTTTTTAAATTACACAATTTTTAAACTTTTGGTTCCTTATTATTTTTAGATGAACTAAATGTTCCATTTAATAACTTTTATTTGCAATAACCACAATAAAACACAAATGAATTTTCTTGTGAATAGCATTATGCTAATTTTTCATAAGTGTTTAAAAGTATTTTTATAATTATGTTTATTGGTATTATTAATTAACAGAAGTGCATATTTGACGACAATATCCTTTGTGATACCACAAGTCTGCTGGTGTTTAATTGTTTCGCTTTCCTTTAAATGTTTTTATAAATCTTCTGCTAAAATATGCATTTCCAAAAACGTATTTATTTCAAAAAGTCACATAAAGTTATCGAGTAAAAAATTCTATAAAAATTCTATAAAAATTCTATAAAAATTCTATAAAAATTCTATACCTGGCTATCATGTCTTCGTATAGATCGTCATTCATTCTGGTTTCATCATCTGTAGCGGTCGTTACCGAGTTCCACCATTTTTTCATATTTTCGACTACTTTCGGTTTCACTTTCCACGGCGTTTTCGGGTCTGACAACTGGTCCCTACACAGGCAATGGTTGATAGGCTCTCCATAGCCGTCCATATCCATGCGATTTTGAAGTCTCTGTTACATATAGACTATTAGAACTGTGTTGCTATTGCTGTTTCTGTAATAGATGTACTAAAACTGGAAGCAGGAAAAATATTGTCTAAGCCACATTTAGCAGAAATAAGTCATATTCATAGTAACGCGTTTTTATAGCCTAAAGTATATGTCAACAAAGGGGTGGGGTGATATGGGAGTGGATAGGCGAGTGGGTCGATCACAAGCGTTAATACCTGGAGGCACGCCGGCTCAATACCAGAGTTTTCTAATAAACTTAGCCCAGTCAAATTAGCTGCCATGATTGGGTACCTGAACCCTAAGATGTCGTGGTCAGTTCTAACCGTTCCAGCCCACAAACACCTGGCATGTAACGGTTAGATTTAACCGTCGCGTTTTATGTATTACACGTTAATACCATTTCGATTAGAGTGAACAGTGTAATTGAATATGAACAAACCAAAGATACCATAGTCTAGAGGCCATTATAACAAGTAATCTTGACAATTTCTAGGTTACGACATCTAGAAGACCAAGTCCACAGTAACTGATAATGGCTTAGTCTTATACCATTTTTGATAATCATTGATAGATAGCCAGACTTTAAGGTGTAAGGCCAAAGAAAGACTTCAGCCCACTATATAGAGTTCAGTCACAGGCATAAAAATACAATATACTTAAACTTATACAGAAAGTTTGACTAGGCAACTGATAGAAATATAGACACAAATTACCTGAACCAGTTTTGTCCGCGCGATAGCATGCCGGAGTGAGGTGCTAGATAAATTGGGCACTATTAAGGTCTGATGGATTCTGGGAAACGATCTCGTATCTGCTGACATTAGATGTTTTATCATGTTTTCTGCTTTTTTAAGTTGTTTAACAGCTTGATCCACTTCGTCAGCTGTCGTCTTTTTCTTGTCATTTCCTTTTGTCACATCATTGTCGCTGACTGCTTTGACGACCCCAACCAACACTCCGTGATAACGATGAATAATGAGAAAGTCAAAACACCCTACATTAACGTCCTGGCCTTCCAGACCATCAGGCATCGGCAGACCATGTTCCTCGTACTTAGTGTTCACATTTGTCAAATAGTCTTCATACTTGAACTGTGTCAAGACAAACATTTGTTCGTTCTCTTCCTCTGCCATCTGACGTAGGCAATGCAAGAAGTGTTGTATGGCTCGGTCGTGTTTTACAACATTTTCATCAGTCTCTTTAGGGACGTAGATATCTTCATTATTATCATCTGACTTTTTTTGATAGCCGTGTCTGTTAAAGTAGACCGGAGGAACAAAATAATACGATGTGGTCTTTTTTGGATACATTTTATGAGCTGTTTTCTTTAAATATCCTTCAAATGTATTTTCTGAAGAGCCACCGTTGTCGACATCGTTCTATTAAAACAAACAAATAAATGTGTGAACACATTATCGGCAAGTCTATAGACGTAGGTATATGAATGTAGTACAAATATAATAGAAACAATGTAAGAAAAATACATGTGTATTTGTTCTGGATGTGTCAAGCAAAACGAGCTTAACAAATCAGTCACAGTGCCGATGCTGGCTTAGATAATTTCCACAGCAACTTAAAAAAAACTTTTTTTGTACACGCTGTAATATAACAGTTAATATAAATAAAGTAGTTATAAAACTCTTACAAATTATTTTACAAGAACTAGCATGTGTCTCTAGTACTATGAGTCATAACAATTGAACTGGTAAAAGTTGAGGAAGGTGGTATAAATTGCTGGACATATGGCGCAAATAAGAAAAAAAAACATTACAAAAAAAGTGCAACAAAATTAAATATGCAAAACTCTTTATCGAAACCTCCAACGAAATTCCCATTTTATCTTATTACAATGGAAGACATTTAGAAAGTCAAGAACATTATGTATGAAAACAAAGAAATATTATAAATTATAAACAGCAACTTTAAAAACTGTTCAGTTTAAACTAATTATGAATGCAAAATCATTTACTAACCGGTTGGTTGATTAATGGATGTTCTTCAAACACTGGATTTTGACGTTTGGGCTTTCTAGCATAAAAAAGTCATTGATAAGATCTTTGTTTTTACGAATAACCGGGACCTCACAATCACACATTCAGACTTACATATTGTATTATATTAAGGTCAAAGTAGACTGTGATTACAACTTGAATTGTAAAAAGTCATAGAAATTTAGTCCGCAATAATCAAACTAAAAAAATTAAGTTTTGCACATTGAAATAAACTACTGCAAAGTGCAACCAGCTTTTTTCAAAGCATAAAGTTTTCCTTACACATATTCATATCTCACCTTGATTTTACTTTCACTTACCGTCTTCTCAATATAAAGATCAATACTGCGATTGCTATCACAGTTAAGCAACCGAGTCCAATACCAAGCCCGATTGCTAATGGTAGATTGCCTTCTTCAGTATTATCTTCAGTATTGTATCATTGGTATCATTTCCGTTATCGTTCGAATCTGTAAAAAAAAATCATTACAAATAAAACAAAACAAAAAAAACAATAGACTGAAACCTAAAATTCGCCAGAAGTGTTTTTCATTTCTATAGTTTGTTTATTCCTCTTTTTTATGATTTTTTCTGTCATCCCATTTTAGTTTCTTTTTTGGCGTCTATCGGTTAATTGGTAAAGCAAAAGCATTTATTATTCTTATCTACATTACAATATAATATGTGTTGATTCAAGTAATGATGGAGACCTGTTCCATAAATTGTTTTAAATAATTGGACGCTTGCAACACCGCAATTAAACCCACTGTCACTAGGATTTAGTTCAATCAACTATATCCTTAATTATCATTTAATAATACGCTTTTAAAAGAAGGTAGAGATATCAAAAAAGCTTATGAGGGGACGCCATAAACGATTTTGCTATTACCTTGTCTAAATTCTAGCTGACAGTGCTGAATGTTGAAGTTTGTACTGTCAGATACTTTACAGTAATAGTCTCCAGTCATGTTGATAAATGCTTGTGGAATCACGATGGTCAGTTGATTGGTTACTGTCCGATTGAATGTGTAGCCTGCTTTGTCAAAACATTCCAAGTTACCTCCTGTCCATAAGCAGTCGAGGACTGTTGGAAAAAAAACCTTTAAAGTATTATTTTATATCAATATTTTCTTTTTATTGAGGCTTTTGATACGCCCTAACATGGAAAATAACAATCACTTATGGTAAGTACATCGTTTAAAATTGTGTCACATAGTACGCAGCCTTCAAACAATATTTTACCTGGCCTGTTGTTGTTGGTCGTATGTACCACAGAAAAATCTTTTTTCGACAGACTGATATCTTCTGGAAATGTGCAGGTCAAAGATGTTGCCCCCATAGGTTCAACAGGTGGGATCTTACATGAAATGTTTCCTTTTAAATAGAATGTAAACATAAGGTTGTGACAGCGACTTACTTTCATTTACATTTTTTAAAATGTCGAAAGTACTATTACCTAAAGTTCTTTCATGTTGCAATAGATGTAGAGATTTTTTTCTATACATACTATAGGTTTGCTGTGATAAGGTATTTTGGGGATATCGAAATTATACGATTTGACTGAACAAATTAGTGTCTCTTTGTGCTACTAGCAGATATTTTCTGTCATTTCAAAACTTTGTCCGAAATTGTTCTAGACCGTTAATGTTTTTCTCCGAAAAGGAATCGAAACAATGCAAATGCCTTTTGCATACCTTGAGCTATGACAGCTGCGTGCAGACACGACATGATGATGAAAAGTTTCATTGTAACAGGCAGTCGTTCACAACTCCTCATGTTCTACAAACACAACTACTAGCCTCTGATCTTCTGTAATGGAGTTCTAAAGATGTTCAAGACAAGAAAAAATATAAAAAAAAAAACAACGACACACAAGATAAAAAGCCTATTAGTAGTAAAAAAAATTGCATAAATTACAGTCATTTTAAACCTTTAATACAACAATAAAATATGATTTAGAAATTTTATAATAATGAATCAAACTAGATACATAAGTGAATCGTAGATAAACGTAGTTACAGCTTTCATAAGCAAGCGTGTTGCACATTTAACGAAAACACATTCCATGCCAACATTAGAAAAAAACACATTCGCAATATTCTGAGTCATGCTATAAAGTGAAGCAATAGTTTACAAACAGTTTCCTAAACATTTGTAGATTTTCTACGTCAACGGGAAAATCCGCCACGTAATGAGTTTACAAAGCTTGTCTAGTGTGCATGTCTGTGTGTTCGCCTTCTGATTTTTTCTTTCTGTCCATCTCCGTCAATCTGTTGTTTTATCACATCTTGCATGCTGCTCTATTTTTGCTTCCTTTATTTCTTTTTCATCTATATATTACCGAGGGATTAGTATAATTACACTGGTGAGTTGTCGTTTCGTGTCACCTAGCAACGCGAGGTATCCCCGTTACTGTGGCGGCCATAATGCGGCCATTGTTACATATTCGTGCGTGTTTGTACTGCGCAGTTACATTTGTGCACATACCTGTCCTCGCGTTTCTCCATCTTCGTCTTTACTTTGCTCTTCTGTTCAAGCACACTGAGGTCACTGGTGTGCGTCATTATCATTATAATTTTCATTAATTATATCTATTCATGCGTTTAGCCTAACCCTTTATAAACCATAACACAATTGGTCTGAACAAAATAATCTGATGAACATAATAAATGTTCGTGCTCTCCCGGATGCATTAATTGTACTTTAAACAGGTAAATCACTAAAACTAATGTTTTTTAACACACAGCTCACATCCCTATGCCACTGCACGTGCTTTATTCCATGTTTGCATCTGTGTAGGGTGAGAATGATTTTTCTGATGCCGTTTAAACAAGCGTTCGTTAAATTTCTAGTGTTTGCTTTCTCCAGGGCTTGTATCAAAATGGCAGACTGTGTACCTGTTGTGAGGCTAAATAACAAACAGCTTTGTTAAAGGCTACATTACTGTTATGACACTGAGCATATCATCTGTAGTATATAATATTTAAGATGTACTCACCTATCACACCAACAATGGATACTTTAGCTTCTTGTAATAGATTCGTAGTTATTTTTGACGAGAGACACCAGGAAGTGCGAAGTCAAAGCCAAACAACATGTCTCTACTCGCTATTTCGCCGTGTTAAGAGCAGACGATAGATAATGCTTCTAATCAGTCCTTGAAAATCAAAAGCTGATTGTCGGTTTAAAGTAGTGTACTTTTTGTCGTGCAAGAAAGAGTTGTGAACGTGCAGGTAGCAATTATGAAGTAAACTAGAAACACTTTTAAAATAAGATACACACATCTGTCTACTCAAATCTCTATTAATGTAGAGTGGAAATTTCCAAAGAAGTAGTCTGTGAGTTTTTTTGAGGAAAACTATTATCTGCTTCAGTTTCTAAGAAATAGAGAAGGTGCGATTAATAGCTGTCTGTGCTGATTTGTCTATCAGATACTTAAGATATATGTTAGATGTAGATGCATTTGCTAGACATGTTTTTTTCTACTTTTTTGTTTATAGAACTCTTATCAACGGTTACTACTATGTAGTCAGTCGTAGTGGATACTGGTAGTAGAAATTTGTAAGAGATGAACTGGAGGGTTCAGCTAAGTGATAGTGTGAGAGATGGGGAAAGGCCTACTCATGACCGGAGGGTAATGAAACGCACTGTTCCGTTTTTCTGCAGCTTTTTAATTAACGTCGTCGTCAATAATCCTCAATCTTTCGTCTCGATCATTATTGTCGTCGTCACCATCGTTACTGGCGTTATTTTGGGTGGACAAACTCTTTGATCGTTGAACTCTCCTTCGGCTACCTTACCTAATTAGGTGTCGGAGTGAGTTGCCCCAGGCAGTGAGTAGGAGGAGGTTTTTTTCTCATTTGTGTGTCATGAAGCATGAAATTTCGTCCATAGGCCTTATGGGTTTCGTGACTGTCGGCAGGGGTATTGGTCTCCACCAAACCATCATCGTCAACCCACAAATACAAGAAAAGCTTTAACATCAGAACTAAGTTGAGACGCCTGTGAGAGTGAATGACAGATTTAGAGAGAGGTAGCAGCATTGGAATAGTGGAAGAAAGCTTAGCACTGATAGCACGTATCATGAAAGTAGAAAGAAAGAGAATTTTCAGCTGGTAGTGCCGTTGAAGCATATTACTTACGTTAGGCAGATTAAATCTCATATCCTGGTAAATGTTTAAACTGAAAAAAAAGTTAAATGCAGCATGTCGCTGATTTTTAGTATCTCAAAACAATAAACAAATAAACAAGCAAGGACAAGACGGTGAGTGTCTGTTACACTTCTGAACTGTCAGTAATAAACAGTCAAGTAAGGTTAGAGATGAACATAAAATATAAAGGACATCATCAATCGAATAAGAAATCTCCAAGACTTAACAAGACAGGATGGCAGTGATCTAGCTGTAATTTATTTCAGCATGAACCTTTCACTGAAAATGTAAGATTTGTGGAGGCAATAGAACACATTGAGCATACCATCACAAAAACTACATATATGGAAGCTGAAGCATCCATAGACTGATAAACCAGACTTTTCAATAAACGCAAAGACTAACGAGGGTTATATTATCCTGAAAAGCACAAGACTAAATTCTGAGATTGCTCTCTCTCTCTCTCTTTTTCTCAACAATTTATACAATATTCCCCATGTGTGCATAGTAATAAAGGTGTGAGCACTTAATTATGAAAAATACAAGTGTTTTGCATAATTGATGTCTGTAATTAACGTTCATAAAACAATTAGCAAAGTTTTGTAAAAGTTGTGCTTAGGTATGAATGAGCATGATAAATAGAATTTAGCAAAAATAACATGAAATCTCAATATTGTCAACCTCAACATTATGGGTTTAACAACTGCAGTAAAGCCTCTAGCACACTAGCGATAGAGGTGTCCGAAAAATGGCTTAACATTAAAGGACGGACTTCCTAGCTAATTTATTTGCCAAGCAATATCACACAATGCGCAAATGTTTTACATACTGTTAAAACATATAAAGCACTCAAGAACGATATTAAAAAGTATTACAGAAATAGCAATTTACATAAAACATAAAAACCTTTTCTTAATCCACCTTTCGTATTTCAACACAAAGTCAGCGACCATGTTAAGAAACTCACACATTCTTTAATGGTTGCTGGAATATTTCTTATTCCCTCAAATGCAATGTCTATATGTGGACAGCATGAAGGATAGACTTTGCTTGCAATCTTAATGAAGAAGATCGAGACAACCAAATACAGACATTAGGTGTTGACAGCATGCCATATTGCCTTCAACTATTCTTTGTCAAAACATTTGGACTTGCTTATGAAGTTGTTATGGTCTACTGACTGTCTACATAAACGGGAAAGCCCGATTAGCAATGCTTTATGTCTTGAGCAATGTCTATGACAGAGGTTCCCAACTCTCAAACTCGTCATTATTAAGACAATTTTTTATTATTATTAAACAATACATACACAAAAAACTATCGCAGATAACAATTTACATTAACCGATCAACAAACATATCCCTGACAATGTACACAAATCTTTTCTTCCACCTCATCATACCCTGCTATAGGAAAGGAGCAGCTGAGAAAAGAAGCAGCATAGGTTGTAGTGGTTTAGTAAGACAATTTTTGTCTACCCCTCTCTCCAGTAGTGTGGATTTTTCTGTCTTGTCTGTGTGTCTGTCCTATATCCATCTGCTGTCGGTCAGAATATATCTCTCTTTGTTTGTATGAGGTATACTCAAAGTTCTAGTCATTTATGAGTAGACTTTCTGCGGGCAGTGAATAGATTAAGTCAAGTGACATCTTGTAATTGTATTTAGCATGATATGCTTGAATGTTGGAGGTGATGTTGATCATGCATCCATCCTTACAGTATAAGTGTAGTGCGAGTGCGTTGCTGCACGTGAGCAGGTGTGCAATGTGTATGTGTGTCAGACATGTCTGTGTTTGTTGTATTTCTTTATATGTACAACCATGTGTCCTTTAGGATGAGTGATTTTGCATGCATGGTTGCACTCTCCTCCTATTCAACTATCACAGACAAAGACACGCACAGCTCACAATGTCACACTGTTATATCTTCACTGTAATTTGTTTAGACCATAACAACTTTTCTATCATTCTTTCTGCTTAGTCTCATCGCATCCAGTGTTTAGTAAGTTTGTTTATGCTTCACCCTCAGGTGCGCATCATTACTACTGGCAGAAACTGTACAGGTGTTGTGAGGGTATAAAAGAAGCAACAAGTTTATTTGTTACAATCACATTATGTTTGTTTTACTACGTGTCTCTCAGCTATAAAATATTTAAAAAATAATCTCACCCCTCACAGATGACTGACACTAACACCAAACATCCATTCAGGCTCATGCTTTCTTCGCATGCTGACAGGATATTGTTACTTGTATAGAGAGACAACAAAGGAAAGAAGAAGTCACTACCATGGTTTTTAATTTCATGACTGTAGGTTTTCGGTCTGGAGTTATTTTTCTGCTGCTCATGAGCATGAATCATTTACCGGTAGTGTGTACAACTCGTTAAGAGAACTAGTAGGACGGTTAAGGCCACCGAAACATTAAATAAAAACCATCTACAGCAGGGGTCTCAAACTCAATTTACCCGGGGGCCACTGGAGGCAGAGTCTGGATGAGGCTGGCCGCACCAGTGTTTGGATTCAATATTTGCTCAACATCCAAAACAATGATAATAATATTGAATGTGCATTTAAGACTTTATTGTCAAAGTAGGAAAAAAAACCTTGATTTTTAAGAACTTACTTTAAAGTAAGATATATCTAATTTTTTCAATTTAAACAATTTTTTTATCATCTACCTGCGATGTACGTGTTGAACAAGATGTGACTAGTTTTAGTCCCTTAGACATTGTTTTTGTACATCTGTACACAGTTCTTGTCAGTAACAAACGGTAATGCTTGTTGATTCCTTAATTTTATTTGTACAAGATACATTTCTGTGTATTTAGACAACATTCTGCTTCACACAACAGACATATACTCTCTCTTGCCTCCCTCCCTCATGCATGTATACATATCTACACAAACACAACCACACCATTCACCGCTATTCACACACATTATTATGTACAGTGTCAGTGAGCTTAGTATACAAGTAGCCTCCCCTTGACATCAACGTGTTAAACAATTACTGTCTAGTCACACACAACACAGACATACTCTGAACACGTGACAAACAGTTGTTGTTTATTGTGATTTAAAGTGATATTTGTGTTCCTGATACTTCATAAAATACTTTGAAAGGAATTGAAAACTTGTGATGTTTGTGTGTGACGGTAACTATGGTAACACTCATGTCTGTCACTGGTCACCATACTTCCCCATTGTGTGTGACAGGCTGCTGACGCAAGTTCCTCATCTCCATCTTTGGGCGGCAGGTTGTTACCATCATCAACATCAACATCAACATCAACATCATCATGTGGCAAACAAACCAACAAGAGCTATTGCTGTTTACGAACTTTTTTCATTGAAAAATAAATGTCCCAACAAATTCTTCAATCTACACAATTGAAGAACATAACAAATTGTAGTGAACTCATCCAGTGGATGTGTTGCGCTCTGTTGACGGACTTCACTACAACACAATCACCACAAACATCTCAGGCAGCCATGGGACCTCCATTGCCCTCCTGCATGAACTAGTGTGAGAGCTAAGTAACGGCTTTCATCCGTTTAAAGAAGCAGTGTGGCGGAAGAGCAAAGCTGAGGACTGGGTGCAGCAGGCAAAGTGACTAACGATGCCATTCCCATTGCCCCAGCTGCCATGTGACCTGTATAATGTAAATTAAAATTAAAATTCAAAGTGTAAGGTCGTGAGGAGGGTTGTAGGGGAGGGTGTGTTGTGTATGGCATTGGTCAAGGGAGGCTACTTCATAAGAAACTGTGGTGCTCAGGGTAGCGGAGTTACATCCCATTGTACGCTGGCATTTCTTGCGTCAAAATGTCTTCTTTCAGTGTCCCGACCCAGAGACCATAGAGTAAGTCAGGTAACGTTCGTACCTGTAAGAAAGATTACGTCACAGAATAAAAACAAAGTTTAAAGAATGAGAAGAAATGTTTGTTCTGCTCTGTGAGTCGTGGCAATGGCATCACTAGCAGCACTACAGTCATTGTAGGGGTGCAACAGGTAGGACTATAGTTGGTAGTATTGGTGTCAGTAGTAACACTATGACAGAGAGAATAACGAAGGGAATTGGTGTTGTACACCGATCCAGTAACTACGTCTTGAACTATGGCTGCATCATGGGAAGACAGCCAGCTCTGTTCACAGAGAAAGAATAAGGTGCCCAAGACGAGAGGTGAACTCAGGACAGCCAACCTTCACAGACGCTAACCTTTGTGTCACAGAATCGCTCTGCCAGAAAATTTTCCAGCCTTTAAAACACCGGTCGCCTCGAAAGTTGTTTGTACCATCTCAATAGTCACATCTACTAGCTGCTGCTGACACGTCACGTGTTCACGCTCTCAGCACTTGTCAATATGGCGGACGACTCCTCGATAAGGGTTGAATTTCAGTTGTGCTCGCACCGTGAGCTTTCCCTCCTTCTTTTTCTCTCTCACTGTGTGTGTGATCATTTAAATCAGACTGATCTGCCACAATTACTGGTAATGTGTGTGTGGTTATTGCCTCTGTTTGCATGTAAACAAAATAAGCAGAAATAGGGGACTCTTCCAGAAAGGACGTGTACGTGTAGTTGTATGCAAGACAAACAGATGTAGGTTGTCCTTCCTCGTTTCATTTCGTCACAGTTGCATCCTTCAGGAGTTTCAGTATCATGTAAGCCATTGCTATAGCAACCTCAAAGACATACAAAGATTTTGTTGAGTCGCCAAAGTCCAGCAGGCCGCACACGTGGGTTTGTGATGGCAAGTCTCGTGTTGTGTGGACTAGTATGTTGTGGTCATTGAAACCGCTGTGAACTATCCCTGTCAGACCAAGAATACAACTCGTACAGACAGTTGTTACCAACGTTTACTCGGTTGCAGTATTATAAAGTCAAAGAAACTTTGAGAAAACAGAAGTCGAAGCCTTCATGATGGTCTTCATCTGGGTTAGTCGACTTTGTTCTCATTCTGCCTGTCTTCAGCCCCAAGGTTTTCCTCACCTTCCGTACAACTGTGGCAGGGAATATCCACTGAAGTATCGTTTCTAGACATTAGACAGTGATATTTCTCGTGTTGTGAACGGTAACAGTCGTCATTACTTTGACATTAACCTTGTAGTAGACATGGTAATCTTTAAAAGTTCAGTTCTGTCATATTGCAAGGTGTATTGTTCACACATACACGCACACAGACGATCGGCCAATTGTTATATAGACTAGTCCAATATTGGGATAAGATGGGCCATACATTGGTGCCAAGATTCGACCAAGACTTAGCCAAGTTTTGGCTAAGGGTGGCCCGATCTATCATTTCGCAGCTTGGTCCTACATTGTAGCAAAGGAAGAGCCAATATTGGTACCAAGGCAGACCAGTGAAGCACCAAGCTTAGGCCAATCTTGGTGTGTTTGCTGGTCTTCTCCTCTGTCAGGACTATGACTAAGATAATTAGTAAGTATTGTTGTATTGGCATGAATAAATTATCTTGACTAGTTTTATGTAGACCAATTGTTACACATTATGATTTGAAGAACTGATTGAAAGCAACAAGGACACTGCTTGGTCAGATCCTGCTAAAATGGATGAATGGGACTTGGATGAACAAAACACTCCTAAAACAAGTTCTCGACAAATAAGCATTGGAATTAACTTTTGGTTACAGTTGTACGCCAGGGGTTTAACTAATTAACTAAGACATCATAACTGCGGCCTGTTGTGACTATTTGACGGTTACAGGAAAGTGCTATTGACTCATAGTCGATCTGTAAGGTCGTTACACAAACCCGGGTACATCCGGGTGCTCGCTGTAGACCCCATAGTCACACAATCAAAAACGTAAGCTGTGTAGCTATTGGTCACAGCCGAACAGGACTCCTCCACCTCATCGCGACCGTTCAACATGATCAGCACCCCTCCCTCCCTGGACATTGTCCAAGCAAAACATAAAGGTAGATGTGACAAGGCTACCCTCCCTGCACCGACGGGAGGGTGGGGTGCCAACGGTATGTGTCGACAGAGGGCGCTTCACGTGAACGGAAAGTGCAAAGTATTCGATCCTATCTACTTGTCTGCCTATGCGTCCATCATGCATACAGTGCACTCAAACCTACTGACGGGTCTACCTACTAATCAACCATACATACATATGTACGTGTACATGTGAGCACAGCGCATTCACATACACACAGACAGACATTCAACGCAAAGAAATGGAAGTGTTGTGTGACAAAACGAGTGCTTGAGACGATTATTGAGAGATGAATGCTGAATGCAGCAGTGGAGGAATAAGAAAGGTGAGAGCATCTCTCCATCAACAGAAGCAGGACACTGTGGACACACAAAGACAAGATCGTTTCCTGCAGGACAAGCGGCTGGCTTCACCTTTGAACTTTGACCACATACATGGAATGTAGATGCTAATTGCTTCTTAGGGGCCAACATGTGATTGAATGTCTTCATTACCCACCACCTCACTTTTTACAGTAACACTGGTTAATGAAATTATAGCAAGTGTATTTTCTGATAATGTCTGATAATGTTGTCCAGCACAACGACCAACTGGTTCCATTGTCATCATCCCCAGCACAACCTGTCTGTAATGGTGGACATCACTTTTATAGAATGTGGGAAGTGATTCATGTACAACATGAAAAGTCATGGACTACATATGTAGAAGAACTATTTAAAATATAATAATAGTAATACAGGAAAACAAACGAATGATATATAAACATTGAAAGAATAAATAGCAGTACTAATACGGAATATAAACAAAGACAGAAAACACAAAGAGGAAGCCAATCATATGTCCGTTAATTGCCGGCCATTAAAGCCTTATAACAGAGCACTAAGCACAAGCCGTTTATCGGAGCACGACTGCTGAACACAGTTCACTTACAGCAGCTAAACCGCTCCTTCACTCTCCCCCTTCTTCCTTCTTTGTCTCTTGATTAGTCTATCCTGCCGATAGTGTTAGTGCTACTTCCTCTCCCTCATCATTGACCATCTTTGTCTTCTGTTGTGTACTTCATGTCACCTCGCTGGTGTTTATGCTGAGTCTTTATACACCTGTGGTGATGATGACGACGACGACGACGATGATGATGACGATGATGTCGATGATGATGATGATCACGAGGATAATGATGATTATTATTATTATTTGGTACTTGAGAGCATAGATGTCTCGTGTGTGTCCGTACGTTCAGGGTGTAAACGTGCGCGGGTGTGTGCGTGTGTCTGATCGCTTGCAGGTGTCCGGGGAGAGTGTAGAAGTGCCCCATGTCACGTGACTTGACCTGTATAACTAACTAAACCGCTCCTTCACTCTCCCCCTTCTTCCTTCTTTGTCTCTTGATTAGTCTATCCTGCCGATAGTGTTAGTGCTACTTCCTCTCCCTCATCATTGACCATCTTTGTCTTCTGTTGTGTACTTCATGTCACCTCGCTCGTGTTTGTGCTGAGTCTGTATACACCTGTGATGATGATGATGACGATGATGTCGATGATGATGATCACGATGATTATTATTATTATTATTATTATTATTATTATTTGATCCTTGAGGGCATAGATGTCTAGTGTGTGTCCGTACGTTCAGGGTGAAAAGGTGCGCGGGTGTGTGCGTGTGTGTGTGATCGCTTGCAGGTGTCCGGGGAGAGTGTAGACGTGCCGCATGTCACGTGACTTGACCTGTAATAATACATACAGACAGAAGTGTTGACAACATCAAACACAACTATCAATCTCGAGTCAGTCATCACACTAGAAGCAGACGTGCTTGATGTCTCGCAGGCACTCGCGCACCACAGAGCCACACGTGCGTCACGTGATTTAAGCATGAACCCTTTCCAAACGATTCGTAGTTTGGGCTACAGTCAAAAAAACTACAAAAAAAAAAAAAAATGCTGGCAGTTAATCAAACTGGAATTCTTTTCCTTTTATGGAATGACAGGTTAGGCACAGAACTATCTCCCAAAAAGGTCTGACATCTATCGTGGACTCCTCCCCCCTGTGGGTTCAAGCAGGTGGGCCAATGGAGAACAGGTTTTCTGAGGCTTGTATGGGACAAAACTATTGGTTCTTGTGGATTTAAATTAAAAAAGGCTATCAAAGCCAAAATCAACTAAATATTTTTCCCTGTCACCTGCCAGCATGTCAGGAATCCGGGAGAGGGGCGGGGGGAAGGACGGGGAGAAGGGGGAACCTTGTCACCTTGAAATGTGATGATCAAGCGAGCAGGACCGGCCATCTAAAGCATTCGTTCTCAAAGTATTTCGAACCGCGGACCACTTTACTTAAGTAAAAAATATGGCGGACCACCAATGACTAAAAATCAGTCTGTACTATGAATTTCAAAGTTAAATTGCCGCATTTGTTTCATTACAATTCAAAACTAAATATCCTTTTGTGACAGTAGTATAGTAATAAGTTGACATAAAACTACCTCGTTCTTTGTAATTAAAATGGTAATGCAAAGAATGCATCACTTTAAACATCACTTTGATGACATATAAGGACTGTCAGCCGCGGACCACCTGACTTATGCCCGCGGACCACACTTTGAGAACCACTGGTCTAAAGTTGAGAGAAGGAGGGAAGGAAACAAATTGGAATCCACCGACCTTGCGGCCTCCCCTGATGGCAGGCTAGGTCTTTGTGGAAGGGGGAGAAACAGTCAAAAGGAAGGAGAAAGAGTCATATCAATTTTCAGTAACAGAACTTTCTCTACTACTATTCCTAGAAGGACCTGTCACTTCGCGGAAACTCTCACTGTTGCGCTTTATTCACATTTAAAGTTGGTAGCTGATTCTACCATCCTAGTTTGCATTTTCTAGGTTAAAAAGTCAATGATATAAGCCCACCTTATGAACTTGCAAGTTAGTAAATGCCCGAGAAACTATGTCATGTATATAATATAATAAATATGTAGTCTGTCACCGCATACTCTGTATAGTGGTTAAGGTTAGGGTTAGTAATATTATGTATATAGTATTATAATAATATTATAATGGGTTACGGTGACGGTTAGGGTTAGTAATATTTTGTATATACTGTGGAACCTCGGTTAGCGAATATTTCGGATAACGAAAAACTTTCCAGAACGGACTGTGTTCGTTAACCGAGGTTGCACTGTAGTATTATAATAATATTATGATGTGTAGTCTGTAACCGCATACTCAGTATTCAATGCTCTACATTAACAAGGGATTTAACTCTCAGTAAATGTTAACAATAAATGTGAAATTTGTATTAATGAACTACAGCTGTTTCTGACAACTATTGGTTAGGGGAGACAATCACAAGGTGTGACGTACAAAGGGACGTGAAGAAGTAGGGGAGACAATACAGATGTCATCATCGGAGTCATCATCAACACGGTCCATGCAGACGACGACTATTTTCAGACCACGAGCAGCCCGTCCGTTCGTCACCCACACCACGTCACAGCGGACTGTGGCCACGTCCTCGATGACATCCTCCTTCATCGCCCGCACTGGGATACCCGATCCTTCAGCGCCCTCCCATACCCGAGTTGTCACTGACGTACCCCCCATACACCATCAACACGTCTCGCAGGCAGGTGGGGGGTGGGAGGGGTGGTTATTGTGCCGCCGACGGTTAGGGGGACGGTTGTTGTTGTTGTCGAGACATCGTCTGTTGGCATTGAAAGCGAAATCTCAAAAATTGAGCGTACACACTGACAGACACAAGGATTAAAGACAACGACGACACATCGTTGTAATTAAAAGTTACAGACACACGTGACTAACACACTGTCTTCTTCACAAAACTGTTTCTAACGTGTTTATTTATCACACATGTAGACAGTCACACACACGACGCCCCCGGATACAAATGACGTCACGACACCCGCTCATCACGACCGTTACACTACGTCACGCTCCAACAGGTCTAAAGGATAACAAGAAAATCTCGTGTCACATGGAGCGAACACAAGAATACAATTGCTTCACTCGATGGTGCTATTCATTTTCTTTCTTTCACGGGAAATAAACTTCGGACGTAGAAAGTCAGGGGCAGTAACTCCCCAGTTCATTACATTGTGAAATTGCCTCCCCTTGAATGAACTGTAAGAGTTGACAGCTTTTTTCCCGTTGTCCTCTATCACACATATCAAGACATAAGAAGGTGCATGTAGAGAAAGTATCAATATGTTTGGCTTCTTTTCATTGTACAGAGTAGGAGAAAAAAATCACAAACATACAAAAATCCTCCATAAACACACTCACAAACACACACACAAACACACACACAAGTACTTTATGCATGGGAGCGTCGTGTGTTTGGATAATGTGTATGTAGTCGTGCCCGCGCGCGTGTGTGTGTTTAGTCATTCAGTGTGTATCATCACTCAGTGGTCTGGAGAAGACGATGCAATACCTACAGTATGTGAGTGAATTCTTGTCACGCTGCCCAGTGCACTTTGACCTCACGTGGTGGTCTGATGTTGTCGGTGCTGTTGTCTGTTGACACCTGGCTAGCTGCCTGACCTCAAAGACTTGTTGACACCGACAAGTCATGCATCTGTGTGGTATGTGAGTGAATTCTTGTCTCGCTGCTAATGCACTTTGACCTCACGTGGTGGTGGGATGTCGGTCCTGCTGTCTGTTGACACCTTGCTCGCTGCCTGACCTCAAAGACTTGTTGACAACGACAAGTCATGCATCTGTGTGGTATGTGAGTGAATTCTTGTCTCGCTGCCAATGCACGTGGTGGTGGGATGTCGGTCCTGTTGTCTGTTGACACCTTGCTCGCTGCCTGACCTCAAAGACTTGTTGACAGACAGGTCATGCACCTGTACATGTACCAGCAAGTTGATTTTAAAAATGACAAATGAAGTATTTATGTAAGGTTTGGTGTGAACGATCGAATGAATATTAATTTAAAGTACATAACAAACTCGGTTGTCCTGCATGTTCATTATTTTAACATGGCTCCTACTGTGATAACAATGTAAATATAAAAAAGAGAGTAAATAAGATGTGTACACAAGCAATGTCTGTAAATGTCTAATAAATGTCATACTAAGCTGCCGTACAGTTTGTGTTTCACACCTGATACACCTGGCTACACAACAACACCATAATCATTGTGTCAACTACAGAAGTAAGGATGAGCTTCATGAGATGTTCTCTGTCCTCACCCACAGCCAGCTGCCAGAGCTCTGTGTCTCGGACACTTGGACACCATTGTCATATCCTGACTGTACCCTGTCTTTGTGTCTTTGTGTGTGTGTGGGAGAGACAGAGAGAAACCGAGGGAGGAAATGTGTTTTTATACATTTGTGAGCGTGCTTCTCTATATATGTGTGTCTGTGTGTCTGTGTGTCCGTACGTTGCGTGTTGCTGGGATGTAAGACGTGTATTCAAGCTCATGTTTGTGTGTCTGTGTCAAGGCTTCGTGATGTGTGTGTTTGTGTGTTTGCGTGTTTGTTTGTGTGATTTAGTCGTCAGTACGTGGAGAACGGAATTCACTCCGGTATTTTCTGTTGGTAGGTTGCCAAGTCCCTTGCGTTCTCCGGTGATGAGGTTTTCACTGTCGTCCACGTCTGTTGACACCTGACCCGCTGCCTGACCTCACTGACCTGTAGACACGTGAGCTTCATGCATTGGAGTCTCCTGTACTTCATGTATGTGTGGGGGGAGGGGCTTGCATCCTCATGTGAGCATCGCTGCTGTCGTTGGTTCTTCACTCTCTCCTGCTATATATCTCCCTCTCCACACGTGCAGACTACCAGCAGTTGTTAACCTCTCCTCGTCGCAGACGCTGCTTTCCTCGGATATACTGCCACTAACAGCATTCTCACAAAGACCATCTCCGGGTGAGTTACTTTAATCATGTTGTGTTTAATCTGCGGTTAATTATTGTACTCACATTGTTTTGATGTAAATGTCAGTTATTTTACTAACTGTCTCTCGATCTCAAGGGGAATTTACTTAGTCCCCGGGTTTTATGTGAAGAGGATTTATTTTAGAGACTCTATCGTCGACCTGAAGACATTTTTGTCATTTGATGTTTGACCTATGGATGAGATATTTAACTCACTGTGTGTTTAAAGTAAAGTAAGTTATTTCTGTCATTAAGCTTCTCCAATATTAAGTTCGGTTAGTACATGTACACGGCATATCCCCGTCAAAGGTCGTCTGTTACCTGAGCAAATGGAAATAGTTACAAGAGGTCGCCAGCAAGTCATCCACACCTGAAACCTCGTGTAGACTGTCAGGTGTGGAGATGGCAACTGTTACTACTTATTGATGCAGTTGGAGATGCTCATCCTGCTGTAAAGACAAATGTCGCAGCCACCCGACCTTGTCAAGCACGCTGACATGGAGGTCTTTGTGCCTACTTGACTATTTATTAATTTACTGTTTTTGTCCAAACTTGCCTCTCTGTCCTCTCTGTACTTGACACGAGTGCCGTGGCCAGTTAGCACCAGTCACCAATACAGGGAGAAGCAGCTTTACTGGGTTCAGGTCTCGTCTCGGGGTCGCGGCTCTTTGTCTGCATGTGTCGTTAGTTTTGCCGTCACGTGGTCTTAGCTGCTGCCTCGGCGTAAACCGCTTTGCCCTCTCACACCTGACAACATCGATGACAGGTAGGAACTGTCGAGCGACGCTTGGTGAGATATCAAAACATTCCAGAAGATCATCAAGAGTCACGTGATCTACATGCTCTGAATATTTTCCTCATTTTCATGCCGCAGTCAGCAGCTGTTGACAGGGGAGATAAGAGGGTTGTTAGTAGGACAATCAGCGTCACGTGACAAGAATCCTTTGTCCAACATCGCCACTGTGATATATTGTTTGTTGTGTTATACATTGGGCGTTTACTTGATGATCTGACCCCACCTGGCTGTAGGGGCATGGTCGTTTGAGATCTCTGCATCTGTGCATCAACCATAAGACAGTAAAGTGCTGGACAGAGGAGAGCAAGCTATGCCTGCAGGGGTGCTTTGACTGCACTGACTGGCAGGTTTTCTACGACTCCAGCGACAATCTCAATGACCTGGCTGATGTTGTTTCCTCGTATATCACCTTCTGTGTTGACACTGTCATACCCATTAAGGACACTGTCATCTTTCCTAACAACAAACCCTGGGTGACAAAAGAACTGAAATCGGTGTTACTTAATAAAAAACGCATATTTTATACTGGTTCTGCTCAAGATAGGAAACTAGTGAATAGGGAGGTACGGGATGCCATTAGGGAAGCTCGAAGAAAGTACAAAGACAAAGTGGAGTTGCAGTTCAGTAGTGGTGATCTCAGGGCTGCTTGGGGTGGTATTAAGACCATGTCGTCTGTTCATTGCATGGCAAGCCCTCGTAAACAACCTGTGCAACTTGTGGGCTCTGCTGACAGTGATGTTCCCAATGTCCTCAATTCCTTTTAAGCCCGCTTTGAGAAGTATGACTTCTCTCACAATGTTTCCACACTAAGTCTCTTGTCTCTGAGCATGGGTTGGTGATTGCCCAGTCCTCTGTCACAGATCTGCTGAGGTGTGTCCATATCAACAAGGCTCCCGGTCCAGATGGTATCTGTGGACGTACCCTCCGTTACTGTGCCGAACAGCTTAGTGGAGTTCTCCAACATCTATTCCAGCTCTCTGTGGACTCTGGCCGTATCCCCGATATTTGGAAACTTTCGTACATTGTGCCTGTCCCAAAAATCACTAGGCCCAGTCGACCCAATGATTTCAGACCAGTTGCTCTTACGTCACTTATCATGAAAACGCTGGAAAAAATTGTCAGGAGGGAAGTTATGACTGCTGTTGATAAATGTCTTGACCCACTGCAGTTTGCCTATAGAGCTGGGAGAGGTGTAGATGATGCTAAGCTGTTCCTGCTGAATACTCTGTACAAACATCTGGAGACACCTAGAGCTCATGCCAGGCTTCTCTTTGCTGATTTCTCTTCTGCTTTTAACACTGTGCAACCTCACTTATTAGCAGAGTGCCTAGTCTCAGACTTCCATTTGTCCCATCAATTAACTCTGTGGATCCTGGACTTCTTAACCAACAGGCAGCAAAGAGTTTTTGTTAATGGTACTCTCTCCGACATTACTGTTACCTGTACAGGCTCCCCTCAAGGCTGTTGCTTGTCCCCACTATTGTTCATAATCTATACTAATAGCTGTAGAACCACTGTTGATAGAAGCTTTCTTATAAAATTTGCTGATGACACTGCCTTGTTGTCTCTCTTGTATGAGCATGAACACGTTCACAGTGGCGCTCTTCCTGCTTTTGTACGCTGGTGTGATGAACATTTTCTTGACTTGAATGTCTCAAAGACAAAGGAAATGATCTTTGACTTTAGGCTGAACAGACCTGTTGTGGTTAATAGCACTATCCATGATGATGCCATTGAGATAGTCAACACTTATAAATATTTAGGTACTACCTTTGATGATAAACTTAAATGGGATGTGAACACTGACATGATCCTCAGGCGGAGCCAGCAACGCTATACCTGCTACGGAAGCTTCGGTCTTTCTCTGTCAGCCCAGTCATTCTCACTCGGTTCTATCAGTCCTTCATTGAGAGTTCTCATCACCTTTTCTTTCACTTCTTGGTTTCACAACCTCTCCGTAGCGAACAGGAGCAGCCTTGTCTCCCTTGTTAAGATCTGTTCCAAAATCACCAGAACCAGGCAGAGGGATTTAGCCATCTTAAATAAGCAGCAAATCCTCAGGACGGCCTCTCATATCCTAACTATTCCTAGTCATGTGTTGGCGAGTGAGTTCTCACTCCTGCGGTCTGGTCGCAGATACGCTGTACCGGTCAGTCGTACGAACCGTTACCGTAACTCGTTCATTCCGCGAGCCATCCACTTTTTAAATTCCACTAGCTGTGATGATGTGTCCGTCTGATGTGACCTTGTGCGGGGTGCCCACTGAACCTCCTGTTGCTGTGTTACTATATGAGTGGGTGTGTGTGCACATGTGTGTGTGTATGTCGCCAGAATCTATTCCCTTTCATCTCTCACATCATTCTTCCCTCTAGTGTGCTGGCGTGTCATCATACCTCTAATTGCCCTTGTGGATGAATAAAGTTGTATTGAATGAATTGAATTGAATTGAATTTAGTTTGTCATCGTCTATCTACACAAACAGCTCGGGTCAGTTCCAGGATAATCTGTAATAAATATTAATAAATACACTTGATTGAAGAGCTCTCTGCTCCTTTCTTGCTCGTGTGTGACGGGCTTTATGGACTCTACCTGTTGGACTCAGCTGCAGAAAGATAAAATGTATTTTTTTTCTGCATTTGTTTTTATTCAACATTAGTATTGTTGTTAATTATTTACTAGTTTATACGTTATTCGTTTGCTTTCTTGTCCCTCGTATGCTGTCCATGTTTCCCTCTTGTTGTTAAGCACTGAGAGCATGCTCCTTATGAGTGTTCGAACTATTCATTGACTAGTTGTGATAATAGTTTGGGGTACTTTTGTTATTTGCAAACCCACTGGAAGCTCGTCTGTGTTGAAAGAAGGAAGGCGACAGGTCGTTAGGGCGGTTGGTGAGGATGTAGGAATCCACCAGCAGCAGGAGGCAGCAGCAGTCTTCTCGTTGTTGCTGGCATACAGTGTAATCTTAGATTGCAAAGAAACAAAACCAATAGAGATGGAGAGAAAACATAAGAGAATATACAAAATCAAAGAGGCACAAGAAGGCATCTTCCTCTCTTTATTATTCTTCACAAGATGATCTCCCCTCTAGTCGTTACAACGGTGACGAGCAGACAGTGCGTTGTCTGACGTGCACACGCACGGCATCACGGGAAGATGACAGCAGCGAGCTGACGTCTGATGAAATCTTCGGTTATGTCAGACGCCATCTTAGCTCTCTCCTGATAGCCTTATAGCTATGTCTTGATATCTTTGTGATTTTCTTCGCAGCATCTGCTTGTCATTAAAAAAAATACCTGACACCATTTTTTCCCAGTAATACTAATTACAGTTTGTCAACACCTAGTCTAATAACAAATTTCACTGCACTGATTACAGGCTCCATTATTTTCTTGAATACTTTCTGTATAAGTTCATCATATACTTATCATTAATCTTATCCTTCCTTTTTTCTCTGTGGCGTGTCAGCCATGTTTCTGTTCATGGCCCCTCCCCACCCTGTCCGCAGTTTGGGCGAAAAGCCTTCACGCGCTGTAGTCACGTGGGTGTTGTTGGCGCTGGCCATTGGTTCCCGCCCCTGGGAGAAATATGTGTGAAAATATGATAAACCGACACAAACCTGCTTGTGTTTCATTGTTCCTGTCAAGGCGTCCTTCCTCTCAGAAACAAACTTAAACTTAACAAATGCAGTTTCATGTACAAAATACTGACGGGTAAACAGTATCATACACTCTCTTTACTATATTCCTCCAAGAACACTAGAACTTCTCCAAAACTTACTCTTTCAATTTGTAGACTCTAGACATTTTTAAATAAAGTTTGAAATACTCTGGAACAGCCTCCCTCTCCATCTTAGGCAATTGAACTTCATGAACTCCTACCTCAGCACATTCAAGAAAATTAGATGAGGCCTCTAGAGACACCTCCTAACTCTAGGAAATCTTGTAAATATATGTTTTTTTGTGACCACCACTTTTGTACATATTCAGCTTCCACTTACCTTACCTTAATCTCATAATACTTATAATTATTTCAGTTAGTGCTTTCCCTGTAAAGTGTGGGGGCTAAATGGAAAATGCGTTTTCTTACTTATTTTACCTCACATTAATAAGGAATTACCATTGTCACTGTTATTGAATTGGCTGCTTTCTGCCCACTTGGTTAATATTTTATTTAGAGAGCATGTAAAGGCTTTTCCTAAATGTATTAGTAAGAGAGATACCTCGGTAGTTACCTGACTGGTTGTTGTCACCTTTGTTGTATAGTGGGATAGTAATAGATTGAGTTCATTCCTTGGGTCACAGCATTGAACAGTTTAGCAAGGGAGTAATAACCGGGGATGCAGCGTCTAATATATTATTGACAATACCATCTGGGCCTGCTGATTAACATTTTTAACTAATTGCCTCTTTGACCTTTTCTGTGATCTGATTGTCCACAGGTTGGACATACAGGTGCATTGGACTAGTGGTACTTTCACAAGGGTTATCTTGACCATCCACATCCATCATCCCTTTATTTAGTATTGTTTAGAAGTGCTTCGCCCACCCTCTTCACTGATTTGGTCCACTACAGGCTGTCTTCTGTATCTCCTCATCACCTCCCAGAACTCCTTTGGTTTGTTGACTGCATTTTCTAGAGACTTGATTTTTAAAGGTTTGTAGTTTTGTTTCTTTACTGTTAGCAGAGTTCTATCAGCTTTCCTTTCTCTGCTATAAGCTGTTCTGTCTTCCTGTATTTTCTTCTTTCTACACTTTCTTAGACACTACTAGTCACTTTTTGTCTGTACACTCTTTATGAAATAATGTATCAAAGGGAGAAGCATACCTACTGTGTTGTAACAAGTTACATTACTGACCTTTTCTCTTATTTATTAGTTCCTATCTCTTGAGTAGGCTGTCTTTCCTATAAACCTTTGTTGACTGCTATTTGTTGTCACCTTTGACACTGTGTCTAATGTCCTTCATGTCTTCATGCATGCCAGACACACTAACCTAGTTTTAGTCTTAAGCTTTGAGGGATCGCTCCTTTTGTATATGTTTCTACGAGTGATAATTGAAAATTATTTTATTATGAATTGTTTATATTCTAAGTCGTAAATATTTTTCTGATTTAAATTAATATAATAAAGAAATATTTCACGAGAAAGACTCACGAAACTTTTCGTTGTTGCATGTGCTTAACAGGTGGATACAATGCTGCGATTCTTTATATTTCTACTCTCACTTGCTCCTTTTGTGTCGATGGAAGGGACAGAAAGGTAAAACGTGTTGACTCTTCTTGGCTTTTGCCTTACAATACATGCCAAAGGTTTAACAATCAGCTTTTTATGTAGTCAATAACAAACTGAAACACTGATCGTTTGTTAATGGTCTAAATGATATGTAAATAATGACAAACATTTAAATAAGAATTGTTGTTTTAGTGACATGTTTCACCATAGTCTATTGTCTCACACTGCTTGGTTCACTTCCCGGAGCTCCCTGTCTCTCTGTTTGTTTATTTTTATGTATGTAAACATTTAATGTCTTACTTGTGATGTCTGGGGTGCTATAAATAATATATATAAAATAATTAATTAATAACATTGATTTATTAAGAATTATCAAAAGTACAAATTCTAGTTGCAAAGACGCTGAGTGTCAGCCAAAGACTTGGCACAAAGTAGGATGCTCGACTGACGACGACTGCGATCAGCCCTACACCACGTGCTACAAACGTGCGTGTAGGTGTCACCCCGGGTACTACTATACCACACAGGACACGTGTACTGACAGTGAGTAGACAATGGTTCTGTGGTGTGATTGACAGCAACAAACTCCACTTTGTTGTCGGCTTGTTACAGTTAGGGACGGAAGAGCTTTTATAAGATTTTCGCATTCTTAAAGGAATAAAATTTAAAAAAATATAGCCGCATTTAGATAGACTGAACAAAAGGAATAAAGAATGAAAGAAAACACGTGGGCCGAAAACAAATTAGAAATGTATTCTCTTGATTATGGATGTTGTTCGAAATGCGTGTAAATGTAGAACAATTAACTTCAACTTAAACAGTGTGTAAATAGTTGCTTACCACAGTTGTTTACATTAGCTTGTAACCCAGCCGACATGCAGGACAGCTTCACAGAGTATCCTGACAGCGCTCTACGTGCAAACCTCATTGGTAGCCCGGATAAACTCACTGTGGAAGCCTGCAAGAGAAGGTGCCAGACAAACAAGCGTTGCCTCACCTTTGATTTCAAAGGTCTGTATGGGAAAAAGCTTGAAACATTGGTATACTAACATGATGTTAGAGATGGCAGGTGACTGTGCACTCTACAACTGCTAAAGTCTGCTTCACGTGTCCTGCGCTGTGTTCTATTAATAGCACGCTTTGTCAACAAAATCAACGGAAACCCGTAAACAATGGCAACACTGTTGAAATATGTTGTCTGTGTATATTTCTACCATCTGTAGTCGCCTACATAAAGACTACGAACACATTTTGACAGCAAACTTCACGCCATAATCTACAAACATGACATGACAACAAGACATCCAGGACTCTAGCATCAGGACCATGGACTGACAACACTGGGGGAGCACAGCAGGAATGGAGAAAACATTTCACTTTATAATTATTGTCAAACTAGTGTGTGACAGGCATGCTGCTAGCAAGACAACAGTAAACAATCACAAATAAACAACTACGTACCGCGCCTTTTGCTGAAAACCTTTAAGTAACAGAATAACCTTTTGGGAAATGTTCACATAACTTGCTTTCACTCTTCTTTGTTCAAAATGTTTTGCATCATGTTCACTTATGTCTCTGTCTCTCTACCTCCCATGCCAGCCAGTGGAGGTCTGTGCCGGCTTCATAATGTCACCGCTCGTCATTCCCCCTCACAGTGGTCTCCTAAGACGAGCAAAGGCTGGACCCACTACCAGAGATCATGCAACTCCATTTTTGCCTCACGCGATAACTGGCACAACTTATTGTGTAACAGCAAGATTGATTGTACTGACATAAACAGCGACTGTTTGTCAGGACGATGTTTATGTCGTCCACGCTTCATGTTCAATCAAGCAAAGAAGGAGTGTGTTTTTGCAAGTAAGTGAGAAGCAGTAGAAGGATGAGTAGTACTCAGCTTGTCCCCACACGTTGTCTACCGTCAGTTTGTGTGTTTCTTACAGTAAAGATACTCTAGTTAGTTGTTTACAGTAATTATTTTCATCAAACAACTGTCATCAATGTTCACATAATATTTCGGATTTAAATAGTTGACCATTCAGTGTTTATTCATGTCCACGAGCTAACGGTTTCTTTCTTTGAAATGATTATAAGATGGCAATGAACCTCAGATACTTGGGTTACTGACTGTCACTTTATTACTTTATAACAAAACTGATTGTAAAGGTTAGAGGAGGAAGTGGCTATGAAGATGAGGAGGCAGAAGTAATATTAAAGCGGAGGAATAAAATATGTACACATGGCAGTCAGATACTGGTAGACACAGAGCTACAATTATTGGATGGCTAGTGTTACCGTCGGTCAGTAAGTGTGACTGTCTTGTAGGCGACTGGCGCAATAAAAACTGCTCGACTGACGACCACTGCGATGTGCACCACTCCACGTGCTTCAAGCGCAAGTGTCGGTGTGAAGACGGCTACTTCTACACCACACACGACACGTGTACTAGCAGTGAGTAGACAATGATTCTGTGGTGTGATTGACAGCAACAAACTCCACTTTGTTGTCGGCTTGTTACAGTCAGGGACGGAAGAGCTTTTCTATGATTTTCGCATTCTTAAAGCAATAAATTGTAAAACAACATAGTCGCATTTAGATAGACTGAATAAAAGGAATAAAGAATGAAAGAAAACACGTGGGCCGAAAACAAATTAGAAATGTATTCACTTGATTATGGATGTTGTTGGAAATGCGTGTAAATGTAGAACAATTAACTTCAACTTAAACAGTGTGTAAATAGTTGCTTACCACAGTTGTTTACATTAGCTTGTAGCCCAGGCGACTTGCAGGACAGCTTCACAGAGTATCCTGACAGCGCTCTACGTGCAAACCTCATTGGTAGCTGGGATGGACTCACTCTGGAAGCCTGCAAGGACAGGTGCCAGACTGACAAGCGTTGCCTCACCTTTGATTTCAAAGGTCTGTATGGGGAAAAGCTAGAAACATTGGTATACTAACATGATGTTAGAGATGGCAGGTGACTGTGCACTCTACAACTGCTAAAGTCTGCGTCACGTATCCTGCGCTGTGTTCTATTAATAGCACGCTTTGTCAACAAAATCAACGGAAACCCCGCTTACTTCGACTTCTTCAGGTCCCGGAATGTTTACTTGTGTGCAGCTAGACCATACAACTCTTCTATTCTACCTCCGCACCTGTCCATCATGGAATCTGTTCACTTTGCACTGAAGCCACACCTCACCTTCAGCAATACTGACACAGTCCACATCATGCTTGTCCTTTGTCAACCACTCCTTTCTCCACTTTTTCCGTTTATTGCTCCTTCCCTCCTCGTTCTCCTCTACAGTATACCGACACTCTCAGTTCTTGTTCTCTGTTTTCTACTTGCCTTTCTTTTATTTGTTTTTATAAGTCATCAGTCGTCTTCATCCTTCTGTATCTTTGTTGTCCGTGTCTCCTTCTTCTGTCAATCGCTAAGACCACGCTACTTAGGAGCAGGAGTGTGAGCTATGCAAATAACACATTTATTATTATTATTTTTTGTTACACTCCTTGCAGCTAACCTTTATCTATCTGGCATTCCTTGCATACAGTTGTTGTTGCATGAACATTGAATGACAAGTGGTTTAGGTAAACAACAAACAAGTATCGTGACTATTTTAAAGTCTTTAACTCAAATCGAACAATCTAGAAATATATAGAACTTGGATAGTGGTTATCTTGTCACACTTATCTCATATATTATAAAGAGCATGCTATCTAGGAAACTACACTGTCATCTGTGTGAAGATGTCTTGTCATCGCTAATGATAGATAAGTGCCAGACCTCCTCACCTCCCTGCAGCTCTGACACTGACAACAAGACATCCAGGACTCTAGCATCAGGACCATGGACTGACAACACTGGGGGAGCACAGCAGGAATGGAGGAAACATTCCACTTTATAATTATTGTCAAACTAGTGTGTGACAGGCTGCTGCTATCAAGACAACAGTAAACAATAACAAATATACAACTACGTACCGCGCCTTTTACTGAAAACCTTTAAGTAGCAGAATAACATTTCGGGAAATGTTCACATAACTTGCTTTCAGTCTTCTTTGTTCAAAATGTTTTGCATCATGTTCACTTATGTCTCTGTCTCTACCTTCTGTGCCAGCCGATGGAAGTCTGTGTCGGCATCATCGTGCTACCGCTCATGAGGCTCCCTCCGACTGGGCTCCTAAGACGAGTAAAGGCTGGACCCACTACCAGAAATCCTGCAAGTCCACTTTTGCCTCACACGATAACTGGTACAACTTATTGTGTAACAGCAGGGTTGATTGTCATCACCCACACAGCGATTGTTTGTCAGGACGATGTCTATGCCACTCAGGATTCCACTTCAATGAAGCAAAGAAGGAGTGTGTTGCTACAAGTAAGTGAGAATCAGTAGAAGGATGAGTAGTACTCACCTTGTCCCCACACGTTGTCTATCGTCAGTTTGTGTGTTTCTTACAGTAAAGATACTCTAGTAAGTTGTTTACAGTATTTATTTTCATCAAACAACTGTCATCAATGTTTACATAATATTTTGGATTTAAATAGTTGACCATTCACTGTTTATCCATGTCCACGAGCTAACGGTCAGCAAGTGTGACTGTCTTGTATCAGAGCAGTGTGAACTGTGTGCTGTATTCACATATAAACTGTTTGCCCGAGGGACTCAGTCTTTACCTTGAGTGTCGTATGATTAGCTATTGAAGTTGTCATGATTATTACAGTAATTATCCTCCATTGTTTCCGTCATTGTAGGAAGTTCTATTGTTTCCTTTATAACAATTCCTTACGGGCGGAAGGATTTGTTTGTGTACAAATAGGGTCATGTGCAGACTTGCTGGCAACAGGCGCCAAGACTGGTGTGTACATCGTTCAGCTACCAGAGAACAACAGACCTGTGTCAGTGTGGTGTGATATGGACACTGCGGGCGGCGGCTGGACGGTACGTGTGGTCGTGTTTGTCAGTGTGTGTGACTCAGGTAGCATCTCTCCTGCACACTGTATCCTGCTCGCAACAGTGCGACGCCACCTATACCCAGGGTCACATACTTGCATCTCATAGTATCCACGAATAATTTGTCTTTGATATCTTTGGACATTTACAACACGAAGCAGGAGAGTTGCTTGTCCACCTTCTGTTTCCAACAGTTTGTCTATGTCGCTGGTAGACTCCGTGGGTTGAGGGTGGTTGTAGACAGGCCGACATCTAGTGTGTTGGTGTGCGTGTGTCGGTTGTTTGTAGTCGCATCCTTTAACCCCTTGCATCCATTCCTGCTTCATGATCAGCGACTGTAGGTTTGATAAGGAGTTAAAAGAAAATGCTATTTGTAAGCTTTATTATGTTGCCATATAATTGATCACAGGTACTTGATGCCACACATTTACAGCCAGGAAAGTGTACATTGTGGTCACGTGACTGTCACTGTATACTACACTATATACTACACTATATACTACACTATATACTACACTATATACTATTACACCATGTTCACATAGTCTTCTGTAACCGTGAAGTGTTGACATTATAATCATGATCACAGCTAATAAAGTTACAAGCTGTTATATTTTGTCAAGTTATAACTCATCCTTTGTCAACTCATTAACTGTAATTAGTGCTGAATCCTGTCGAGCATGCTGCGCTTTGTTACCATAGTAACGACCTGTGAACTTGTGTCATGTGCAGGTCATCCAGAGACGTCACCACATCCCAGATGAGTATGTTGACTTCCACCGGAACTGGACAGAATATGTAAACGGATTTGGTAACATCTCTGGAGATTTCTGGCTGGGTAAGATGTTGACATATCTCTTTCATTCTCTGGCATTATCCCTCCTCCTGCATAACTGTAACTTCAACATTTGTTTTTACATTCAAAGTCAGGCTGTAGTCAGTATTGTGTTTTATTGTGTTGTTTGTGTGATGTTTACTGGTCAATACACAGGTTGCTGTTTCTGTTGTTCTTTTATATTTTTGTCCTACGATGCTTATCGCTCACTATTTTGTGTATTGTTTCCTTAGCATGCTTTGTTTGCTGTGATAATGATGATGCTAGTAATGGAATGAATGGATGGCTGATGATCCTGTAGTGTCTCAGTTGCCAAAGTCTCAAATAGAAAGAAACACGAGTTGCGAGGAAATAAATCCCTGCGGCATATCATGCGATTTGTTTTTGTTTTGTTTTATTTTTGTTTTGTTTATTATTTTTTGTTTTTTTGTTTTTTTGCTTGGTTTTGTCTAGGATTATCTGATTGCAGGGTATGGATAGGTTCAGAACTTTATTAATGCACAGTAGCTAAAACATTTCGTGTAGTTGTATTACAGTCTGTAACTTTGTTTTGTTGTGAATAAGAATATAGTGTGTAAAAATGTCCTTCAACCTGTCTATTTATTTATATTAGTCTACATGTAGTCTGTGAGAATGGTCTTAAAACTACCTGTGTATATGTGTCATGATCATAGTTTCATACCATTTTAAAGCTATATCGCTTTGTGTGTAAATACAACTCTATGTATGTGAGTTTGCACGTGTATGCGTGTGTCTGTGTAGTGACACCTTACCACCCCAGTCCGTGTTGCAGTCCTCTCTGTTCATGGTTCATGAGAAGTCTTGAGCAAGATCAACACAAATATTCACTGCTGGACTTGTCTGTTGACACGAGATCATTGCCTTGTCTTGTCTCAGGCCTACACGCGACTCGCGCCCTGACAAAATTTGGAGATTGGCGCTTGAGAGTGGACCTGCTGACTAACTCATGGAGACATATTTGGGCGGAGTACAGCAGTTTCACTGTTCTAAATCGTGACGAGATCTACTCACTTGCCGTGTGGGGCTACTCGGGTGACGCAGGTACGTACGTGACCACTCAACAGTAAGAAAGAGTGAGACGTAGGTTAGCTGGCAGGCTGGCTGTCTGGCTGGTTAAGAAATGAGTAGATGACTACATTTGTGTGTGGCTTTGCGTGCATGTGTGCGAGGGTGACAGCGCCTCCTATCGCGTGCGTTTCCTTTGATGTAACTTGAAACAACAGGTGAGATGATCAGGGAAAAGATTTGTTTGTGTGTGTGTGTGTGTGTGTGTGTGTGTGTGTGTGTGTGTGTGTGTGTGTGTGTGTGTGTGTGTGTGTGTGTGTGTTGTGTGTGTGTGTGTGTGTGTGTGTGTGTGTGTTCTTAGGAGCTTCAGACCGTTTTCTTCTTTAAAGAGTAATTTCATTATGTACAATCGTGTTTAGTGAGCTGTAGACATTGTGTTGTTTTTAATCTGTTTTGTGTCTGTCAGGCTTTGACTGCATGCATGTAACCCGCCACGACGAAATGAGTCAAGTCGGAAATTTGAGATTTTACAAATTGGATATTTTCCAAATTTACAGGGTTTAGCCTCTGTATTTGATACAAAGTTATCTTCTTGTCCTAAAGTTGAGGTATAAAGATCAGAAGTTGGAAGTACGGTGGTCGCCTTATTGACAAAAGCGGGTTCAAAGATTTTCAGCAAACCATGTGTTTCCTTAGCATCGGATACTTTAATTGTTGACTGTGCTCAAGTTTGCATGATGATAACATACGGCAAGCTACATCATTTCAGGTAATAACAAGTACATAGACATGAATAAGTGCGTGCTATTAGAACCTTTACCTGTTAGCAAACTAAACAGAAATGACTGTTACTGCAATCTACTCAGCATGCACACTCACAGAAACAGCACAAAACTCAAACATTATCTACTAGTGTAAGTAGGAAATGAGAGCAAAATGAAGAAAACTGCATGGCTGACAGACCGGAATACTAGGACAAGTGGCCAAACTTTCAAGAAGTCAGGCTGCACTCAGTTGACCGGAACCACCGTCCGGGGCCTGGAGTACCCGACTGCTCTGTGCGACTTGAGACTCGTTTCATGGCAGGTGGCGAATGTTTTATCACTACTGTCAACTTCATTTGTGTGGCCTTTACATTTTAGAAAACTTATTTTTGTGTCTTAAATTTGTTTTGAGCGACTACAGGACTGAGAATGGCGAGTGACATGCAGTAGTTGGGTAATGACAGCTACAACAATATCTTTATCACGAGGATGACCACGATGTATCTCTGTCTCTGGTATCCTCTCCACTGTAGCAGAGATTATGTCCCATGTCGTTTGTTGTCTCCCCAAGTCATGACCGTTGACCTGTGCCAGTCCCACAATGCCACACCAGTCCCGTTCTAACATATGGAAGGAATTTTCTCACACTTTGACCTACAGGGCAGTGTGACCTTTCACCTTTGGCTTTGGTGTTGGTGGAATTAGAAATTCTGATATCTGTCGCTCCATTCCTCACATTAGGTGACGGAGGGCTCGTGTTGTCACGTGATGTCACACGTCAGGTGTGGAAGTGACAACCTAAGACCCCCATGGCTTATCATGGCTTATCATGGCTTATCATGGCTTATCATGGCTTATAGTGTGATTTAGAAATCTCCAGCATGAAGATAACAACACAACACATACAAGTACATCCAAGAAATGTTTGGCATGTTGATACAAGTTGTTTACGCAATAGCAATAAACAATAAACACATTATTTGTCTTTAGTATCACATCATTCAGCAAAGTCATGCTGCAGACAGCACGTGTCCTTATACTGTGTATACACACATCTTCTGTGGTTCAACCTTTTAGACACAACACAGGTCACATCAACAACACCTTTGCTGTGTATGTCGCTCTCCTTTAGTATACGCTAAGTAAGAGATTAGTGTGTTCCCTGTGGTCTGAAATCCATTATTTAGTTGATGTCTTTGTACATTTGTCACATGTGGCAATAACTATCAGGTCCAGAAATATGAGCAATTAAAATGAAACATGAAGAGAAACAGATAAACCAATAATCTGAAGACAATCGCCAGGGCCCATGCCGAGCCTCACTCTTTGGATCTTGTTGTTGTCGGTAAATAGAACGGACACCAGACTTTGCTGTTCTCTTTGCTGATTCCTACAGACTGCTGTTCACACTAAGACAACATAGTGAACTAGGAACAGGAAGGGACGATGCTCACAGTAGTCCACCCGAGGGTAATGCTGGGAAGGCAATGACCTTACTACATTCTCCGTGACCCTAAGATCAACATGTCTACTTCTATTCTTTCTCTCTATACTTTCTCTCTTGTTTACTTTCATTCTAAAGGTTAAGATGAGCTTTTTATATCCTATTGTAAACTTTCCAGTCATTTTAGAGTTAATTATCTATCTCTCTATTCCTCTTCGTGCATCAGGTTGCACATAAGTCCGCCATCGATGTCGATCGGCTGAAACCCACTCTAGGTGACCCCATGTCCAGCCCTTTCCTTTCATCTCCCTTTCCACTGTTCTTCTCCAAGTTTCCTTTGGGCGACCTCGTTTTCTTCGGCCGTCTGGAGTCCATCGTAGGGCGACTGTGGGGAGGTCTGCTGTCTGCTGGCGGAGCACATGTCCAATCCATCGCCAACGCCTTCGTTGAACCAGTAGGCGCCTGAGGCATCAGTTTTGGAAGATGTCAAGTCTGTTACTGATGGATTTGGTCATCTTCCATGATTCGGACCTAAAGGAGGTGCTGATCACAGTTGACTGCAAGATTCTCAGCTTGATCTTCTGACTAATGTTTTTTGCCTTCCATGTGCTCCGGAGTGAGGCGAAGGCCTGGCTGGCTTTCGCCAGTCGTCCTCGAATCTCCACCTCCACATCCCCGGTGTTTGACATTTTGGACCCAAAATAGGTGAAACTGTCAACTTCCTCAATCTCTTCTCCATTTAGTTTGATGCTGTCTTGGACTCTGGCGTTCACTCTCATACTTTTTCTTTTTCCTTGCACTGACCTTCAAGCCAAGGTTTCCAGCTGTTTCTGAGAACTTTGTTTTTTCCTACATGTCTTGGTGGCGGTGTGACAGCAGGGCAATGTCATCAGCAAAGTCTAAGTCTTCCAGCGCTGTTGTTGCTGTCATAGTCATGGTCCATCTGTTCCCTCTCTTCTCACTGTCGGTGGAAGTCTTCATGATCCAGTCCATGGCCAGGATGAAGAGGAACGGCGACAGAATGCAGCCCTGCGTCACCCCAGTACTGACGTTGAAGGGGTCTGTGAGCTCTGTGTCACAGACAACCTGGGATTTGAAATCGCTGTACAGCATTGCAACGACCTGAACACGTTTTGCAGGGACTCTGTGATGCTGTTAAGAGCCCAGTATTTTCTCTCCTGTTTCCTGTGAGCCTGGATTGAAGTCGTCTGAGGTCATCTCTTGTTGGTCTCCTTGTGTCTGGAACCTGTTCTTTACTTCCATAGCAAAGGCCCGTTTGGTAGCTTGATCTTTCAGTTTGCCGGAGTCCACTCTCTGCTTCATGAAAACTGCGGCTATCACAAGAGTGTGGTCACTGGCAACTTCTGCTCCTCTGTAGGCTCTGACATCTTGAAGTGAGCTCCTCCATCTTCGGTTGATGATGACATGGTGTATCTGGTTCTTTGTGATCCCATCAGGTGATGTCCATGTTGCCTTGTGGATGTCTTTGTGTGGGAAGAGTGTGCCTCCAATCAGTAGGTTGTTTTCTTCACAAAAGTCTGCCAGTCTCTCTCCGTTGTCATTGATGGTTCCGATTCCATGTTTGCCCATGACATGCTCCCTGCAGGTGTTGTCACTTCCCACCTTGGCATTGAGATCGCCAATGATGAGCAACATGTCATGGGCTGGAACGCTTCTGAGGCTGCCTGGAGCTGATCGTAAAAAGCATCCTTGTCTTCTGCCTCGGAGTCTTCTGTTGGTGCATAGCAAGGTAGCACTGTCAGCTTGGTGTAATTTGAAGTGGAATCTTGTTCTCAAAAGCCTGGGTCCATAAGGCTTCCATTCCAGCAGTGCCTTTTCCGTTTTCTTGTTGAGGAGTAGAGCTACTCCTTCAGAGTGCTGAGCGTCTGATCTTCCTGAGAACAAGATGGTATGTCCTGACGCTAGTCTCCTCTTTCCCGTGCCGGTCCATCTGACCTCACTGACTCCCAGGATGTCCAAGTTGTAGTTGTCAAACTCTTGACTATTGGAGCATCCTGCCAGTCTGGTACAAGGTCTGGACGTTCCAGCACCCCACCCTCAACTTTTGCCTCGGCTTCAGTAATTCCGCTGTCGGGGCGCCAGCTCCCTTTCGGGTTTGGCTGTCGTCCGTCATTAGTCCAGTCACCTGGTATGCTTCATTACCTTCGCCATCTGTGACGAGTTCTCTGGTGTTATTTTCGGTAACAAGCTTTTTTTTTACATGGTGGAGTTGTTAGCCCTACCACAACCTACTTTACCTCTAGGTGAGGTGTCCACCTTAGTCGCCTCTTACGACATGCCTGGCTGGATGGCAGAGACCCTATATTCTTAGAATGCTTGCTAGGCAAGCATACCCCGGGGTCCCACAGGGGAGAGTTAGTTATACTCATTCATTTTTACATCGTTTAGCAGATGCATTCTCCTGTTTAAAAACTGTTCTCTTTACTCTTATGTTGTTGATGATATGCTGGGTTCAGCATCATTAGAAATAAAAAAAAAAGATTTTTTGTATTTGTGTTGCGTGGTGTTTGACTTTGTTATGATGAACAACACAGAAATAACACATTTAATAGCAAAAGTTTGTATAGATGTTTTGTAGTGATGATAATTATATTTGTGCTTAGGACTTTGTGTGTCTAATAGTATACAGTTGTGTGTGTTTGTGTGTTTACAGGAGATGGGATGACAACTATTTTCGCAGACGTGTTTCACACGTATGACCGAAATCATTACGGCTGTGTCTCAGTTACAAAGGGCGCCTGGTGGTACTCGCGTGGCTGTAACGCCAGGGCTAACCTCAACAGCCCTACAAAAAGATCCATGACTTGGCCAGATCTTCTTGAAAACGAATACCTGAAGTTCTCGGAGATGAAGATGAAGATAGAGTAACACCACCTTGTCTCCTGTACCCACTGTTTACACCGCTAGTCGACTGTTGACTGTTCACTACAGGTTCCACTGATGATGTGAGCTCAGTGTACATTAATCTTTCTCAATAGTCTAGCATCTGACCCTAGTGCAGACTACTTACTGTACTTTGATGGTTTACTTTAATTATATTGCCTAGTGATTCTATTATACGCGTGTTTTATTACTTCTTTCAGATTTGCATTTGCTTGGATAAACTAACATGTTTACAAACGTAAAATCTAAGTTTAATTAATTAAGTCATCATTTAATTGTGCAATGAACTGTCGCTATACACCTGATAGTTTATAGTAAACGTGTCATGAACTATATAATAGCTAGACACCTAAACACGGATACTGATTGTATCCAACACTGCTGTTCATTATGTGCTTACTGACGATGACTGACCATGACTCAGATTGCTACATTCTCTAATTATTTGGTATTTAAAAGTCTTCAAGTTTATTTTGTGTTATGTAGTGACACTTTACCGTATCCTGGAGTTTGCTTTATTTAAGCAAAAATTGACATTTTCACAAACGTGTGAGTGAAGCATACTTTTCGTGTAAACAAATAGAACTATTGCGAGGAATGAACAGATATTTTCATAAAAAAGCAATTAAAATTATAAATAGTATTGTTGGTATTTGCCGCTTTGACTAAATGTGATGACATCACTATGTACTCAACATTACTTTCCCTTTAAACTAATGATAAGGGTAGCTTATACATCACATCTCTTACTTAATTGTACAAACAAATAAATTATTTTAATATTTGTTCCACACTGAAGAGCTCTAACAGCAAGGCGCTAGCAAAATGGCGACACACACCTGGTGACATACCTGTGTTAATAATGCAGCTGTACAGTTTGCTAAGAATATTTAAAAGTGAAATCCCTCTAAAGTTATTTACTTTACCTTTATCACCTTTCTTGTGTAAGGGAAAGATTACTGCTTTGGACCAAATTTCAGGATGTGTACCACTTGTGAACACTTTATTGAAGAGGGGATGTAGAAATTTTAGGAGGATGTTATCTGCAATCTTAAATAGGTCAGAAGGTAATCCATCAGGTCCAGGTGCTTTTTCTTTTTTTTTTTTTTTGGGCAACGGATAGCTTCAAGTATTTCCGAGTGAGAAATTTCTTCTTCTATGTTTGAGTTTGCGCTAAAATGTAAACATTTCTCACAGTTCCCTTTATTATGAACATGTACTGAACTTTCAGTATCCCATGATGTTTTTGTTATATTTATATTTGTGTTGTATTCTAAAATGTCACCTGATGCATTGCTTAATAAGTATTTGTCCTAAACTGAAGCCATCTCCTCTTGTTTATTTGAAAGAGTGCGCAAGTCCGCGGGAAGTTCGTGACACTCTGTCTGTCTGTCTGTCTGTCTGTCTGTCTGTCTGTCTGTCTGTCTGTCTGTCTGTCTGTCTGTCTGTCTGTCGGTCTCTCTCTGTTTACTCACTTTTTCCATCTTTCGATTCCTTTATATCTTTTTCTTCACTCGTCACACACTTTTTAATCTTAATAAACAGTTTTCAAGAAAATAATATTTCTATAACCTGTACAACCAAACCCGTCCTTGCTGAAGTTTAACGAGGTGTGCAGTTGTTGCACTGGTCTTTATGTTTATCTGACTTCTACTTGCTTCCTCTACAAACACGTGACTTTGATACACGGGAAGAAAAATGCTCAGAGATTCGTTAGTCAGTTCTTCCTCTGGCCACCGGGATGCCGGCCACCCTCCAAGTTGCCTGGAAGGACAGTCTTCTACAGGGCCTCTAAAAGCAAAACAAAGTCTCTTAGTGCTGATAAATGCAGGTCTCTTAATGCACACCCACGACAAGAAAGCACACCTAATTCTCTAAATATAATCACTGGAAGTTCATATAAAACCTTACTGTCAGTAGCAGCTGCTGAAGATGCTGCTGGTGTCAACCCAGAAAATGTGATTGAGGCCCCTAAAAATAAACTTAAAAATATCAATGCAAGTGTATTTAAGTGTACACACAATGCGATGACATCTTTTACTTGTGCATACATAAAGTAAACAAAAAGGTACTTCTAATTCTCTGAACATATTAATTTGAAACTCAAAAGTAAACAAAAAGGTACTTCTAATTCTCTGAACATATTAATTTGAACCTCAAGTGTAACCTTCCTGTTAATAGCAGTAAAAAGTCTTGGCTGTGCTGGAGAATCCACAGACCCAACACTTCTGATAAAAGACAGAGTTTGCACATAACTGATCCCACAGGTCTTGGTGGTGCTGGTGGGGGGAACACAAAGTGTGATGTACTGCTTTCACAGTCTGGAATCCTAAAACAAGCAATTTTGTTATCAAATCACCAGAAAGGTCTTATGCACACTTATATGACAAGAGACAGAACTATCACAATTAAGCACAAACTAAATTGTACTAATTATTTTATTTCTAAAGTATCAAATACTAAATATCAAATACTAAATTTCTTTCAAACATTCTATGATGTACTATATTCAATTTATCATTAGTGCATTAGAGGAAATTTTAAAATTGTTTAACAGAGGAGTAATCCAATGAGCACACACAGAGAAAATAACTGACATGTGCTTTTAATTATCCTCTGGTAGTGAAAATGTTCCAGTTCGGACCTGGCTTTTTTCTGTTGTTGACCCAGGTGGAGTCTGGTTTAGAGCTAGGCCAGAAATATCTGTTGGTGCTCTCTTGAATTAGCCATTCATCGGGCATGATGGCTGCAGACTTCTTTCCATCTTCGAATAGCTCGATAATGTGCTACATCTTTTAAGTTGAAAACATCTTTGATCATCAAAACTTAGCAAATAATAGGAAAAGATTATGTAAGAAACTTTGACAAATTGAATGTCTTTTCTAAGTCTTATTTCTTTAATCAAAATACTGTATTTCATTTTAATTGGACACTGGTCTATATCAACCTAAATAACTTGTTTACAATTTCTTTTGTTTTTACTGATCATGCATTTTCTATTAGGTGTATTTAATATTATAAGAGCCCGCCCAATACAGTGGCTTTTGGACAGATAGAAAATATCTCATGCTAACAAAAATAATATGCTTTGAGCAGAAAACCCTTCCAATGCCTATATATACTCATTACTTTACATAAGCGCTTGACTTTTCTAGCACCTCTTGAGGGCGACGGGTGCACATTATAAACAAGAAAACCAGTTTATTTGAATAAGGGAAACACGATCGAATCGACCATACGTATATTTGGTTATTGTCGATTACCGAAGGGTCAACATCACAGGCTATAGCATTGAGAAAATATTTTATTTTTGTAAATTATTTTTGTAAATAATGAAATAGGAAAATGTGCACACAAAGCTTTGTGGATTTGTTGGTATGGAAAGGTTGCTTAGATGACGATATACCGTATAGCGAATTAATGCCAGGGCGTCATTCCTGTCGATTTGTTTTCCTTTTCGAAAACCCGACTAGAAAAGGTCGAATCAAGGATCGAACGACAGAAGATACGATTATTAATTCTTTTTAAAAATGCAGCAGACGTTTTACAAAAGCAGAATTAATCAGCAAAAGGATTAAACACATCGGCAAACACGAAATTGACAGGATGTTGGAGGTGATGTTCTACCTTACAGTATAAGTGTAGTGCGAGTGCGTTGCTGCATGTGAACAGGTGTGCAATGTGTATGTGTGTCAGACATGTCTGTGTTTGTTGTATTTCTCTATATGTACACCTTCCAGAATATTCTTCGAGATAGCAGTATGTATTAGAAAGTTAGTTCCATTTCAATTCTTAAGAGGGCAGGTGCAACTGGAGTCAGAAATCACAAGAAAACAAAAAGTGTCCGAGGCTGAGGGCTGGAAAGATCTGCGAGCAAAAGAATTCAGACCTGCCACAAAAAAGTGCAGCTTCTGTGGCTGCGCACAGATTATCTGGTGTCGTGATTGTGGACCTTGAAGCCTATATGGCAAATCATGTGATGAAAAGATCCATTGTGTGGTGATGTATCATCAGACATACGGTTGGAAAGAAGTAAGTACAGTATATCAACATTTGTGGATATATATTTTTTATAATCTTTTAGATTGTTATGTAAATGTAAATATACACAATGGGATGGCAATCTGAATATATATTCTCTCAATATATATTCTATCTCTCTATATATATATATAAGCACATGCTTCAGAAAATCAACTGAAATGAATCAGAAATGTGGTAAGACTTAGCTAATGTAAGAACTGATACACCATTGTGGATTACAATGTCATGGATTCTACTTTTGATGAGGTTTGAAACTTAAATAAATTCCATAATTTGATAATGACATATTTATAGACTTGAATACTGCAAGCTTATGTTAAAACTTGCTATTGTTTTGTCAGGACGCATCATCGTTTCTACCTGTGAAATTTATGCTTCATCCTCAGGTGCGCATAAGTGCTAAAAATGGCAGAAACTGTGCAGGTGTTGATAGGGTGTAAAGTAAGCAGCAAGTTTATTTGTTGCAGTCACATTATCTTTGTTTTACTAGGTGTCTCTCATCTATAAAATATTTAAAAAGTAATCTCACCCATCACAGATGACTGACGCCAACACCAAACATCCACTAAGTATCCCGCTTTCTTCGGTATAGAGATGCAACAAAGGAAAGGGGAAATCACTACCAGTGCTTCTTTATTCCATGACTAGGCTCTCAGTCTTCAGTATATACTTCTGCTACTCATGGACATGAATCATTTAGTGGTTGGGTGTACAATTCGTCAGAAGGAACTAACAGGATGGGTAAGGTCACTTAAACAGGAAATAAAAACATTCTACATGAACATAACTAATTTCTCTTGTTCTAGTCTCTATGTTAATTTTTATGTAATATCTAGGGGTTACTTGTCTCTCTAGCTGGTGGTGGGGTGGTGCTCTCAATGCCTGTTGTATTGTGTGACAGTGTAAACATCTAAAATTTGTAGGCGAGGTCATTTCAAATATAGCTTTGGTTAAACATTTATCAAGATTTATTTACTTTTCAAACTTTCTGCAGTAACAAACATTTTGTTTTCTTTATAAAGAAACACTAAAATTTGCTACAGCTTCCTCCGCAAAATTAAAGCAGTAATAACACATCGCATGACGCATGATAAATTGAATGAAGTTTGTTTAAGATTTGAGCATGCTCATTTATACAGAAAAGAAATTGAGAAAAAGATTTTTCTCTCTGGGTTTTGCCCAGCTTTTTATTCACACACTTTTTCAATTTGTTTATACATTTCTGTATAAATAAAATGATCGCCCTTATACTTTGTTGATTGGTTGATTAACTGACATCAAAATTAGAGGCTGAGCGAAAGGAAGAGAAATGAATGTTGATTGTTGCTTGAAATAGAAAGAAATGTAGATGATGCATATGCCATATAAATGCAGTTCACACTTGTCAGTAAGAAAACACTGAAAAAAATGTACTTAAATATAAAAGTGTAAACATTAAATGCATACTCTTTGGGGAAATATTGGATTATCTTACTGTAGTATATCGATTTATATAAAAAATCAAAACGGGAAAATAAGTAATATTTGAAAACAACTGACTTAAACATTTTGTGACTAACTTTCATCACATGCCCACTGTACATGATTGGTCATAAAATGCTACGTGGTAACATTTCTTAGCAAACCTCAAAAAAATTGTGGAGAGGTTTTGTTAGTGGATGAAAACAAATAAATAAGTAAAGTAAACTGATAAAAGCCATTTAAGATCTCAATTCTCAAAAACTAGAGCAGCCATATGGTCTGAGCTTACAAGGTAAAATTTTATACACAGCAGATACAAATTGCTTTGGCAGTTTTGAAAACACAAATCACTTTAAATTTAACTGGAAAAATACAGTTGTAGAAAACCAAGACTAAAATTTACATAGAGTTGTGTCCGTATTGTGTACACTAGCATAGGTGATATGATACTTCTAGACATTGAAGAAAATAATTGTTAACAAGTCGCAATCACGCATGCTATTTCACTGATAAAAAATCTGACAACTGATGAGAATGAACCTCATGTATAGCTTTATCTGCAATAAGAATTTATTATCAGCTGATAATAAATCTTAGCTGGGAAATTGACAGTAGGACAACAGACTGAAGGGACAGAAAAATATTAGACAGAATTTTCCTGAGCCGTGCGAGAACCTTTAAAGCTCAATGTTTTTACTAATATTCAAATGTGTGTACTCCTGGTACAATGAACCTAATTATGAACAGACCAGTGTCAACAGGAAAACAGTTGGATAAATTCTCTATTTGCGCCACTAGAAGAACACTCATTCTTTGAAAATATACTTGGTTAGGGGAGAAAACAGTTGACACTGAGCTACACGAACGAAAGGGGATCTGTTTCATGTAGGAAGTGGAGACAACCGCGCAACAGGAGAAAAAACGATTTTGATAAACATATATTGTATGTGGAAAAAGTAACTGAATTATATCTTATTGAATCATATCTTTGCTGCTGGAGTGCAGCGAGTTCTCAGGTTGTTCTTTGTTCTCCATTTTTGTTAAATTTTGTTGTCATTTGTTCAGAAAAAATGTGTCCGCTCTTTGCTGAGATATAGTGCTTTATAAATTCCTACTCATCATCATCATCTGGAATGTAAATTCACAAACAGCTTTAAAAAGAAAAGGTAGTGAAAAAGAAAAAGAAAACAAACTAAAATTTGTTATTACGGATTCCATTTCATTACAATCAACTGTGATGTGCAGCTTGTGATCCCACGCCATTTCTTGGGAGGATCCCGAGGGGATTTTTTGTCTTCCACGTACACCACAATCTTTCTGCGGGGTCTGTAGGTTGTCAGCTGATCAATGTGCATGACACATGCACAGTCGTTTTCCTCGTCAAAAACTTCATTTCTTTCTTCAGCTTGTGAAGTGGGTACTGTAATATCTGATTTCAGTCCGTTAATCAGCTGTTGTCCTCTGTCTTCATACAGGACCAGCAGGTCTTTGAATCCAAGGACGGATCTCGTTAAGGTCACAGACTCCTCCTCACCTGAAATAAAAGGCGTGGCTGCTGACATAGTCTCCTCGTCTGTAGGCACACTTTTTTCTGGAAAACGTAAAGAGATAAGTTTTGCGTTTTATAATAAATTTTGTATCCTTTTTCATATGTTTACTAATGAATAGTGTTCCTTGTATACGCTTGCAGACAAGTAACAACAGCACGAAATACCAAATAGCACAAAAATAAGGACACATTTACCTTTTTTAATTATGAATTTTTTGAGAAGAAAGTCAGCCACCATCTGACCACACTCGGTACAGTCATGGAATTTGGGTCCCGGCCGCTTTTTGTGGTAGATGTATTCAACTTCCGGGCCGTCTGTAGGAGACAGGCAGAAAGGTGTTTGGTCTCGACAAGAAGGAACAACATAGTTGGCTCCTGCACGTGCGGCTTCTCTGACTATTGCAGGCGGACAGTTGATGGCCCGAGTAAAGGTCTCTACCTTCCAGCCTTCTGGTACATCCTTCTGAGAGCTGCTCGTAATCCACAAGGGAAGACCTGGACACTGGCTGCTTAGATCGTTGCAGAACTGTCTGAAATGGGTGCTACCGTATTCGTGAGGAAAAAGGAAAAATTTAGAGAAAAACAGAAATTTCGTGGTTTATTGTGTGTGATGATAAGCTGTATAAGTTCATCGGTTAAATAATGTAGCTTTTATAAAATAATGCGTAGTTGTTATAAATCATGGAATTAAATGTTACATTAAGCTTAACTCAAAACTGAGCAGTTCAAGAATGGTTTTTCTACATTTATGGTTTTTTTTATCATAAAGAATATTTAAATGCATACTGACAGCTATTTTTTCTTGTTTTAATTAAAATTTTAAATAAAAAAAGTCCCTTAAATAAAAGCTAATAAAATTTTATAATGATATCATTATTTTAATGGAGAAGAGATTAAGCAGCTTACCCTATACTGTCTGCATCGTCAACCAGCACACAAAGAGCTTTCTCTCCTCTCTTTTTGATTAGGTGTTTTAGCGTCTCTTGCATCTCTTTCTTTTTATTGAAATTGCAGTTAATTTTAAAGACAGAGCTAGATGAAGCGATGTCGGCTTGTGCCCCTTCAACATTTTGTGTCGACTGGTTGAGGAAGGTCCACACCACCGAGTCACGTGATCCAGAAGGCCCACTGACAACATAAAGGTCGTGACCTCTTGCCCGCCAGGTTTCTCCAGCCAGGGTCAACAGCCGTGTTTTACCTGTGTTGGGTGGGCCAACAAGAAACAGCTTTTCTTCTGCAAGTAAAGCTAACATTTCTTGATATAGTATCACACGTTGATACAAGTCTCCTGTCGTGGAAATGGCTTCGATTCGAGTCTTGGGCAGACAGATGCTCTGACATTGCCCTTCTAGGGCTGATTGTGTTGCCGGTCCGCAAAACCTGAGTAAGAACAGCAATGTTGTTAGTGATAATTGGCTTTATATAAGTGTATACCTAGTGGAATTGTGTGGCTATGAGTGTGTGTGTGAACAGAAACGATAATGTATTAGTGTGTACCATTTCTCTTTTCAACAAACATCATATAAAATCACAATAAAACATTTTAAAAACACGACGTATATTGGATATTATATTATAGAGTATAATGTTTATATATATACACCCACAGAGTTACACATAATCAAAGCATGCACAAAATGCAAATCAACCATGTATCATGTGTACAATGCAAAGACAGAGAACATATAAATGCAACTGCATAATGTATGCAAAAAGACTATAGTTTAAACCGTTGAAATTTATACTTCCGAGATACTAAACGTATCATAATGACTTTAGGTTACCATCTCTTACCTGGATAATACTCTGAGATACAGTTCATCGTCTTTCGTGGTGCTAGCTGCCAATAGCTGATGTATTCTGCTGGTCACACCACTGCGTATACGGGGATCCTGAAGTGACTGTTCATCTGCCACATCCTCAGCACACAGACAGAGTTCAGTGGGGTCACCTACTGCGTTCGTACCCAAACACTCACGCATGACCTGTAGATCATTACTAAACTGTTTAATATTTCCGGAAAATAGTTCCATGAATTTAAAACATTGAGAGGTTTTTTATGTGAAATTCAGTCCATTATTTGATGATAATGATTATGGCTTTGATGATGATTATGACATCAGTATAATTAATATATCCAACAAAGTTCATAAGCTATAATGATAAAATGAGTTTTAGTTATTGTAATAAATCCATATCCTGGTTTGTAAATTGTTATATTAATATGCATTTGTTATAACTAGCACACATTTTTAAACTTTACTGCTAAAGGAAAGGAAGTCATAATAATCTTATGAAAGATATCTTTATATCACAGACATTATCATTTCTCAAAGCTGTATGACAGCCAAGACATGACATGCCTACCTCAACCAGACCTGGGTGATTGTCGAGAGCACGCTTGAGTGTTGTTCTGGCCATGTTGGGTAGTATCAATATCTGGCGAACTGTGGGAAATTGTTCTTGATCTGACATAAGATGTTTTATCATGTCAGCTCCCTTCTTTAGTTCCTGAACAGCTTCAGTCACTTCGTTGACAATCAGATCATTGAGTGATTCGCTTACATTCTCACCGACAGCCTTGACCACACCAACCAACACACCATACTGGCGATGGACGACCATGAGATCGAAGCATTTGATATTTTGGTTTTCTTTAGTGAAACCAGCAGGAACGGGCAACCTGTGTTTCCTGAACTCATTGCCGATGTTATTTAAGTAGTCATCGTACTTGAACTGCGTGAGGACAAACATGTTTTCTTGATATTGTTTCGCCATGTGATGTAAACAGTTCAAGACATGTTGCATGGCTTGGTCGTGTCTGACATCATAAGGGTCAGCTCGGTCAGGAACGTACACAGCTTGACCAGCCACAACTTGTGTATTAAAACTAGTTTTGTTGAAGTAGACTGGAGGCACGAAGTAGAAGGTGTCTAAAATTTTTGGAAACATTGCTTGTATTTCGCTTTCCAGGTATTCTTGAAACATCTTTGTAGTCATCTCGTAGTCAACAACACTCTATATAAATAAAACAGTGTTGTTAGATTGGATTGCACTGGACCTGTAGGATTTACAACTTTTGGAAAAAAATAGTAGTTTTTTATAGGTCTTAATTATGTAACTTTAAAAAAAAAGTATACCAAAGAAAGAATTAACGCGAAGGATGGCAAAGGAAAGTAAAAATTGTTGATAAACATGAATACAAATACAAGGTATTGCCGATAACGAAATACAGGCATAATCACATATTTAAGAAGAACTAAAATGTTTCTTGATTTTGAAAGAGAACTGTACACAAGAATCAAGTAATGCAGCACACTTTACCTCCATTATTCTCTGCTCTCATCTTACCAGACGGAATGCCTACTCAGCGATAACCAAGCATTTTCAATTTTACTTGCGATCACAATAACAGTTATGAAATAAACAAACATTATTATTTTTTAATTTTAATTTTCAGAAATGTTTAGCTTACTATTCTCATCGATCCATGTCTCACTTCCACACGTTGTTCCTGCTCACTGGGTCTCCGGGGACAAAACACAGACAAAACCTTTCTGAAAATAGACAATAAAGGATATATTCCCTAAGTGTGTTATCTTTTTGTCCCGTTTGCTGCTCTTTAAAATTATTATTACTATTGTTTATCACTACTACCAGTGAATACTTCTAGGAATAAGATAATTCAGTGACGAGTAAATTTCCCTTTACACAAATCCTAAGAATGGTCTCTGCAGTGTTATAAAATTATGAAGAATACATGATAAGTGTATATATCTATTAAAAAAAAGATATATAATTATATACATTGACTTATTTATATATACCTGTGTGTTATGTAGAAAATGTCAGATTTTCTTTCACACACACATAGACTGTTGTACTTATTATCAAGACTGATGTTTGTGCTGTGCTTACTTTCTATATCTCAGCGAGACGATGGCGATAGCAACCGTTAGTAAGATCACGATTGCCACTGGGAGTCCAATAGCTAACCCTGGGTTGCCTTGCCGATCAGCACGACTCTCCGTGTGCTCCATCAACAAGTCTGATAAAATATAAGTGATCAAATTTGAGAAGGAAACGATTGCTGGTAAAATGGCACCGCGCTTTTCTTTAGACATTATACGTGGATAGGTAGCGACTATAAAAAGTAGGCTCAGTAGGCTTTTGGTAAGAGTTAATTATCTATCTGCTTTTTAAAATCGGTTGGATTTATTATTCGCCGCTTATCACAAAAAGCGAACTCTTTTATACTGACTTCCTACTTTCCAGTCTAGTTTCTTTTACTGGATTAGCTCATATTTTAAGAGCAGCAATTTTGCTTACCTGAGCTAAGTTCTGTAATGATCGTCACCATCGTGGTTTTATTTCATTGGTCATAATATTTCTAATTTCCCTATCCTGAGTTGTTGTTTTCTAACGGCTAAGGGCAACTCTTTGAATTGATTGTTTGTTTTTGATTTTTCTCATTGGCTGCAATTGTTGGTTCCTGATTCTTCGATGTGTACAGCTCAGTAATATCGTCTGCTCATTGAATGGTTGCAATTTTCAAGAAATGTGTTGTTGTTGTTGTTGTTGTTGTTGTTGTTGTTGCTGCTGCTGCTGCTGTGTATTATTATTATTACTTTTGAAAGCGCCAGAGAGCAAACACGGTTTATGCTGTTCGGTGCTAGAGCCGGAGTGCCAACAAGAGTAATTTCCCTCTTTATCGCTCGTCACTTCCGGTATCCTCAGAGTGAAGTACGGATGGTCAAAGATGTAGCCATTTTCGAAGTAACATTGTGGCTGTCTCTCCTTCCAATAGCATTTCGCTACAGCTGGTTAAGAGCAAATAAATTAAAAAGGAGGATTAAAGTAATATATAAGTTTCAAAACACATCATGCATCTTACTGTGGTAGCATACCTTTACATCATTAAGCAGGTATACTGAGGTGAAGTAATGTGTTGTAGCAAGTAAGAAGTCGAAAGACGTAAATTAAAAACACTATTCTAAAGCTACGGACAAATCAGTAACTATACAACCTTTGACCAGGGGTACCGTACCTTGCTTTCCTCGGTCACTGTGTTTGTATACAGAAAAATTCCTTCTTGTCACTTGAATGTCTTCGTCAAAGAAACATGTGATATTCGCTCCACGGCTAGATTTCTCATATATAATATTGCATGATTTATCTACAACAATTCAAAAAGATACATTTTTTTAAACTTGATTAGACATTTCAATACAATAAACACCATGGATGTATATAGGTGGACTGCTGTCTTTCTGCCGAAAACAACTCTTAGCCTCTTGTGAAGTTCTTCGCTGTTAGTCTCCGCGAACCTAAACAAAGAATGGGATTAAACCGGAAGCTTTGTATACACCTGCTTCGGTATAGTAGTTTACCGGAAAAATAGTCTGCCAGCAGTCCAGTTATATAAGTTCGTAATAGGCATCCAATTTATAGTTAATCTCTCCTCAAAAAGTATATAATACTAGCAATTTTCAGCTTCTTTTTTAGCATCATTTTTAATTATTATTTGTATGTGAGTGTATGTGTGTGTGTGCGAGCGCGTGTGTATGTGAATAAGAAGCGATTGTTTCAACCACTGAAAGGTTGCTTACCGAGTTTAATCTCGCAAGTTTCTAAAGACTCAGGTCCATAGCCAGCCACTTGACAAGCGTATGTGCCGGTGATTGCTGGTGTAACACCTCTCAGTGTAACTGTCAGGTTTGTCGTTACAACCTTGTTGTATTCAAAGCCTTTCTTTACCGCACAGCCTACTTCGCCTTGGACCCACCAACAGTCCACAACAGCATCTGGTGACAGTGAAAGTGTTGATGTTGATCACACATTATTTCAAAATGTAGTAAGTGCCCAGTTCTTTTCTTTTTGTAAGGACATGATTCTTTTATTTAATACAATACTACATTTACATGCAGCACATGTTGGATGAGAAGATTTCGCTGCTTGTTGCTAGTATATGTCTATATTAGTATATATATACTCAATAGTTTTGTTTAGTTGTCAGATTGTTTAGAGCATCATTTTCAAAACAGCATGGACATATCCATACATGTATACATTTGTACTAATGTGCATTCAGAAACATATGCATGCCATAATCATTACCAGGAGAGCCACCCTTGACATAATGGTAGACTGTGAAATCTTTCTTGGTGACACTGAGGTCTTCGGGGAAATGACATGTCAGAGTAGTGTCCTCAAGAGGCGCCACAGACATGGATGTACACTTCATCTTGCTGTCTATTAAAATATTAACAATACTATTATAAACAGAACGATATTATCTACCGATGACGATTGTATCTATGTGCCAGTCGTGTTCGTACTCAATTTTATTTCTGATCCAGGATATTAATGGTATGGAGAATTTCAGTGGTCCTTGTTGGTCTAAAAGTAAGCGTTCACTGATATATGTTACACACATAAATACGTTATTTATACGAATTGTTATGTTATATACAGATGCATATTAAGTTCATATCTCATTTAGAATATATTAGGGCATGTAAATGTACACATCTTTATGGTAAGCATCAAGTGCAATTTCACACACACACACACATACACAAACACACGAGAACATAAACACAAACAGAAATACAATTCCCATTAGTTTACTAAATCAACTAAAGATACATATTTTCAATATTTACAGACCTTGAGCTGAAGCAGCATACAGGCAGCAGCAGGACACAATGATGAGGTAGTGTAGTAAAACTGAAGGCAGATAATAAACGCGGGGTAAACCGCTTGTGAGGGAGACGAGGACGCCGGCCATTTTTAGTTGTGTCTTGGCTGGCGACAAAATAAACAACACATAACAACTTACTGAAACGAGAGACGACACAGACTATCAAGTAAAATAAGTACACAATAATTCAAAACAAAAGAGCAAATAAAACATTTGATTAAATAATAACAATAAAGCCAATGATGCTTTCTTTAGATGTAGATTGAAGTTTCACAATTTTTGTTGCACCTTTATTGTCAGCCATTCGACTCAAAGTGAGAAGTTAATTGATAGTCAGCTGCAGTACTGAAGGCAAACAAATGGAAAATCCAATTCTTATTTCTAGCATCTACACATGTCTACTCTAACGGGAAATCCCGATTGCCTATTCATAGCTATCGGTCAATGTTCAGCATGTGTGTATGCTTTCTTTCATTCTCTCTCTACCTTGCAGCCCCACACGTTGGCAAGACACGAATATAATGTAAATATAATTCTAAAGACAAATCCACACCAATAACCTGGCTAAGAGGTAATTATTCAATGACATTTTAAATCACATACATGCCGTAGGGTTCCCTCGACTGTCGTTTGTGATGGACCGACCTCCAAGGATGATTATTTAGTCAGTCTATCAATTATGTTTTAGCTCGTAAGGTTCACTAGTATCTTCTGGTTACAGTGGCACACGTCATCGCATATTCACATCAGGCTAACACTAAACTACATTTATGAAGCAGAAATCATCTTGTCTTGGCCGCCAAACAAAGTCAGAACGGGAAGCCGAAACTGTTCATGTTTGACCTGATTCTTCAGAAAGCTCAGTCATTACTCATCAATAATGAGCTGACCACGCTCTCTATATTCAAAAAAAAAGAAAGAAACTCAGTATGGTGTGATGCTAAATCATTGCCGAGTCATCAAACTAGATATACTTACCGAACCGTCTGTATGTCGTCTGCACACTAGAGGTAGCTCATTCCGACTTCTTTGTTTCGACAGGAAATATCTTTCAAGAGAAGTAACTCTAGGAATAATAGCTGAGAGAATGAAATGCAGCAGTTCTCTCCTCTTGGAAATTATTATTTTTCAGTTTTTTTTTAAACCCTAAATATGAGTCGTGAAATGTTGTGTACTTCAGTAAAAGAGAATTTTTTCACTGCTGATAGCCGTGGAGTTGTTTCCCGTCACCCTTACAGGCATGGTGTAGATATTTAGTTGAAAACATTTTGAGCAAGAGAATGTACCTATGGCAAACTGTCATTTTAACACTCCTAATGTCAGAAAAGTAACTACTACATCTGATGTTTGTGTAGGTGTTTGTGTAAGTGGCAGTGTATGCACTCCCTACACGTAAAGATAGACTAGTTACATAGTGTATACATTATCAATATGACAATGCTGATTGCCTACTCATCTAAGCAAGTGAATGATAAAAAGGAAAATAACAGAAAGGTCGAAGTAATGTGCGATCCGTAGAAATTTTTTTTTTTTATTTCGGCTGCCCGACTCAGGTAGTTGGTCGTCCAGAGCTGTATCCAAGGTTTCTCCGCCGAGTCATAGCGACATATTTTAGATGGGGTACATTATCACCAGAGTAAAAATGCTTATGTGCAATCGCAATCAATCCTTATCTTCATTAAAATAGATGTCACAGGTATTGGAAATATTCCAATATTGTGTACCTAGTGTCACAATATCAAGCAGCCGAATAAACATTTCTGTTGAACATGGTGGTTGTATTGATACATCAGTCTCGTTTTTCATACACAGTAGCTTAACAGCTTTTACTAAACTGACAAACTTATCATTACTTTCAGAGAGAGGACTCTAGTTCCTTTCCCTTAATGTTGTAATTATTGTTCCTGAACACCAGTTGCCAGTAATAGCACTGAATAATTTCTTCTTTTTTTATATAACCAGGAGTTTTTGTAGCTATAACATGCGTTGTCTTTGTGGTGTCACTCTGTTTTCCTCCTTTAATCCCATCCTTAATTTCACTTTAGTCACAAATACAAGATTGGGATTTGATTCTTATTCCTCTTTTGTTATATTTAAATTTTTGTCGGTAATAATAGACAGAAAAAAATACAATGCCTTAGACATTAACGGTGTGTTTATGACACATTTACTAATGTTGCAGCATTTTTGTGTATTTGAAAAAAATCATTTCCGTTAGTTTTACAATCAAGTCGCTAAGTTTTGCTTACAAAATGCAATCAGAAATTAGTCGTATGTCCCACACAGCTGTATAGTAGCACAGGCTTGTAATTATGGTAAACTTTGTGCAGTTTTTCGTTATATGTATTCATACCAAAATCGTTGCGAAAAATAAATGCTAAAACATGTATAACTCTTAGTGATATGGATTTTTAAAATTTATTGAACAATGAAAAACATTAAAACAATCTAACTTACTGTTACACATTCGTAGTCAGATATTTTCTTTTGTGCTGTCACGAGAAACACACTCAGACACAACTCTCTAATGTTTTATGTTTGTTGGAAATCAAAGTGAAAAGAAAAGATGTTAAAAAGCCTTTATTGACTCTTTTGTTTACGATCGGTAATTTTGTAAAATTAAAAATAAAAATAAATGCTTGTTTACAATAATATTTTAAGAATATTAAATAACAAAACTACTATTACTGTGGTAAGTCTCAGCTGTTAATGGTTGCAAATAAGTATACTGTTTTATATGTACTCTCAAACTTTATGCAATTATCATGCTTCAAGATACATTGCGATTCCTTTATAAACTTGCATATTATGTACGGTTTTCTGACAGATAAACAGACATACAAAGGTGGCAGAAGGGAAATAGATGTATTTATCTAAAGTTCTTAGACACGACAATCAGCTGTGAAGTGCAGCTGGTTATACCCCGCCATTTTGTGTATCGGTCTCCATTCCATGATTTGCTTTCCACGTACACCACGATTTGTCTTCGCATACTGTATCCCTCCAGCTGCTCGATGTGCATTGCCAATGCAGATTCATTGTCTTCTGTAAAATCGTTCATGTCTTCTTTGTCCGTAAGAGTGTGTACTGTGATACCGGCATTGAGTAGTCCAGTTAGAAAGCTCGCTCCTTGCTCCAGGTAACATTCAAACAAAACCAACACATCCTTGTCTTGTAATCTTGAAGTGCTGACTCCTTCCGGTGACGTGCCAGCTCTGCTGCCTGAAGAATGAAAAAAAATGTAAATGTTAATGCAAAGACCAACATGCACTGATGCTGCAGGACTGACTAATACTGACGACCAGCTACTTAATGTCATTGTATAATATTCGTATAATAATCTGACAACGATCTCATTTACCGCACGGAGTGATGAGAAGTTTGAGAAACTCAGCAACATTTTCGCCACATTGTGTACAGTCGTGGGACACGTTGCCTTGATCCCTCTTGTGATAAATGTATTTCACCGGAGGTCCATCAGTAGGAGGGAGGTAGTCAAGTGATTTGTTGTCAGCACCAGGTATGGTGTAGCCGGCTCCTACAGCTGCTCTGACGACTGCAGGCGGACAGGTGAGGGCGTGTGTGAGGGTCACTAGTCTCCATCCCGTTGGTACCTGTTTGTCCTTCATGGTGCGTGCAGTGGCCCACATACAGATGTCAGGATGTTTTTGTTTTAAAAGAGTGCAGAACTGTTGGAAATGTTGTCTGTAATGTTGAAAACATACATTAAGAATACAAAAGCCAGGAGTCATAAATATAGAAGGTTCCAAACCGTATGATGTATATACTAATAAAGTTGTAATGTTTGTGTAAAATTAATTTTATTAATGTATCAATGATTGAGTTTTAAGTGTTTCAGATAAAGTGACTAACGCCTGTTTACATGTGTTTGTATTTGAAACTTTTAATGTAGCGTGCATAAAATACTGTGTTATGTAATTGCTATGTCTATGTCACTTGCAGCACTACAGGTTTTTTTTCAATATATAAATCTTAATTATGAACTCTATAGATCAAGTTTTTTTTTATACATTAAGATAGGTTTATTATAACTAAAAACTGCAGAAGTTTATCTCTTAACAATCACAAACACTTTCTGTGTAAGAAAACTAAATGTGTATGTTTATCTACTAGACTATTCTAATCAAGTAATATGAGACAAGTATTCACTTACCCACTGACATTACAAGCAAGAACACAGAGAGTATTGTGGTCTTTCTTGTCACATAGCATCTTCACAGTTTCCTCTACCTCTGTTTTATTATTAAAATCGCATTCCATGTGATGTTTAGGGAGTTGTTTTCTTACGAAGATGTTTTGTGTTCTTTTGCCAGAAATAACGTGGAGATCGCTTTCCTGCCATAGTTCAGCAGCCAGCATCAACATCCGTGTTTTGCCGGTGTTTGGTGGACCAGCAAGTATTAATCTTTCTTCTTCTAGTAAGTCGAACATGTAAGGATGTAGAATATGGCGCTCATATAATTTTCCTGTAATTAAAACTCCTTCTGCCAGAGTCTTGGGTAGCAGGAGGTCATCTTGACTTTCCAAATTTGATTGAGTCGCCGGCCCACAAAACCTAAACGGAAACATTACAACTCATTATTCAACTTCGTGACATTTTTTGTCCTATAATTTATCGGCTTAGTAGTGACATGAAATGCTTCCTCCGCGTCTACAAACTGTGTCACACTGCAGGTCAGCAACAGGAGCATAATACTGCCAAGGAACATGGATCAAAGTAGTGAAGTTTAGTGAACCTTAAGGTTGTTTAGTTTAGCTGACGCAAGTTTTTCATACTTTTTTAGATGTGCATATATTGCGTATATTTACTGTTTACTTTTGGATAGTCGATATTTGGGATGCTTTTGTTGAATGTTTCGGGGATCTATGTGCTGTAAAATAAAATTATAAAAAAGAATTTTTTTACGACATGCTAAACCTTCAAAATCTTCAGAAGCTGAGGAAATCAGTCAATGAAGCTAGTGGACATTGAACTTCTAGAGAAAACTAACTAAACCGATTTTGGAAACCTTATATTTTTTTATTACTTTGCATTTCTTTGCAGCCCAGTCAAGATTTGGATAAACAATAACATCAATGATGACTAATAATTACTATTATTATGTATTATTAACTTATATCTAAAAACCTATCAAATTTCAATCAAACACATAACTAAAATTCAAGATTTAGATATAACATAGTTACTATGTTTCATATATATATATAGACATTTGTATAATAGATTTTAAAATGTTTCGAAATGTAGTAGTTACTCAACTTTCTCAACATGTTGCAGTATCAACTGCGTAAAATACCCCAAAGTAAAGAAAAAGTCTTCTACTTATTTTTAAAATATTAGTGCTAATTGTATCACCATAATTTCTTGAAATACATTAAACCGAAACATAATTTTACCTTAAAATTAATTCAGAGATTTAAATGAAATTGATTTTACCTTGAAATAGCTTTCATATACAGCTCATCACTCATCATTGTATCCTCACGAGTTCTCTCCATCAGTCGGTCAAACCACCGGCCAAGCTTTTGTTCAGTGCGGACATCGAAGGTTGATTTAGAATCCGGCAGGTCGTCAGCACACATCAGCTTTTCAGAAATTTTTTTAAGAGAGTCAAGGACTTTAAAAAGTATTTTAACCTAAATGTCAAACGCCTAGTAGAACATCAGTCATACAATGGTACTACTTCTTGATAATCATCATCTTAATCGTCATTATAACAGATTTTTCTTTTTATTCACATTTTACCTTTTTTCCAAATTTGGAAAGTTTATTTCTGAGAAATTATATGGCTTTTAAGTATTATCATTTGACTTCAGTTACTTCATTGCATGCATTTTAGACATTGTACTATCTGACATTGTACTATCACTCTGAAAATCCTTTTAAGTCTTTTATTATTCAGCTCATTATAATGACATTCTTTTAATAACAAACTTAAATAATTAAAAGATAATAAAGATGTTTTACGTTAATACTACGATAGAAGGCGTTATTGCTTTATGATGCATAGATAACTGATACACTGATACTGGTTTTCATAAATTATTGTCTGATTGATGATAAGATGTCATTTAGTAATGTCGTTTCCTTCCTAATAACTGTCGCATTTTTAAATATTAAAGACTGTTACAAGCCGCCCAACAACAACATTGTGTGATTTCTCAAACCTCGCACAGTCCTTGATTCATATATCGCAATGAAAAGAATTCATATCATGAATACCTACTTGAACTGTGTCAGCTTGAGAAGTCACATCAGGTACAAGGGACGAAGACGATAGGTGTGGAAAGATCAACACTAATCGAACTTCGGGGCACTTTGGTTCATCTGACATCAAGTAATTTACCATGTTTCTTGCTTTTTCAAGCTGCGATATGGCTTCTTTGAATTGTGCCGTTAATGTTTCGTCAGTTGTTTGTTGATCACGTTGTTTCTTTCCTGGGCTGCCACTGACAGTTTTCACCACTACAGCTGTAAACCCGAACATTTTGTGAATGATCAAGAGGTCGAAACATTTGAGGTTTTCATCTTCTTTCTTAACACGGCGAACAGAATGTCGTGCATGGGTTTTAGTTACAGTGTTTAAATAGTCTTTATACCGGAACTGTGTCAGGACAAACATTGGTTCTCGTCTTTGTTCCCCCACGTGACGTAAGCAGTGCAGCAGGTGTTGCATGGTTTGGTCGTACTGTACATCACTCGGGTCACAAGATTCATAAAGAAGAATCGATTTGGATGTGACAGTCTCTTTCTTGTATCGACATTTGTTGAAATAGATTGGAGGAACAAAATAGCAGGAGCTGAGTATGTCTGGATACATTTCTTTCACTTTTTCGTCCAGGTATTCCTGGAACTTCTGAGTTTTCACTTCTTGTTTCTGCCAAAGACAAGAAAAGAAAAGTTTGGAATGTATTTAAGTTTTCTGCATGCGCCTTTTTTTTTCTAGTGGAAAAGTGGTCAAAAGATAAAAAAAAAATTTGTTCCATCCCTGATTAAAACGATGTTGTTTTGTCGTTTACACAAAAGTGTAAGGTCTGATGAATTATTGGCCTGATGCATTTTTTTTAGAATAACTTCATGTTGTATCTAATGTGATTTGTGTTTGTATAACGTCCGTTATGACACATATGCACAAAAACATTTCAAAAGTTAGCCAAAATACTGTTCTAAAAATGTTTCATGCTGCATAATCACTTACCTGTCAGTTCGTCTGGCTGGTACCCAAAGACATGAAGTAAAAGCAATAGTATTACTGATTTTCTATGTGCATTATGAACCTACCGGATCATTTATTCATTACTGTCTTTCAACAATTTAAGCATACTCTAAACGAGAATGCCAATAAGTAAAATGCATTAAGCTAGCACAACAAACCATTTCGCTAAACCTCCACATTAATATGTCGGTTATTTTGTTTTCACATCAAGGAGGCCTCTTACCTCCAACATTATCTCAGTCTCTGACTTGTGTTCATCTTGAGGTCTTTGGCGTCGTCTTCGCTGGTAGAAGACTGATGATAGCTTCCTGAAATATGAAAACTAACATATCATCTTAACGACTGCTTTTAGACATTTTATCTACTATAAAATGTTTATCTAAGATAAAATGTTTATCTACTATTATAAAAAGTATCCCATCAAGATTGTAACTTTATTTATCAAACATGATAATTCACACAATGTTTTATGTCTTCTTTGCTTGTTAATGAAAAATGTTTTGACAACAAAATATAAAAGCAAACAATTTGTTTCTTACCTACCGTCTAAATCTCAGTAATAAAATGACAAAGGCAGATATTACAACAGCTGCACTCAGCAACGACGATATCAGTATGATCATCAAATGGCTGCTAATTTCTTCTTTAGAATGTTCTGAAATTGAATTAACCAAGCTATGGAAAAGTCAGTATGTGCAAAATAAAAAAAAAACATGCTATTTAACTAGCTTAGTAAACATCAGGTTGTGTATGCTTAAGTATATTTATGTATGCCTTTAATAAGAAATTCGATGCGGAGTAGGTAAAGTAAAAACGAAAGAAAAAGAAAAGGTAAAAAGAAAAATATCTACCATAGTTATGTTCATCAAGAACGCAAGGTTTTTTTGGAAGAGCGCGGTAATCTGAATGCGAACAGGAATAATTTCCTGCTGTTTCTGTTGTCACATTTGGTATCAAGATTGTAAAATCAGATGATACTGTAGAGATGTACACGTAGCCACTGGCAGCCTCACAGCGTGTTTGACCGTCCTTCCACCAACATTTTATTACTTCTGCAGGATAAAAATATAGACATCACATAAAAAAATCACACCTAAACTTAAAATAAATATTTTAGTTGGAAAATCTTTTGTGTCGCCATTCTTTACAGCATACGTTTGACATGAAGGAAGGAATTCGATCATGAGAGATGACTTTAGAGCTAAACACGGTTAAAGCAGGGCCTTCTGCTTTGTAAATATCTCAGTCTACATGAAGAATAAAAGGTTTTTATATAACACACAGGAAAAGGTGACTGGCGTCTTATCTTTTTTCCTCTACTATACGGTAAGCATACTAGAACCTGTAAAATTAAAAAAATTAAAAAATCCTCCTTGTCTGTGCCGACAAAAAATCTACTGTATGCATAGCATCTGTTTTCAACCCTGTTTAGGCCATGTTTTTATCACAGTTTAACATTTATATACCTTTCTGGTGAAGATCAGTGTGCTTGTACACAGAAAAGTTCAGTTGTCTTCTTACAATGTCTTCTGTGAAGTGGCAAGTTAGAGTCGCGTGTGGTTCATATTTCTCTTTTCTCACTTCACATGTGGTTTCCGTGGCTAATAATAGAGAATGGTGAACAAATATCTGTTAATTTTGTGTTATAAAATATTCTTCAAAAACTGGAAAATTTAGTTTATTTACTTGCTGAAACATGTCATTTAGTTAAAGTTGAGAATATCCTGTTTGTCCGTAAATAGTGAGCATGCTTGCATTTTGTACTTCTGGTAGATGTGTAGATGTGTAGTACAGCTACATAGTCTTTAATAAAATAAAGAACGAAAGAGAAGATGCAAGAAGAAAGATATTCTGCTGAGCTTTGCAAATACTATTTTCATTATAAAGCGTGTTAAAAAAATTAATCTTCCTTTCAACATGTAGTATACTGGAGCATCCTCTGTACTCATTTGCTCTCTGATTCGTTTGTTCTGTCAGGGTCTGTGTATTGCATCCGTACATCACGATATTCAGCAAAGTCAATTCGTGGACATAATGTAATGTGATGTAATGGACAGATGTTTTATCCTTAATTATATATATATATCGTACCCTTGCTTGTGTGTACTAAATTTCCTGATTGTTCACATTACATATCTCAAAACAGACTGCTAGAAGCAATTGCTACAGCACTAGATACGTAGTGAGTGACACTACAATTTTTATGTTTCATAAAATAAAAAGATATATAGTATCAGTTACATATATTTTATCATCCAGCAGGAGGAAACATTTCTTACTTTTCATACTTATACATCAACCGTTTCAGCATCTGTTGTCTTCTATTCAATGTTGAAATTCAACGACATTTTAGGTCAAATATAAACAAGTACATCTGATGTTTTTTTTCAAACGGGAAGCTCTAAATATGTCCACAAGCCGTACTTTGCCCTTCCCTTCTCAGCAAAACGATAATAAGCAAGAAATAAACTCTAAAAAAGTAAGAAGAATACCATTTAACTACCTAATCTTTCTTTACTACAGTAAAGGGACAAGGTTAGTCGTTTCTTAATGTGAAACAGACATCAAAAGTTATATAATTTAATAAACATAAGCTAACTATGCTAAAATAAAACATATGTATAACAAATCACACTCCTTGAGGTTAGAGTCAAGCAGTGAAGTTAGTTTTGTAATAGTTTCTTTAATAGAAATAATGTGCACACAATACAATTCCTTTATGGTTAAAGAACGTCTTATTAAAGAAACAAATCATGCTGAACATGAAATTTAGACATTAGAGACCTGCTTACCAGGTTTTACGGTCAACTCGCACTTTTCCAAGAACCTGGGGTCGTAGTTGGCGATCTGACAGGCGTAGCTGCCGGTGTGATTAGTCGTCACATGACGAACTGTAATACTCAGTGTCCGGCTGACGATGTTGTTGTACAAAAAGTCTGGGTGTGTGTAGCAGTCAACAACACCCTTGATCCACCAACAGTCTAATACAGCTTCTGTACACAAATTTAGCAAAAATACTATTTTCATGTTATGCTAATTTTATGTGACCCTGGTTTAAATTCTGGTTTTAAAAGGAATTAATTTAATTTAATTAGAATGCACGTGCTGAAGGCCAGTTCTACCTTTAAACAAACTAGGCCGTCACCTAAGACTCAGTCATGGAAGGGAGGCGCAAAATTTGCTTATTATTTTTAAAGATTAAAAATATTATGAAAAAATATAATTTTCCATACAATGACATTAGCAGGAAACTTTTCCTCTGCTTGTAAATTGACCACCAGGCTAGTTTCTTTGTGCATGTATTACAAGAAAACTTCTTTACTCGAGGGGACATGTGCGGTGACCTGCTAACAAGCGGGGAAGTAGGAGAGACGGTAGAGGGACAGGGGTCGGGGGCGGCAGTTGGTGGCTGAAGGGGCTGGGGGCGCAAAATGGCATGCTCTTTAAGTAATGAAAAAAAAATTAGAGAAAATATTATTTTCATAAAATGAATTTGCAGGACACTTTTTCTCTGCTTCTAGGTTTACTTCACAAGCGAGGTTCTAAATGCATGTTACAGGAAAGCCTGCCGCCCAGCTAACCATTGGGAAAGAAGGGGGCAGAGGAGAGGTGGAGGAGAGGCGGCGTTGGTTGATGGGGAAGGGAATAGTCGGAACGGATCCCTAGGATGGATGGAACCCCTTGCCTGCCTAAACACTTTTCCTTCTATCTTAAATCGGAAAAAGTTCCGCACTTATTCAGAGGAAAGATTGCAGCTGAGTTCAGGGAACAGAACACTGACCTACACACCTACGGGGATTAAAATTTGACGACCTATACTTTTGTACTTACTGTTGTGACTTATGGTCGTGAATATTTCACTTTCTTAATGAATTATATTTGTTGGTATATTACGCTTTATTTATCAAGTTGTAATGTTTGTTTATTTTTATCACATTTTATTATCAAAGCGTGAATCTGTTTCCATACATAATGAATGGACGTGTGCGGACGTTTTGCCGACCGGCGTTTCGCCGCATTATGTCAGAGACAGAGAGAGAGCTTACTTACTTCTCAAAGAATGAAAGTAACTACTATATTACACAATAATTCTTTATTTCAAACAAATTTTACATACAGACTTCACAGACAGTTCACTTTGATTGTCACAGATTATGCGCAACAGCTTTGAGAAAAAACATTGATACAATGGCGAGAGAAATGTGTGAGCTAACGGTTCACATGAGGAGGGATAGTGAGAGAGAGTTCACTGATACATTGATACAATGGCGAGAGAAATGTGTGAGCTAAGGGGTGTCACACACTTGACTTCGGCTAAAGGTCCGTGTGAAATGCCGAAATGAAGTGCCCCGCTCCGAAACGTCCGTGTACCATGAATGGATCGCTTGTTTTTATGGTCTATTGATGGAATATTTGAAATTGGTTGTTTAGATAATGCGTATTAAGACATAAAGGCCACATACAATCTAGTTTTCAACAAACACTGTGAGACAGGACACGGAGTGAGTGGTGCTGGCTATTGGAATGTGTGTAGTCAGCACCTTGACACCAGGATTTACTTTATGACTTTGTATTGTTAGCGTCTCCCTCGTACCGCCTGTCCACCTGTCAGGTGTAACACTTGGGATCCGAAGGGGGCACTGTGATTAGGGTGGTGTGTATACTAGAAACTGTAATAGCTTGAGTTCTAGACCAAACAGAAAGATATGACTAGAGAAATTTGATGCAGATATCTTGTCTACATTAGTATGCAATCGATGTGACTGAGAACAAATTCTCTAAAAGGTTTCCCTTTAATAAGTACTTTTTTGACACATCTGGTCGTAGATTCGTAATGAGCCTTTGCGGAAAACCGTTTTTGTTTTATTTTTAGCAACAAATACATAGTCTGTGCGGTTTTATTTGTGGTTTCTTCTGTAAAATGAGAAAGAGAGAAGAGAGCGATTGAAAGCACTTACCAATGTGCTAGGTGGAAATAGTAGTGATAAATCTGTCATATATAACTAGGCCATGTGGGTGTGAGTACGTGTGTGTGGTATTTGCCTGTCACCCAGGGTGCAGCACACCCTGCACAGGCTCCATACTAGCCCATAGCTCAAGCACATTATTTACTGGCAAGGAAAAGAAAATTAAACAAAGAAAGAAATTAAAGTTGTTAGAATTATAATGTATTTTCACCTGGATTGGGATTGTCATTGCTTCTGTAGTGGTTTACCGTAAAGTCTTTATTGGAAACACTCAGGTCCTCGGGGAAGTGACATGTCAGTACTGTGTCATGAAACTCTTCCACTGGCGGCACAGAGCACGTGACTTTGCCGTCTGTAACAATACAACCAACATAACTGATGTAGTTATGGAAAAAGGCACAGGTTTTCTTATAGTTCATGTGAGAGAGGGGTGACGAGACAAATAACCAGCTCATCAAAGGTTGCCGAGCGGCACATGTCGCATGCCAGATTTATTTTAGTGAGAAACTGGAAAATTTTTAAATCAAGTGTCACGGCCCAGTGTTTCACTCAGTAACCGAACATCTTTTACAGTTTGTAACAAATAAAATCTTTAACACATTTTCAGAAAATGAGTGATAATTTCTCAATGAATGTATGTGTAATATAAAAATACTCTTTTCAAAGGCTTTTAAGTTTTGGGGCTAGGACATTTGGCTAGAAAAGCAGTAGTTCGCTAATCTAAACCTTTATCAGACTGAAACTTAAAAATTCCTTTTTCTTGCCAAGAAGTATCGCAAAAGACAAAAAATAAAATTGGTAGAAGTAAAGGTTTGGTGTCCTTTTTCTACATGTCGTGCTCTAGACACAGAGCAGCACTGAAGCTGTGAGGCCGGGTTGTAAGATTCTTGACATTTCTAATTATTTCATTTAGAATTTCAGCCACATCATCTTACACTCAATTTATGAAACATAAACTGACTTCATACTAAGAGAAAAAAGGTCTGGTAAAGTAATAAACCATTCCGGTTTAGTTGAAACAATATAGACTGTATGGACTATAGATGTCGTGTGATCATCTCAAGACACGTGGTTAAGCCAAAATGATATTTAGAAATGTGATTTACCTTGTGCTGGGACTGTCGGCAGACAAAGAAACAGCCATAAGACATAAAGTATCGGAGATGAAGAGAGTTGCAAATGGGAACCTTCGTCCATTCTTCCAGCAAACATCCTGTCTGTAAAAGTGTGTCACAGTAAATATCTTATAACACAAATCTACTCAGCCAAAATGAAAGACAAAATCTGATGAGAAGCCAGGACTTCTTACATCTTAATGTAATCCACTAAAGCTAACAAACAACATAAAATAATTTGTAAACATTTAGTAATATCCCTTACCATATAAAATACTTCTAATAAACGCTTTAAAACTTAAATCACCATATCTAGTAACAAATGTATTAATTCAGTTAATACTTTTGTCACCATTAGGTACAAAATAGTTTTTTCCCTTACAATAAAAAGCTTCTTGTCTCAGTAATGACGACGACATCTAAAAACACTGCTTGGTGTTAGTTTTACATTAAAATATCTTTGCCACACGTCTTCCTGGATTAAGGATAAAACTTTTTAACTACAGACAAGACTACCTCGTCTGATTTTCCTATGCTCTCTTGTCAGAAACTTCAAAGCAATGCCTCGGAAATGAGTCGCAGCTACTTCTTTGAAAGAAACCTTGTAGTCATTTTTGCTAAATGTTTTGGGTAACTTTGTATGTATTTATGTTTGCATTATTCGTTTTGAGTAATGTAGCGTGTGTTTGTGTGCGTGTGTGTGTGTGTGTGTGAGAAACAAGATCATCCAACGGAAAGAAAAAATTCATTCTCCACTGTATTAAGAGCCTACTGTTTTGCCAACATATTGTTACTTAGTAGTCGAATGATAAGCTGAAGACAAAGAATGCAATGAAAAAAGAAAGGACAAAGCTAGTACTAAAATTCTTGGCTTGACTAAGAAATATGAATCCCAACAACAGCTATGTGTTAGACTTAAGGGTTATTGGTGAGTAAAAGAATACGTGTTTATAATGTCGGATGTGTGTAGCTGTGTGTAGTTCTTATCTCAACCTCCAGGGCAGCCACTTCACCTTGATCTATATCTACGGCTTATCTTGGCTAACTGTCCATGAGTCACTTTGACAGTTTCCTATAGCAAGTCTTAAAATGTTTATTATCTTGTATTTCTACTCATGTTCATCTCTTACGCATTAATACAAGTCTTACAGCTGTTGAAGAAGACCTGTATTTCTTAGACCACAACAACCATCTAACTGTATTAAATAAAACTATGATAAAGGTAGCTCACTGCCCTGAAGTGTGAACAAAGCGTTTGCTGTAGAGAGATGTGACTATTAGAAAATTTAATAAAAGCATATCTAATGCTTTATGTTGTAATGCATAGTTGTAGACTTATATGAACATAAGTCAACAGTTCCGTGGTTTTACGTAAAGCTATATTTAGCATTTACTAGGTTCTGAGCCCGCAAAACACACACAGAGACTTACAGTTAAATATGTCAAGGTCTGTGGGTGACCCGTGTCTCTGTGGATCACAGGTCCTCTTGCCAATAGAAAGCTTAAGAAGACTTTACCTGTCTTTAAACGATGCTGCTGGCAGCTTCACATCAAATAACTTCAAGGTGATGACCAGCGAAACATTTGTGACAAACATCAACAACAACAACTCTACGTGACGTAGCTGCTAGCGGGACACTCAATCTCTTGTTGACTCGACATTGTACGTGACTAATATCAACGGCTCTATAAATACCTTCCCTTCATGGGTGACTGGAATATATTATTGGCGTCTATACGAAAAGGAGGTAGAATTCGTGTATTTTCCAGGTAGTTTTACACCAGGAGTTTGACAGACCGACCACACACACCTTGCAGACGCTGTTGCTTGAACTGTTGTTTGTACACCTTCATACAGTTCCTTTATATATAGGCACACAGGCGCACACACACACACGCTTTCTCGTTTGCTCTCTCTTCCTGACTTCCTTTCTTTTACATACTTATTTACTAAAATACATCTCGAAGATTTTTTATAAATCCCATGTACACATCTTTCTTGAACTCTAAGGATTGCGTTTCAATTTCAGGTATCTTCATTGTTTAATCATAAATCATTTTTAACTTGGCAGTTTATTTTGTATTTTTTTATTTTAATATGTGTATACTTAAATCAAAATACTTATAACAATTATTATCATAATTATAAAAATGTGTCCTACATTTTTAAAAAGTGATTATTGAAACCTATTAAGGAATTTAAATGAATACTGTTCAGGAGGGACCTACATTTTTCTGTGAAACTACCACTCCTTATTTATAAGTTATCTGATATCTTAAGCTTATTTTATTTAGTTTCTCCTATTTTAACTAATCTAGTTGCACAATAAATAGATGTAATTTGTTTATTTAGAAATATTTTACAACTAGACATTCCCTTTGGATAGAAAACTTCCCTTTTAAGGCTTATTACCGGTAATAATATCTTTACTCAATCTAAAAACTAGGGGCTTAAGATAAATATCGCTATTTTACGGTAAGCAGTAAGAACGCACGCTCGCGCGCGCGCGCGCGCACACACACACACATAATCATAAATCTTGAGTACTAACTCTCAGTAGTCATTTCAGTCTTTATTTGGATGATATTTATTAACAAGCAAAAAAATCCGATAAATGTTCAAAACCTTAGTGTAGATGGAGCTTGCTTTTAGCCAGCTAATTTTTAACTTGAGGTGTTAGTTTGTTGGAAACGGATCAGATCATGAAGTTTGGAGACTAGACAATAAGATTAACTGCATTGAATAAAAGAACATTATATAGGTTTCCCTTACAATGGAATTTGTTAAATAACGTAAATCAATTGTGTTTTATAACACATTGTCTCTTTTTACAACCAACCAAAAATGATTTAAGCCTCAACTACAGGTACTGACATACTAAAATATACATGCTTGCACAGACATATAGATGTGATCTGGTACGTTATCCGGTAGTCTAGTGTTTGCTGTTTCCAATCATCCTTTTTCCGTTAAAAATCCAACCTTTAAAACTTTTCAATGTTTGTGTATTTTCTGCTTTATCGTGAATCCTAACAAACATTGATACGACGTAATTATTTTTTCGAAACAGTAAGTGCAATCGCTCACTTACAATTAGTGAAGATAAAATATAAAAGTGGGTGCAGTCAGGCAGAAACATATTTTAAGAAGTCATGATGGTCGACTGTCTATACAAGCGGGAAAGTCCGATTCGTAGTACGTTATGTCCTTGGCAGTCTTTTACAGATGGTCATGTTTTAAAGCGTTTTTGCTCTGTTTCTGTCTTGTTTGTGCATATAAGTTATTTTGTCTTTTTATTTGTCTTTCATCTGTCTACTGTCTGTATGCAATTTTTTAAATTTCATTTCTATCGCCTAGAATAGAATCTATCTGTTCATTTATGAGTAGACTTCCCGTATGCATTGTATACAACAGGTCAAGAGACTCATCTTGTATTATTACCATGGTGTATTAAAATCTTAAAAGTAATGCTTATCCTGCATCTGTACAGCACATTCAGTGTGCGTGCAATGACAATATGTGATCATCATTAGTATGCACGTTTATGGGCGTCTCTGTGATTTTTTTTCTTCATATATACACACTTACGGCTTACAACGATACATGATTATTTCACCCATTGAGTCGGCCATGCTCGAAAAGACTGTCGCAAATGACCCGATGTTTAATCTCTGGCCTTCAATAATTTTAATATAATAGTTACTTCTTAACATATGTGTGCAAAGTTCAGTTTGTTCAAGAAAACATAAAAAAAAAAACTTCTCACAGTGAAGTACTTGTTCAGACAACAGGAATTAAACCAGTCAATATTGTAGACTATGCATGAATTCTGGTCGTTGAACTTGGCTCTTTTTTCTGTTTTGCAGTACACTGCACTGCTTTGCCAACACGAACACAAAGTAAAAATATATGGTGGTGCAAATGTAGCTTCAGTACGAAATCTCAAGATAGCCGACAAACCAACCAACATTCCAGTATGCCTGACATACCAGTAAGTGCTGTTATTTTAACATTTACTTCAATGTAGGAACAACATATTTAAGTAATAATTAATAAATAATTTTTCTCAGCAAAACGTTATTGTATTTGTAAAGTAGAAACAAAAGGAAACGGATGGCTATGTTAGCCGTAGTTTGAAATATAATTAAAACTTTATAAAATCGTCCACCTTACAGGTGTCTAAATACAAAGATCTAGAACCTTATAAACTTCCATAAGAAAATGACGAGATGTGTCTTTGCGTTAGAAACGGTCATGAACCAAACTTTTGCTCTCCAACTTTCTGACAATCTCAGCGGCTTTGAAGGAAAGTTGCACCTTCACTTATGCATGTCATGGTGTGAATACCAATATCCAACAAAAACGAGGTTTTATTTAGTGTACGCATTAGCTTATGACTTAAAAAAGGCAAACAATGGCGATTTCAAACAAATGTCAAATGAAGTATCTCCAGTAAATATGCTTTTAATACATGTTTGTCAGCTTTGCAAAAAGCTACTAGCATAAATAAAGCAAAGTAGACAAAGGATACGACATACAAATGTCCTAAATGTATCTTGCAATCAATGCGATTAATCTTTAATATAAAACACAGTTCTGGTATGAAGTATGTACGACTACGAGAAAAATAATTTAGGAAAAATTGTTAAACTACATCATTTAATAATCTAAAAACACTACTACACTTTTAAAGTGTAACTGGAACAAAACAATGCATATAATCTTACTTTAAACGTTTAAGACTTTGACAGTTGTTATGACTACAGCAACTAAAAGTACAAGCTGTTGACATTATTTGAGACTTAAAATCAAAGTCAATTAACGGTTTTCTGTAAGAAATAACATTCTATGATAGTAGAGTTGGCAGAAAAGGAATACTGAAGTAATATTTTCGAACGACAATTAACTGCGAAGTGCAGCTTGTCATCGCCCGCCATTTCAAAGAAAGATCAGACGGACCTGAACTGCTTTCCACGTACACCACGATTTTCCTCCTGGGTCTGTACTTATAAAGCTGATTAACATGCATGGCACATGCATTGCCAGTCTCTTCTACAATGACATCAACGTCGTCCTTAGCTCTCACAGTGTCCACTGCAATACCTGATTCCCTCAGTCCTTCTACAAACTTTTCTAATTGTTCCATGCCACTTTCAAATAAGACTAAAAGGTCTTTATCTTGAAGGACAGAAAACTTTTTATGAACTGTTATCCTCGGTTGGCTGGTTGTACTTGGTCCTGATAAGTCATTGTCTTCAGCAAAAGTTTTGTCTGAAAAGAATGAAAAAAAACTAAGTATCATATCTGTCAACCAAGCATGTAAAACAAACATAATTGTTGTTATTTTTAAGACATAAAATGTTTTCAAGTCTCTATTAAAAGTACACACTTGTACGATTGTAATCCAACATACCGTTTCGAGTGATAAGATGCTTTGTAAGAAATATTCCCACATCTCTTCCACATCGCTTACAGTCATGCGAGCTGATTATATCATCTTTCTTATGGTAGATGTATTTCACTGGTGGACCATCTGTAGGATAGAAGTTGTCCAGTTGTGTGTTTGTAACCTCAGGAAGACTGTAGCGGGCCTCTAATGGTGGACATTCTCTGACCACAGCAGGTGGACAGTGTAGAGGTCTGGTGAGGATCTTTACTTGCCAACCGTCAACCGCTGTCTTGACCTTGCTGCTTGTGGCCCACAGATGAACATCTGGACATCTGCTTTTAAGACACTCGCAGAACTTTCTGAAATATTTTCTACAACAGAAACATGAATTATTAAAAAGTCACTGAGATAAAAAAAAAAAATCGGTAGTCAAAACTGTAATGTTAATAAATTGTTATATCGACGTGTGCTGATTTTGTTGTCCATTTTACATATTGTGATTACAAAATTATAATTTAGAGAACAGTAAATTATGCAAAAGAAGCGTGAAACAAATATGTAGATTATGCCCGATCAGCTATATGGTATTTAAATATATTTAATGCTTGGGAAGTAACGTAGATATATATAGAGATATCTCTTTATATATTGTTTTATTAGTTATTTCTAAATTTAAAAAAAAACTGGTGGTATGCATTATGCAAGATTAGAAAATGAAAGTTTTGAAACATTTGTGCATTTGAGTTTTTTGCTTTTAAATGGAACGCTCCGGTACTACGATTTGCAAAGAAACTAAACCACATGGCGAAATTAGAGTGATTATTTAAAATGTCTTATATCTCTCGTCAAACCCTGTTACCGTACTATCATTACCACTTTAAAATAAAGTGTATACTAAAAATGTATCATAATGAGGTTTTAATTAAACAGCATAAAAATTAAAACAAGGAGTTATTGATTACTATTTCGAGATATAATTGTTGTTATACATTGCTACTGTTCAAAAAAATTATTAGGTGTACGAATTTTCATTAAAATGTAGATCATAAAAACTCAATTTTTCAAGGCAATTTTTTTACTGTTTTACGTAAATTCGTACTTTAAAATAGGTATTATTCGTTTCATTATTTTACTTGTTGGTATTTTTTTACATTTTCTTATTGATGTTTTTACTTTTACCGTTTTATTTTAGAGGCTTAATTATGCGAGGTAAAGTAAAAGTCATTGTAAAGCGTTTATTTGTCTCCTCTAGTTCATGCTATAGATTTTTATTTAAAAATTAAAACTTGCAGGAAAAATAATTTTACTACCAGTGGGGTGCTGGGAATGATTTAATATTACATTGGCAATGGAAAAAAGTAAGTGAGAAAATTCTTGAGATATATAGGGCTAAAGGAGGTGGGTGAAAAATCAATCACACATTTTGCAGTTAGGAAGCAACAAGAATGTTAGTGACCTAAATAAGAGTGTATAAATAAAATGGTTGTACCCGTCGACATCAGCTTCATCTGCAAGCACAAACACATTTTGCTCCCTTTTCTGCTGTATTACGTTTTTAACAGCTTCGTCTATCTCCTTTTCTTTATCAAAATTAAGCCGTTGCACGTTGACTTTTCTAGGAGCGTATTTGTCGTTGTCGTTGACAAGAGACGCTGGTCTCAGTTCTTCACGAAAAGCGTGCGTCAATAATGTATACGACGATGTGCTGCCGCAGAACACGTGCAGCTCGTGGCCGCTTGTTATCCATTTCTTGCCGACCAGCGTCAGCAGCCGTGTTTTGCTGGTGTTTGGAGGTCCAACAAGAAACACTCGTTTTTCCCTCAATAAGTTCACCATGTCTTGAGAAAGTGTAGGGCGGTTATAAAGGTCTCCTGTCACTGAAACCGCCTCCGCCAGAGTCTTCGGTAAAAGAAACTCATCGTCTTGTATTTGTAGTGAGGGCTGAGTCGGGGGTCCACAAAACCTGAGCCAAAACATCATAGTTTTATGACAAATGATGATATATTTTTCAAAGCATTGATCACCCTGATAAGCCAGTGATTTGTGACCTAGTTTGTGAAACCAATTTAAATGGCATGAAAAGTCAGAAAAAAATCACTGATATTAGAGACACTTCATCTTGTGACTTACTATAATTTAATTTTTTTCATCAGACTAAAGCACCCCTTACCCGTGTACCATTTATTGTATTTTGAACACCTAACACCTATTACGGTGCCGACAAGTTGTATACTAATAATTTCTATTTGCGGTATATTTGACGCTGCCAGAAGACATATGGTCACTTGACTGGCTGATTTACTAATGTAATGAGTACACGTAAAAAATAAGACCTTTTTCTACTTTGTATGATATAGCTAATATACATAGTCATATATTAAATAAAAGAAACGCAAGGTCCAAATAAAGGATTAATGAAAGATAGGAAAACGCGGACTACACTTTTAATTTACTTAGTTGTGTGCACACTAGATTCGACGTAGAAGTTTTGATATTGTCTCACCTTGCTATCAGTCTCAGGTACAGTTCCTCGGGTAGATCGTGGTCAACGCTCATTTTCATCACCTTGTCCCACCACTGAGCTAGTTTACCAAGTTGATCAGAGCTGATATGCCGGGGCACATTTAAATCAGACAGTTCATCAGCGCACAGAAACATCTCAGCGTCGGGGATGTTCTCAAACTGTCAACATAAGATATTGAGAATTTCAGGTAATATGTTTGATTGCCGTTCATTAAGTTTAGATATTCTGGATTAAGATTTGGTCTTGATCACTCTTCTCTTTTTTCTCTGCAGGTAGCATATCTTTTGGCAGACGTCTGTTTGGCGTTAGTAGAACCTTAAATGGTAGCACGCAAATCTGTCTTTTCCTCCAGCGCTCTAACCATCGTACTTCTTTAAAGTTACAATAATACAATAGAAAAATGGCTTAATCCCTTTTATTACCTAAAACTTTAGAAGCGAGTTTCCATAGTACAAGGTAACACTACCTGGTCAGGTTGATTGTCCACAGCTCGCTTCAGTGATGAACGAGAAAGTCTGGGCAACATCAGAACTTTTCGAACTTTAACTGATTTCTGGTCTGACGTCAGATGATTCAGCGTACAAACGGCCTCATCTAGTTGTTGCAGGCCTTCTCTAACCTGTAGGATTATCATTTCATCCACTTTCTGCTGATTACCTTGACCTCTGACATCGTCATCACTGACGGCCTTAACCACTCCCACCAACACGCCATGTTTTTGATGGATGATGAGGACGTCAACGCTGTTACTGTTGTCGCTGTCTGCAGTGGGCAGACGATGTCTGACATACTCTGTACTTACATTCTTTAAATAGGCGTCAAAGGTCAACTGTGTCAGCACAAACATTCTCTCCTGTCTGTGTTCTGCCAAGTGACGTAAGCAGTGGATGACGTGCTGCATGATTTGGTCATGTCTGACGTCATTGTCAGTAGGAGTGTCAGGGACCCACGTCACTTCTCCAGTCACGTGTTTCTTTCTGTAACGAATTTTGTTGAAGTACACAGGAGGCACAAAATAGAATGTTCCAGTGATGTCTGGGTACATGTCTCTGACTGATGTCTCTAGATATTCCTGGAAGTCGTCTGTCACCTTCTTTCTTTCTTCCTCCTCCTTTTCCATAAATGGCGTCTATACAAACACAATACATTAAACTATTTTATGGGCATTATTATTATATTTATTCAAATATAAGCAGGTAATGAATACAGTATGATAGTATGATTTGTTTGTAAAAAAAACCCATTAAGATGTGCATTGATAACTCAGATAGATGCGAGCCATAATATGTGATATTGTAGTATCCTTTGCTTCACCAAGCTTATCTAGTTGTAGAGAGAAGGATTCTGGAAAGTTTTCAGAAAGCACCACATCAAAAACAGAGAGGTTGTTACTTTATCTTTTATTGCGCAGTCAGCAAACAGCTAATATGGTTCTGACTGTGTGTCCGTCTTCTGTCATTTGCACCATCCCGTGCTAGAGGAGAAGTGATATCAGACTTTTGACATAATAGTCAGATAATGAATCATAGTGGAAACTAAATTTGGCAAGTATGACTACATTCGTGTTAGAAATTGTATACTGATCGAAATATTTTGTAAATTCGGAGTAACAGAGCCTTATTTTTGTCGGTAGGTGGACAATAGAGGTACAGGAGGGTCGCACGCCGGTGACAGTAATACCACGTGGTGGAAGAAGTAGTCGTGAATAACGAAACATTAGTACATAAGAAGATGTGTGGTGGTCCATATGAAATACATAAACAATTGATAAAATCAGACTCAATTTAAATCCTGCGAACCAGGCATAAAAGATTGAAAAGCCGTACCTAGAGCACATAAAAGGTAACTCTCCACCTAGGTACGCTGAGTTTTTACCAGATTGTCTCTAAATGATTGTATGATACTTAGGGATAAAATTTCGTGACCTTTAACATAGGTGTAGACTGCTCGTGATCCCCAGACTCAGTGTGTTTTTCAGATGAACAAAGACATTTCCTGAAACGTAAACATTTGATTAATCCGTGTTTAATTGACTTAAAAAAAAATAATTACAGAAAATTAAAAGTGATTTTGATTTAAAGACTTCCCCTGTTCTACACATAAAAGTAAACCTGTTACTTCTTAGTTTTAAAGACTTATTATTTGTTGCTGTCATGCCATTTGTGCAAGTTTACAATGTATCTTGTCACTATTAACAGGCCATTTAAAATGCTCATGAGATCATGCGTTAACAAAACAATGTGGAAATGATGTAAACCTCCGTTGTTTTCCTTACATTCAATCCAAAGTACAACAATAATGAGCATTTTAAGATCACTTAAATTTGTAAATATTCACATTTAGTCCTGATTATTACTGACATTTGCAGCATAAATCACAGCTTCTCGTTTTTCTCGGGACTCTTACCACATGATGGATGATTCCGGTGGCAGAAATAGCTTCAATATTAAATTTGTTTTTTTTATTTTTCTCTATTCGCATGTGGTATTTTGAGGAAAAAATGATCCTTTGACAGACAAAATAAACATTTAATATGTAGTGTTAACGTCTCAGTAAGAATCTTCCGACTAGGTTAGTTAAAGTTGACATTTGTTTACATCCCTAAGCTATGACAGTTGCATTGTGGGATACCCCAAAACTTCCGAAGTGTGTTCGTGTGATCTTTAATCCAGTCAAGGTCGGCGTTATTGAATAGTGATTGGGTATATGCAAAACATCCGTCTTATTAGGAAAATTCTTATCCTTTCTAATAGTTAGAAAAGATATGTAATTATAGCTTGGGAACCTTCTATCGGCCTTGATCAATCCTTTGAAATGCGAGTGAAAGCTCTATCTGACAAAATGAGATGTGACCCAGTTTCTCAAACTGCTGAATGTGTTTATATGTGCCAAAAATTCTCTATTCTCGATAATTTTGCGTTCAGCAAAACCAAATATGAAAGCAATCACTGTCTTTACTGACAAAATATTCATATTTCTAGGTGGTTTTATGAAAAGCTGCCTGGAGAGTGGATCAAAGACCTCTTGAACATTCACAATATCTCATAATCTCAAAATGGCTAAACATTAGAAAATTCATATGAAGTGTTCACACTGAGTGCTTGAACCACATTCAAAGATTGACTGTAGTTTACTTTATCTACTCAACGATCACATCAGTTTTACAGCTTTGCACAAACAAACCTTCAGACTTACCGTCTGTATATCAGACATAAGACGACAGCTGCAGCTACTACTACAGCTACACTCAGCAACGTTGATATCAGCACTACCAACAGGATGTCGCTACTTTGCTCTTCGTCTGCTTCTGTTGGAAGAAAACTAAATATTTACATTTGTAAACTTAACATACTCCTTTAGAAAACATAAATCTCGTCGAAAAAGAATAAACTGTGTTTGCATATTTTCTTGAAAAAAACTGTGCTATGCATTTATATCCTAGAAACCTGTGTAGCTTTCTATTAGCCATTACCTTCATCAGGCAAGTAAAGGTGACACGTCTTCTGGTAAGTGTCAGAGCCTGAGTGCCAACAGGAGTAGTTGCCTTCTTTTTCTGTCGTCACATTCGATATTAAAACAGTGTAATTGGAAGACAAGCTGGAGATGTTGATGTAACCATCCGCAAACTTACAGTGATTATGTCCATCCTCCCACCAACAGGTAATAACTTCTTCTGCACATTAAAATACCTTAACTACAGTAATTTGTAACGTACTTAGTAGCTAATCTATTGTTGGAACATTAAAAATTCAAAAAATCATTATGAATGAAAAATTTCTTATGTAATGAGCTGTGATGTAATTTTTTTCAGTTTGATTGTTAACAGTAGACTACTAAAGTTATAGTTCGGCAGAAGATCACTTTTATACCGTTCACATTTAATACCTATTCTAACACTATGTTAAATTACAGTCATTTGTTCCACTGATTGACAAAAATATATATGGTTGTACATTTTCCACAAAGATCTGAAAAAATATCATTGGCACCTTCAGGAAAGGACATACGTTAAAACAAAGCAGCGGTACCCATAGCCGCCTCAAAGGGACAGTCTTCATACAAACAAGTTCTCACACACTTTCTATTCACAAACGTCACCTGTAGGGGAACAAGTGTTATTCTTACGAGAGCTGCCTCATGTGGACGAGCGACAAAAATTTCATATCGCAAATTTCTCCATTTGATGTAAGTCGCTTCTAACCAAAATGTCCGAGCCACTAGTTCTAGGCAAAACATTTTCCCTCACAAATTCTCAAAATATTCTAAATACTGCGCCTAATTACAGTTAAAAAATCAAAATTACTCATCCATATCTATATAAAAATACAACAGAAATTCAAATGTGACAAAACTACGCAGTACGAGAGAAATGGGAATACCACACCATACTTGGAAGACGACACGTGCTGTGTGTCCTTGGGAAGTGGGATGCTGGAAGGAGAAGTTTATATTGTCTGCCCTTTTTTCATTTTCTGCTATCTTAAAAAGATTTATTAACAGGTGCCGACTCCTTAACTTCATGTCACCTTCCTGTGAGAAATCTGTTCCCAATACACTAGAGGCATATTACACCTTTAAAGTGTCATAGACATTTGTATACAAATCTTGTTTCCCTGTCAATGAACAATTTAGGAATCCTAACTTTTGACCAGATTCAAAATGCAGTTTCGTTTCAGCATAAGAAAAGAAAAAAAGGAGGTGAATATCCCTGGAATATTTTATTAAGGCTAACTGCAACAGTTGGGATGAAAATAAATAATTTTTACAAAACAAAATATCACGCATATTTAAGTGACAAAAATAAATATGAAAATGTCAATAATAATCGTGATTCCGATGTAAACTGCTGTGTTTGTAGAATGTTGGTCTGTGTTTCAAAAGGTCAATAATAAGTTTAAGTATCTTTTGTCTAAAAGTAACGGACATTTTGTATGTTAACACCGCTGATGACTCACCTCTCATGTTTTTGCCCTTATGCCTGATCACAGTAAAGTTTCGCTGTGTTTCTCCAATGTCTTCGCTAAACTGACAGGTTAGAGATGCGCTTGACTGTGATTCTTTTTTAACAACAGTACACGTGTTTTCTTTACCTGAAGAAAATATCTTTTATCATCTTTGTTGTTGTCAACTTCAAAACATTACTATTTATTTTTAAAACATTGCATTAACGTATTTGATAATATTACTTACGCCATAATTTATCAACGCAAAGTTGAACAGAATCAAAGAAAACTGTTTACAATTATTAACATATGAAATTTGATAAATATTCCTGTTTAAAAATGTCAATGCTTTACATATTTAATCGTTTTTTTTAAATTTACCTTTACTAATCTGTAAACTGCAAAATGTTAAAAGGTCGGCTCCATAGCCAGACACTTGACAAGCGTAGTTGCCCAGGTGTGACGACGTGACATTTTGTATTGTAACAGTAAGAGTTTTGTTCACTTTCTTGTTGTACTCGAATCCAGGCTTTGTATAGCAGCCTAGGCTGCCTTTAATCCACCAACAGTCCACAACAGATTCTATTAGAAAAAAAACTATTAAGCAAAAGTTTCGTGTTTTAGAGCATCCTTTTTTTCAAATTGCTTTTAGTTTTATGTATTAACCTATTGACAATAGCATTTGACTGCGGTGAATAAATAGAGTCCATCAACACTAGTAATGATTTGTTCTAAGCTTTAAATACTATAAACAGAATAATAGAGTCTACAAAGTAAACAGCAGTAAAGCATGATGAACTTTTGATAATTAGTAGACAGTAAACTGAAAACGACAGTCAAAATGTAATCAATTTAATCAGTCTAACATCAACAGACGAACGCATAAGTACCGGAGCTTCCATGTGAAGTATAGTGATATATTGTGAAATCCTTTTTGCTGACATTGAGGTTCTCTGGAAATTCGCATTCCAATGTTGTGTTTTTGTGTTCCTCTACGGGCTCTACAAAACACCTGATGTTATCTGCAAAAGTATTGTAGTACTAAGAATTTTATTTCGAAGATACTACACATATTTTCTTTCCACTGGATGTAAGAAAAAGGTTGTGACTGGCAGTAATACTTATTGGTGCAAAAGTGTATTAATGGCAAGATGTCATTATTCATGACTGTAATTTTCCATTCAATAAAAATAACATCAGCGATTCAAAAATCACATCATATAATATCAAGAATTTAGAATCATATCAAGATCAAGGTGATGTGTTTGACTTAGAAGTTTATAAGATTATGTAAAGTGTATATATACCTGCGCCCCAGACAACATAGATGCACACACAGAATAACAAGACAGCCAGCTTCATAGTGATTGACTGACATTTAGTCCCTCCAGTACTATTCGCCATCTAGCTTCCACGAACTGAGCTGTAATCAAAGTTATTTTTTCATGTCATTATTTTTCAAAGTCATGGTGTATTTTGTAGCAAGCATTCCATTATCTATGCTGGAATAAATAAATACAGGAATCAATAGTTAAGCGTTCTGGAAATAAAATATGCCATCAAATAAGCTCAGTAATCGACGAATCAAATATTCATAAAGTGATTTATATATATATATATTCTCTGTAGTAAGTATTAAATTTCAAAGAGATGTTTGTATTTCTTAAAGTTATTGGAAAAAACTACATACACGTGAAAAGCATTTTAAACTGGTGACATCATTTCAATAATAATTATGTTTCGTTAAAAAATTTGTTACAGCCTACTTAACTAATTCTCACAAGTCTTTATTTATAGCTTATAACCAGTGTGAATTTGTTTACCCATGGGTTTCATTGATTGATTTTAGTGTTTGAAAGTAAAATGATAATATCTGTACCTTTACTTTAGCTGAGAGATATGTGCATCGATGTCTACGTGGTTTTTAATTGGGTGTAGTCATTATATGACACTCTGGCTTGTCAAAGAGAGCATAATATGTGTGATTGCCATGAAAATAAATAACATTATCAACTCTGTAAAGTAGTGTGAACATCGACAAAATAAACGATTAACATTCTACGCACGCGCTCGCACATACAAACACACGCACATATGTTTGCACGCACTTACCGAACAACAAACACAAAACTTTGAAGAGAGTTTATGGCTGCCATTCAGAACTGCAAGGGGTGTTCTTTCTTGATAAGACACTATCTCGACAAGCCATTTAGTGTTGTCGTTTTATCTGATTTAGTTCTGTGACCTATCTTATCTCAAACATGACGCCAGGTAAGAGCACCTGGCCTAAGCCCTCAGGGTTTCTTGTGATAGGCGCAGTAGGGTTAGTGTATGATATTTATTCACAAAGAACGTTAAAAGACTTAATTTTATAATGTACATGAGGTACACATACAGTGCTGTATAAGCCTAAAAATAGAACTTACACAATCAGGTGTTGACATTTTAACTGCCCGGTAAATATCACAATTTTGCCTTTTTTACAAATCAACAAAAATTGAACGAAGTAATTTCTTAATGTTTATTAAATTTCGATTTTTTTCACCTCATATGTGCAGTATTACACAAATTTGTGGTGTCAATATAATCAGGCCTGACGATAGGGGGGGACAGGGGTCTGGTGTACCCGGGCCCTCGGCTGTCAAGGGGGACCGGCCTTGGTCAGTGGATTTTTTTCTTCTTCTTCTCCTTTTCTTTTTCTTTTAACGATTACAAGTACAAGGGGCCCGGAGAGGTCGTGTGTCCCGGGGCCCGCGCCCGGGCTGGCTCTCGGCGGCCCTGAATATAATGTATGTTTAAAGAAAAGCTAACACAACAATAAGGGAATAAAAAAGGAATATGTACTTGCCTGTGTTGGATATGGAAGTTCAGTGACACACTGATTCGTAGATCATGAGTAGACTGTTCATGACTCGAATGGCGGGAACAGCCTGTCTTACATGGTCTTATAAGAGCACCACTTCTTGAATGACGCATAAATCTCAACCTGCCTATATAAATAGGTCCCTTAATCGGGGGTACACCGGTCTGTTATGACTCTGTGTAGTGAAACCTGATTAAATAATAATTGACTATAAAGCGAGCTCTAAATCGATAAAAACTATCTAAATATTTTTTATTCAAATTTCGGCTGGGCTAACACTTCTAACATATTTTTCTTAGACTATACTTCGTATAAATATTATGTTTGTCAGAGTGACTAGAGTCTATATATAGACTGTCCCCGAGAGAGAGATATATATAGAAGATATTGCCTATCTTGGAAATCGCCTGTGCCTGTGCCTGTGCCTGTGCCTGTGCATGGTTCTATTGATATTCTTTATACAGTTCTTTATACATTTTATTATTTCAACAAAATTCATTTTACATGTTAAACTATCTTTGCAAACAATTTTATTTTTAACGATAACAGCGCTTATATGGGTCACCGGCCTATTTGATTTTTAGTCGACTCGACCACAGACACAAGAACTGGAGTGTTATGTGTTTATTATTGGCATGCATACTTTAAGCATCATTTCTCAGTCTTGCCGTTGTTACTAAGACTTGTAGACAAAAAAAAAATAGAAAGTAGCTTTTTAAAACACTATTTTTAACTTGAAGATAAGTTGTTAGCTAGGATAAATATGTAAACAAAGGAAAAACGTATTGTCCACAGACTAACAGACTAGTTACAGACTGTCTGGAGCTCCCGGATGATACGTTATGTCACTTTATGAATTATTTAATACTTTCTTATGAATACAGTCCTAGAGTTAAGACAACATCCGCGGAGTCTGAACATTGCTGACTATGGAGAAGAAATATTTCCGAGAACAACTTATCCTCGTTTTACAAATATGGCCCCTGAGGAGTGTGATGGTATGTCATTTATATAAACTACATTAGTGGACGACACAAAATATTCCATTTGAAAACTATAGATAGGGCTGAGTTTAGGGTTACAGCTAGGCTTATTCACAAATAATTCTTTCCATGTAGCTTTTATATAAATACTAATGCATTTTTTAAAAACCCTTCGTTAAAAAATGGTGAGAGGAGATAAATTAACTCTTTGTGCTATCCCCGAACTGACAATATTCTGCGTCTCGTAACAATGTGACTCTAGAGAAAAAGAGTATGTGTATACGATGTATGATATCAGATGTATCATCTGCTATCAATTACTCAGTTATCTCGACAATTTACTGAAAAAATATAGTAATTTTTTATTGGGTAAATACCTAGATCTTTACTAAGATATCAAAATAGTGACGAACTTAAATGCTTATAAAAGCAAATTTATATTATATATTTAAAAAATACAATACTGTATAAAGACTGCGTTGCAAAAATTTTAATACAATATTAAGTATCAATTTTGATCACATAGAGACAAAGAAAAGAAGGGATCATTGTGTAAATAGCCGTAAATATAGGTACAATTAAATGTGACCGGATTACATTTTTTTGCTCATAAAGGTAGGTACAGCTTCTGCTTTTAAAGCTATAACATAAATATTTGATTCAATTAATTTGGTTAAAAAATTAAACAATAAGTAGCTTTAAATCATCGTGAGCTTATGTTTTGTAGAGTGTCATTAAAAAAAACAAAATACTAATAGTAACAAAAGTTGTGAAATGAACCATAGTTTCAATCAAGCTAATTGTCCCCGAAAATATAAAACTGGCAAGTACTTATTAGCAATGATAAAAGTAAAAGTAACCTAAACACAAAAAAAACAGCATTTAATATTATATTTTCAAATCCCAAGCTGTGTAAACAGAAAGACCTGTGATGCCAGTCTCCATGTCATCATCAACTAGTTCAGTCACTTTTTACTAAAGTTCATTTGAATTGCGCTAAGCTTTTCCTGTGTCTCCTGAAACATTCAGTGCACCTTCCAAAACAAATGAGACAAAGAAATTCACTCCAATAAGTCAAGGGAGACAATCTGTGTGTTCATGCATCTAGGAATATATTTAATTTCATTAGCGGATGAAATTTCAGAAAGGATATACAAAATAATGTAAACTAAAATGATTAACGTCTGTGAATTGTATTTACATGACTAGAAATCTTGTCATGCAGTGAGTAAATAAAAAGTAGCAGAAGTAAAAGAAACGGTAATCAGTATAACCGTACAGTGTACATTTCTTCATCTTCTAATTTAAACTAATTTTTGCGTGTAGATGACATAGTTCTTTTGCCAACTACTAAAAATTTTAATGTACAACTATACAAAATATTTCCCCGAATTTTCTCGTTTATACAATGACGATCTAAAGAAATTGGCAGAAATGTGCATCATGCACCTTCAAGTGTGAAGCACGAGCGAGAAACCTATGTACATTGCAGGTGAGCTGCTCAAACGACAGGACCGACCCTGTGAGGAGTTTTGCTACTCAAGATGATCAACTGTGATGTACAACTAGTGATACCCCGCAGTCTGTTCCACCTCACACAAGTATCTAGTCTCCTTTCTTCTCCCTCGACATACACAACCACTTTCCTTTTGATTCCACACAAGAAACCTGCCTTTGCTGCCAATGCAACATTGTTTTCATTCTTTAACGTGTCCTCAAGGTTTTCATTGCTGACGACCTCCACTGGAATTCCTGACTGTACCAAGGTCCTGACTAGAGGAGTGGACTCCGTGACTTCATCTTCAAACAACACTAACAGGTCTCTGGACTGAAGACGTGAAGGTTGTCCCCCTGGTGTAACTGAATTCAAACAATTACAGGCAGCTATCAACAAATATCTGAAGCTGGCTTTAAGATAAACGCTTTAGTTAAGCTAATGTAATAATGATTAAATTGAAGAACGCAACCATTGTTAAAATTGTGATAGGGATGATTCTATAATACATTTTTGTACTGAACAAATATCAATTCAAACATACGAATATTTAAAGTGTATTCTTCAAAACATACTTTAAATGTTTGATGTGTTGTTGTTGTTGCTATCCGTGCAGGTCGACTTTGTTGATTATAGTCTTAAATACTTATTCGCCCATTTTATTCCCTAAAAAAACCGCAGATAATAAAGTGAAAGACTGAAATGACTTAATTTCTGTCGGTTGTATAGACAAGGCATTGTTTAAAAGCTGCCTCACTTTTTTCTGAATTTATAAGTCTGTGTCTGTGTTGGTGTGCGCGCGTAGGTTTGTGGGTGTCAAGTATATTGATTGAGGAGCTAATATACATAATGATATAAATAAAACTACTTAGGTAGATATACTTTAGCTAATGCGAAGTCAACGACTCCTGAAGTGTTTGTTTTAACACGATGACTTTAAATAAGATACTAAGCAGAAGGAACCAAGAAAAGGATAAATCATACCGACTCCTGAAATACGAAGGCTTTCTTTTAAGAACTTGACTATTTCCTCTCCGCAAGAATCACAGATGTGCTTCCCTTTCATTTCAACTCGCTTATGAGCAAAATCTTTCACAGGTACACCATCAGTAAGAGACAGGTATTGACTCTCGGAATATTGCATTTCACCAAAAGTGTCTTCTTCTTGCAGGACCTTTCTTAGCACAGTGGGAGGACAGCTAAGGGGCGCTCTGAAAATATGCACATCTCTTCCCATAGGAGTGAAGTCCATACTGTAGCTAGCTGCCCACAAGTGAAGGTCCTGGAACTCCCGATGAAGTTTTCGGAAAAACTGCCTAATCTGCATTAACTTGGTTCTGAAAAAAAAAATATGTAGTTTGAAAAAAATTGAAGGAGCATGAAACAATCTCTGATTTTACCTTTGTGTAAGGCAAGGTTTGGAGTAGCAAGACTGCGAGTATCGTTATCAGAACTATTTTATTATCATAAACTTGTGTTTTACTTACTCATCGGGGTCCAGATCATCAGCAAGAGCCCAGACATACTTCTTGTCTGAATTTTTTCTCATTATATTTCTCATATTAGAAATATTCCCTTCGTCTTGTATGTTACAGTTCAAGATGATCACCTTATTCTCAGATGAACTGGCTGACCCTTGGGCTGCGGTTTTTTCCTGCAGCAGTCTTTTCAAGTGAACACTAGCAGCAGACTGTTCAGTTGATGTGTTAATAATGTGTACAACGTGGCCCTCGTTTAGCCACATCCTCCCGACTAGAGCCAGTATTCTGGTTTTCTCGGTACCTGGAGGTCCAGCAAGGAAAACACGAGGTTTGGTGAGGAGATCTGTCATATCCGGGTACAGTGTGAGTCGTTCAAACAAGTCGCCAGTTAAAGACACGGCTTCGTCCAGACTCTTCGGCAAAATAAAGGACTCAGGTCTTCTGGGCTTGTCCAGACAAGATGTAGTTGCAGGTCCACAAAATCTACCAATCAACAATAAATTTGACTGATCCAAAGTTCTTAACTTTTTTCACTTTATGAATAAAGGTGTCTCCCAAATATATATATATTTGATTTGTAGTGCAATGTCCAAAGTAGACTTTCAAGAAAGCGGGATACTACTGGCAACCGAATAGTGTAATCTAAGGAAATGTATTTTTAGCTACGTGGTTTTTTTTCAAATTTTTAGGTAGGGCTGTCTAAAATGATGTAAATACAGATTTTCTTTAAATGACAATTTTTAGTAAAAATCAGAAAATGTACACTTACCTCGCTATCAAGCTTTCATATATAGCATCAGTCATAGCAGAAATATCTGCAGTTGTGTGATTCAAGGTGTCCCACCAGTCCGTGAGTTTAGATACACACCGGTCGTCCACGTTCGTCGGTGTCTTTGGGTCAGACAGGTGGTCAGCACATAGACACTGTCTGACAGGGCTGTCCTCAGTAGCGAAACACTTGCGCAAATTCTAACACATTGCATTAATAATTACAATCACAATTTTCATCACAATGATTATCATATTCCTCGAAGTACTTCAGCACCAAGAACGACTCATACTTACAACTGATATTCATTTAACTCCTTTTTAAAATAATATCAATGTTTGTAAATTAAGATGCTAGTCGTTATTAAACTAAAAATTGTTTGTATTTACCTGAAACACTTCATTGTGACTGTGTAAGGCCCGTTTCAGTGTTGACAGTGTGATGTTAGGTAGAATCAAGAACCTTCGAACGGGTGGCGTCCCGTTAAGATCTTTCATGAGATGATGTAGTATGCCACTCGCCTTATTTAGTTGTGGGATAGCTGCGGACACATCATTGGCTATCAGGCGATCTATTTGCAGTTCATCACCGTTTGTCTTGCTATCATACTCACTGACAGTCTTGAGTACCCCGACCATCAAACCATAATATCGATGAATAATAAGAATATCAAAACATCCGATGTTTTTGTCTTCTTTTTGTTCAGGAACAGGCAAACAATGTTCGGAAAAGTCATCACCAGGATTGTTTAAGTAGTCCTCATAATTAAACTGTGTGAGGACAAACATTTGTTCCTTTTTAGTCTTCGGGATGTAATAGAAGCAGTTCAGGAACTGCCTCATGGCTTTGTCATGCTCAGCGTCTGTTGGATCAGAAGGTTCAGGGATGTAGACAACCTGATCAGCCACAGTCTGAGTTTTGTATCGAACTTTGTTGAAGTAAATTGGCGGCACGAAATAGCAGGCATCATCAAGCATGTTCGGGAACATTTCTCTGACACTCTTCACCAGAAATTCTTCATTCACTTTCTTGTCCTGGAAAATATGGTAACCTACACGGTAATTTTGTTTTTTGCTTTGTTAAGGGTTAGTCTCAAAAACATCATGGAGATAGAAATTGACTCACAAAGTTTATTAAGTGTCTAATGGGTTGTACAATGTATTTCGTTAGCTTTAAATTCACTGATGTAAATAAGAACACCATAATAGCTTGCAGTGAAGTACTTACTTGTTCAACCATTAGTTGACTTTCCTCATTTTCAGCTTTATCTTTTGTCTTGAGTTCCCGCCGCCTGGACATCATCAGGATTAATGTAAGCTAAATATTTTTGTATTTCCAAGTCAGTTACATTGCTATTCAAACCATAGATATAACTACCTATGGTTCCTGTACGCAAAAATTGATAAATTAGAAACTGAGGAATACTATTCAGCAGGCAGCATGAAACAGTCTGTCAGACTTTACAACATGTTTTGCGAACACCAACATGATTTTAATCAATTAAATACATTAAAATGTTTCTCTTACCTTCTATATATTAGTAGTATGACGATGGCCACAAGAATCAAAATAGCAGTAACCACCAAACCTACTATAAGTCCAATCATCAAAACATCAAGATCTTGTGGCCCAACTGTATGAAAAATAAAGTATGAATAAAACAAATAACATTTCCCTAATTGACTGCACGGGAAAAAAACGAAAAATAACATTATAAAAAGCAGTACAACTGTCTACTAGGTGATACACATGTTTTAAAAGATCTTAACACTATAAGAGCGACACAAGAATTACAAAAACTAATTAATAACAGCTTCAACACAAAACGGCCCGTCACCATTCATCACAGTTTGCAGTATGAAATTAGTATTCGGGTCATAAAATATATAAGAGGATATATAAGGATGTAAAATACGGTTGTAAAGTAAACAAATTTGACGATCAATGACAGTTAATAAAAGACGAGCAATAACATTTTTCATTTACCTTTTTCGCGCACGTGAATGATACAAGTCTCCGTCTGGACAGAGGGAGAGGCTGGGTGCCAACAGGAGTAGTTTCCCGCTGTTTCCTTTGTTACTTCAAGTATCATGATTTTAATAACCTGAGACTGGTTAGAAGTGAGTTGGTAACCATTAGCAACCTGACACTGTCGTTGTCCCTTCTCCCACCAACATCCAGCTACGTCTGTCACAGGCACGAACAGATGTGTACAACAGCCAGTTGTTAAAAGTCATCTCAAGGATGGCCAGCTTACTTTCACTAAAAATTAAAGGTCAATTATAAACTCAAAATTCTGTAATGTTATAAGCATTGACCAATGGTTCAGATTTTGAAAAATATTTTATTTAGACATTTAACCTGTTACTAAACACGTATTGTTTCAATAAACAGCTTTTTATAAAAGAGACAATTTTGCACAACTTACATAAATACTCTGTGTGTGTGTGAGTGATTGTAGTATATGTATATAGAAAAATTATCTTTAAATCGGAAAGCAAAACAACGCTTATATAGCACAAACATAATAATCTCATAGGTCTGATGGGAGTTCTCACTTTGTTTGTGAGCACCACTGTGCCTGTAAACAGTAAAGTTCACTTGTGTCTTTGAAATGTCCTCTTTAAAGTAGCAGGTGAGGGTAGCGCTTGGTTCAGATCTCTCCTCAGTCACACTGCATGTGTTCCCCAACCCTGTACAAAGTTGGTTGTTGGTCACTGACATACAAGTCAACAAACTTACAAATGATTTATAATAAATAACTAATTTATAAAACAATCATACTATTCAATGCTACATTCATACAGTTATTTTGCATGTCATGATGACCTAATGTCACCAATGAATACAGAAATGTAAGGTTACGATATCTTTTTCTACTCAATTTGGCAAAATTGTCTCGGTAATTTTTGTCCATCTAGACATATAAACAAAAATAAGTTGGAATTTAATTAGAATTAAATTATATTGCAGCAGGGTAATAAAAGACTAGATATATTTAAATATGTATAAAAGGCACTTTGGTAAAAAAAACAAACTTTTAGAGTACTAAAATCAAGCGATGAAGGCAAAAAGTGAAAATAACAAGAGAAGTTTTGTTAAAAAACAATTAGGATGTTACCAGACAGGATCGTGAGTTCACATGACTGAATGAGGTTTTGGTTGTAGTTAGCAATCTGACAAGCGTATCTGCCAGTCTGAGATGAAGAAATGTTCTGAAGTGTAATGGTGAAAGTATGGCCAACGGTCATTTCATATCTGATCTCAGGTCTTGCAGAACAGGTCATTGCCCCCTTCAGCCACCAACAGTCCACTACAGCATCTGTCAAACAAACAGTTTATCAGAGGAAGCTTCCTAAGATCATTGTTTTATCTGTGCTTTTATATTTACCAAAATTGTCTTTTTTCAAAATAATCTCCACTTTTGCTTCTTAATTTTTGGTAAAATAACCACATGAAAATAGAAGAAATCTTTCCATTACACAACTCAAGAAAAATGGTGGTTTATAACTGTCTTATAACAGTTTATACAGAGGGAATGTTTGTACCTCCCTTATCATCTGGGTAGTGGTAGACTGCAAAGTCTCTCTTTGTCGTGTTCAGGTCTTCTGGGAAACTGCAGTTTAGAACCGCATCCTGGTCTATCTCCACTGGAGGTACTGAGCATGTGATGCTTCCTTCTGACAGTCCAGTAACAAACATTATTCGTTTCTGTAACTTCCTCTCTCTTACACTGACTTACACAATACACTCAAGTAAAACCACACACACACACGCACACATAGATATAGAAGAAAAGAGAAATTCTGAGATGATTATGTGACCTTGCGGTAAAGCAGCAGCAATGTGCAGAAAAACCATTATCAGAATTGTCTTCATCGTTGCAGATGACAATTGATGACAGCGGCAACTCATATGTTGAAGAAACCACCAGTCGTTCAATGCTTGGATTTTTCTTAAGAAAACTGTCGACAATGTAGCATGGCAACTGATAAAAGAATATTATCTTTATTGTTATCTGCACTATGTGTTACCATCACACACACACACACGTGCACAAACACACACTCGGGTTCACACACACATACATACACACTAATCAATCAAGTGTCTAAGAACATAGTGCTTTCCTAGCTAGTTCTTTCCACCCTGTAACAGCTGTGTGGGCTGATATTTCTCTTTTCACTCCCAGACCCTCGCCTCAAACCGTTATATTTGCTCTCTTTACACTTGTCCTTTAACCTACAAGGTTGGTTGGCTACAAGCGACACTGCAGCTGTCAAAGCTCTGTGTCGCGGTGTTCTCTACTGTATACAGCAGATATCCAAACAGTCCAATATTGTATACGACGCCGATAACGAAAACAGATTAAAAAAAAGCACGCTAAAAATAACCTGCTGTTACCTTTGTACATTGTGAGGTCACGATGAGGTCATCAGTCCTGTCGTCCTTGTTATTAACAACCGCTCTGAACCGCTTGCTTTTTAAAAAGAATTATTTTATGATCAGATCACTTACCTCAGACGTTTCCATTCATTGTCTGACAGTCTGATCTACTAGCAAGGTCAGGTCAAGGGAACATATTTTTTCAGAAACGGGTTTTCCCGATGTGCCCCTTTTTCTATTCACATTCGCCAGACAAACATCTCATGACTCAGGCTTATGACTAGATCATGACCTAAATGAGTCGATTGACCTTCTGGGTTACACTGATAATAAAGGAAAATAATCTCTTGCACATCTTTAAGTTTTTATACTTTTTCTCCGGGATTAAGTTAATTGTAACAGCTCATCCTATTCAAGAGATTATTTCTTTTGAGAGTAGATTTGTAAAGCACAGCATGAATATTAAATTAAACCTAGGTATTTACTCACAGTTTGTGTCTGAGAGGTGTAAATGAGTTCTTTATTACAAAACAACTAGAACTTCTTGGATTTAACATAAACGGAGGATATATAGTTCAATCATGATAAAATAATTTTACTCTTTCCTCATTTTTTTCTGACGGACTAGGCTTGAAAGCTTATTTTTCATTGTCATTGAATCTGTAGAAAATGTGTATTTTATCTCACATAAATGTATCTTGGTGTGATGAATGTTGCAAGTTGGACCGTCAGAAGGAAAGGCAAACTCACACGCATAGCAAGTCTCATAAAAAGTAGCATTTTACTTTCTGAGATCTTTAGTACTTGTTTATGTTTCATCGACATCTTCACTTCAAAATTCCATCGCAGGATTCCACTAGAAACTTTTATATTGCAAATAAAATAACACTATAAGTTTTCTAAGAATGATAGCGACGACGACGACGACGACGACGATGGTGATGATGATGATGATGATGAGGAGGAGGAGGAGGAGGAGGAGGAGGAGGAGGAGGAGGAGTTGCAGTATAGTAGTGGTAGTAGAAGAAGTAGTAGTAGTATAGTAGTAGTATAAAATATTAGTAGTTTGCTGGCGCAGTCGACGAAGCATATTTTTGTTAAAATGATAATCTAGGCAAGTCTGATTTAAATGGTAGTAAACCTGACCTGATTTTGATTACAAATTAAGTTTCTTCGAATTATGTAATTTATTTATATTAATTCCTTTGAATGCAATAAAATCAGCCCCTAAATTCTCTAATACTGTTATAATTATATGAATTATACATTATGAATTACATCAAATAATGTTACAGTGAATGAGCTTCAGATTTTTATACCTACACCGACGCACCTAATTATCTATCCACTGTTCTCCCCTCTCCCCTCTAACACACACACTGACCAGACACAAACTTTATTTTGCTCTTTGGAAAGTATCCCCTAACACATGTTACACACCATATTAAAGGACCAAACGTATTCTATGTATGCAGTCAAATCTAGAGTATCATGAAACAAACACTACACGTTCATTTTAATACAAACAAACCTAATATGTGATTTATGATAATGGCAATTTACAGTTTGTGAGAGTTAATTTATACATAAATTTATAAATTTATTTACACACAGCAAAATAGTTAAATGCAAATTAATTATGCACAGAAGCATCGATCAGTACCAGGGATGCCCCCACATGATAACAGTGTTGCAAGGAGCATGAAATCACCCATATACAGGTGGGCCTTTGTGGGACTGGCAGGGGTCAAATGGTCAGACTTAGGGAAGACAGCTGACAAAAGACACAGACTGGCACAGTTGGGAGTAAACTAAACATGTGGTGGGCTGCTTTGTCTGACGAAAAATGGTGGTAGCCGTCTTCAGCTACAAACCCATCTCCGACAGGCTGCTATTTTATTCGCAATGTCACCATTACCTATAGTTACATTCTGAGTGTCATGCATAAAGTCAAAGAAAAATAAGTTTTCTACAAATAGATAGAAAGATAGTACTAAAACGAATGTCATTCGGTGGTGTTACAAGACTGGAGCACCAAGATGGGTACAAACAATGGGTAGAATGACAGTTTTTTTGCGTCTAGTAGTAGCAAGGTCCCCTGACCATAGGTAATGGCCGGGCATCTTGACTGGTGATCATTTAGTAGCAGTCAGTGGATGGGAGATAGTGATACGTGTGCGGAAATATACAACAGTAAAATATAAGATCAAGTACTCAATGTTCCAGTGCGGATGTTTAGCCTTATTGCCAACGAAGGATGACCAGCTGTGACGTACAACTGGTGATACCAAGAAATCTGCTCCACCCACCCGAGGTAGCCGTTCTATTTATAGTTCCCTCCACATAAACAACTACCTTTCTTCTGAGTCTGCAGAGAGAATTTGCTTTGACAACTAACACAGTGTCACTGTTACTCTTGCGAAACGACTTCTGATCCTGAAAATGAATGACCTCTACTGGAATTCCGGATTGTATTAAAGACTTCACCATAGGCGTGTCCTCTGTGACATCACTTTCAAATAATATTAAAATATCTCTGTAGTGAAGGGCAGAAGGATGACTCCATGTTCTTTCTTGAGTCACAGGTCTTGTTTCCATGGCAGTGATATCTGGATCTGCAAACATTTACAGCCATTAGCACATATAGACACTAATTACATAAATAACTATTCAGGTGACACATGTATAGCTATATATATAGTGGTCAGGGTTAGAAACTTTAGAAGTAGCTAAGCATTGACAGCATGTTGACATCTTGTGTTATTGTGTGTGAGTTGACATTTCCATACACATGTCCATCAATACGATGCTTAAAGTACAAATAAAAAAATTAAATACCTCTATCTGTAAGATTAAGGTCTCGTTGTAAAAATGTGGCAATGTCCATCCCGCAAGCGTCACAGTCACGTGGCTCTCTCAGGCTATGACCTTGACCCAAATGGCAAAAGATCTTGACAGGTAAGCCGTCCGTAAATGGTAGATGCTTGCTAGTCGTATACTCACTACCATCAGCCATGGATAAACTTTGTTTCGTTTGTCGCACAACAGCTGGGGGCAAACTTACAGGAATTGTAATAAACCTTTCTTTCCAACCATGCAATTTGAAGTGCCGGCTGCAGCTGGCGACCCACAAGTGAAGGTGTGGGATTTTCTCTTGAAGCGTTTGAAGAAATATTTTGACTTGTTTTAATTTCTTTCTGAAAGAAAAGAACCGTCAAGCACAACTTATCGGCAGAACAATTCTGAAAAAAATACAAATCAGCAGCAATTTAAATCATTATCCATCATCATTTATCATCCTCTATCCTCCATCATCCATCATCTATCATCTATTGTCATCCTCCATCCTCCATCATCCATCCATCCTCCATCATCCATCATCATCATCCATCATCCATTCCCATCAAAGGATCATGAGCACTTACTTCTTAGGATTCAGCTCATCAACCAATGCAAACAAAGGTTTGTCCTTTGCGTGATTAATTAGCAACTGAATGGTATCGTCTAATTTCTTATCGTCATCTCTGTTGCACAACACAATGTTTATTGTCTTTTGTTTACTTTCGTCTTGAGACTGTGCTGAAGATGTTTGCTTTAACAACCCTTCTAGTTCCATCGTAGCTCCACCACGTTTGTCCAACGTGTTTATCAGGTACACGGTGTGACCCCTGGCTATCCACTTTTTTCCCACCAAAGCCAACATTCTGGTTTTTCCAGTGCCGGGTGGCCCCTTCAAGAGCACCCGGTGCTCATCAAGCAAGCTTCTCATATCTCGGTAGATGCTGTATTGTTCAAACAAGTCACCGATCAGTGATACGGCTTCGCTGAGGGTCTGAGGCAACTTGTAGTGCTTAAGTTCATTTGGAAAATTAAGACCGGACTGGGTAGCAGGACCACAGAATCTGCCATTCAAATTTAAAAGAATTATTAATGATTGTATAATTGATATATATATACTTAAACTGGAGACATTTTGTTCTCGCTACTATTTGTAATAATTTGTATTTTGGTTTAATGTTCTTTAAATTGCCATTTAATTTATTTATTGAACCCTTTTAATCCACATATTTTCCTTTTAGGGAAATACAAATAAACTCTGTCACGTTTCTGGGCTGACAGAATCTCACCTTGATATTATTATTTGAAAGAACTCATCGGTCATGTTGGGTTCATCTGCAGGTACACTTATCACCCGTTCCCACCAAGCTCTGAGATGATTTACAACAGTAGGATCGACATTCCATGGGACACTGGGATTTGATAGGTGATCAGCACACAGACACAGGTGAGTGAGGTCATCAGTTTGTTTCAGTCTCATGCAATCATTTAAGTCCTGGAATTTATTATAAAAAGTTTATAATAATTATAAAAGTATGATGTTTATTATTCAAAGTTACAGGTACTTCACTTTTGCTATAGACCATACAATTGTGCATTCAGGTGGCAACATAATAAATAAAAAGAGTGTGTTTAAAATTCTTTACTTAGGCTAAATTAATATGACGTGATTTACTATTTAAATAAAGTTGTGCTTCAATAAAGTTAATTTCACATTTTAACTATAACTAACACCAGTTTACAAATTGAAGTAAATGGTAAAAGTTCCTAAAAACAGATATATTCCACGAACATCAATTTCTCTAAACAAAAAACAGCTTACCTATGTCTGACTATTTTATTTTGTTTTGATAAAGTTATAAAAAAAACCTATTAAAAGTAGATAAAACAAGCTAAAATACAAGCACAATACAAACACAAGCAAAATAGAAAGGTTCACCTGAGCCACATTAGTATGTTTGGTGATCACACGTTGTAATGTGGACAATGTAATGTTGGGTACCATTAGGACCAGTTGAAGTCTGATTGGAGCAAGATCTGACAGCAGGTGATGTATTACACGATCTGCCTTCTTTAGCTGCTGTATGGCTTCAGACACATCTGAGACTATAATGTCATCAATTGTCTCCTCACTATCATGACTACAATCGTCTTTGACAGCCTTGACTACTCCAACCAATACCCCATGATGTCGATGGATAAAAAGAGCATCAAAGCATTCTGTCCCCTTGTTCTTATTATCTCCCTTGAGACTAGAAAATGTAGGCAAGCTGTGTTTTGCAAAGCAACTGCCAGGACTGTTCAGGTAGTCTTCATACTTGAACTGTGTCAAGACAAACATTGGTTCATTGTCCTGTTCTGCCATCTGGCGCAGGCAGTGTACAACGTGTTGCATGGCTCGGTCATGTCTCATCTGCCTCGGGTCGGGAGGGTCGAGAACGAAGATAGTTTTATCGGCCACAGACTGTGTTGTACATCGAGTTTTGTTGAAGTAGACAGGAGGTACAAAGTATAACCCATCAAGCATATTCGGATACATTTTTTGGACATTTTCCAATAGGCTATCCTGAAATTTCTTTGTCAATCGATTGTACAGATCCTGAAAAAAAGTTAAAGTAAATTCTTAAAAATCAAATTTAAGGTCAAATATTTATTGACAATTTCTTCGTAATTTTGCAATAACAGATATTGAAAAGATGAACTTCAACATCATCAATATCGACTAGAAGAATGAATTCTGACGCGGTTGGTGTCTTGAAAATGAGACTAATTTGACCTACTCACATTTATCATTAGCTGTTGTTCATCCCCTTGAATGATATCAGTCGTTCGTCGAATCCTGTATAGAATCATTTGATAAAACAACACCAAGTTGTGTCTCAATTCACAAATATCATTACTGCTACAGACATAAATATGATAATTGAGATGTAGAGATATTGTATAAAGTTCTAAGTGGTGTCAAAACCGATGAAAACAGAGTTAATGTGGTAAATTAAATAGATATTCGTCATATTTTTAGTTTCATGAGTGAAAAGGTCTTAGTGATTTCATGGGTCTGCAGGCTATCAGAGAAAATTACAACAAAAATGATTCTTTTCGTGACCCATCAGCCAAACTCTAAATACTAAGTTCAGTTTTTGCCATTAAGTTAAAAGTTGTTATACGGGTCTGTTTCATGTTCTCATGTTTAAAGTAATTTGTAGAAAAAAGAAGTAGATAGTGATCTACATACTCAACAAGATAATGTTTTATTGTCTCTTGTTTGTTACCATCCTAAATATTATATAAATACATGCATTGCTTTATCTTCTTTCTTAGGATAAACAAAATTAGCGAGTAATATTAGAATTTTAACTTTTACATACCTGCTGTATCTCAGTATAAAGAAGATGAGTATAGGTACCGAAAGAATTCCAGCTGCCAAAATTGCTATTAATCCAATCGCAAAACCACTATCCTGAATATCCGTAGTGACTAGTACAAACACAAAATGGAAAGAACCCACTTGAAAGCAAACAAAAAGAACAATATTTGTCTTGTTTTAGTATAATAAAATGTCAGACAGATTTGTATACATAGACTATGAGGTATAGATAATAGCAAAAACCAATCAACAAAGTGAACTATTTATCTCGAAACTAATTCTCTTGATTTTAGGGGAACTAAAATCAATCAAAAATAACATGACTGTAACGTAGTATGCATAAAGTAGTTTCATATACATTGCAAAACAGTTCCAATACAAACGAGTCATAATCACGGAAAATATAAAGAAAATGCGAAGATACCAACAAAACATGAAGATACGAACACCAAATTCAAGCTTTGTTAAAGAAAAGACAATCTGTGGATTGTTTACATGAAAGCCTTTATCAGAAAACCACCAAAGTAAATAGTCAAAGGAAACGAACTTGTTGGCTAATGCTCAAGGAACACTATTAGTAATTTCATATCGGAAACTAATATTTTCAAAAACATAATCTTGAGGTTAGAGTGCAATAGTAACGATGCTGGCGTTCATAAAATAAAATGTTTCAAAACTAAGTTAAGAGTTTCATTCCTAAAAAATAGAGATTAACTTACCATTCACAATTTCCAGCTGGCAGGTGGTAATAAATTTTGCATCATAGTTAGCCATTTGACAAGCGTATGTGCCAGCGACAGTTGAAGACACATTGTGAAATATAATGTAAAAAATTCTGCTGACACTAGCTTCATATGTGACATCGGGTTTAGCATAGCATGACATGTTGCCCTTGAGCCACCAACAGTCTACAACAGCATCTGTAAATCGTTCATAGTTGTTATGCATTTTATTTCGTTGTATTTGTTTCATGTAAACTGTATTCTTTTTTATTTATTTCTTTATTTTTTAATATTGCAAGAATTATATTTGTTGATTCATGAAATATATTCAAGAAGCAGGAATTATCGGCGATGTAGGTAAAAAAAAATATATGATCAAATGTAAAGAAATGAGCAAGAAACATTTGTACAACATAATAAAATGTTGCTAAGTAAATTAGATTGAAAATAAATAAATTCGGTTATGTTTAAGTTCATATTATTAAACATTGCACCTCTGTCTTTGGTTGGATTGTGGTATACCCCGAAATCTCTTTTGGTGACATTCAGGTTTTCTGGAAAGTTACATGTCAGAACCGTGTCTTGGAACATCTCAACAGGCGGTACTGCACACGTGATGCTTCCATCTGAGAATGCGTAGATTTATATATATATATTTAATACCACAGTATATTATAGCGGTACAGCTAACAGCAACAAATCTCGCAAAAAAGACCCCAACAGAACTAGAAAACAAAACATAGATATATGTAATCACTTTTTCATCTCCTTTTTTCCATGAAATGTGGTAAACTGCTAACATCAATGCCTTATCAAACAGGTTCTCATAAAAGTTCATTAGTAAATAAAACAAAGTGAGGTCATAATATTCAATCATAGAAAAACATATTTCCATACTTTTTCATGTTTATGTCCTCATTCTTAATTATTTTATGCACGCGCTCACACTCACACTCACACACAGATAGAAATTTAAAAAATGATCATAAAGAAATAAATGCGGTTAAAGGAGAATCAAGATGACAAAACTCACCTTGCCCTGTGACAGTAACAGCACACAGACAAAACATTAAGAAAACGTTCTTCATCGTCCAACAAGAGAGCTGACTATGGCGAAGGTGTGAATTTTGGCCTAAACACAAAACGTTGATGATTTTTCTTCATCAAACTTTGCTCTAGAAGTTACAAACACAATAGATATATATATATTATCACTGAGCACACATCCAAACATACAACCATACCCTTGTATCCACAACTCTTACTCACTCTTTTTGTCTCTCTTTATCTTTCAATCTCTCTCTCTCTTACACACACACACACACAAAGCATACTGTAGTATTTAAATGGAAGTGCTTTACATGTAAATAACAAGACTGAATTGTTGTGACCTATAGATCGAAAAAATCATTGTATCGTCTTTGGGCAACGCAGAACAGACCGAGATAATCAAAATGTTAAATTTGATTCATATAGACAATAAATAAACTAGCATTTTGTGCCAAAACCTTTCCACATAACTATATAATCAGCTTGTCATTTTAACTTTCAATCTTGTCACCTCATTTAGAAAAAAAGAAATTCGTACTTACGTGTCACCACCGGCAAGCGTCTTGCTCCTCTTGGCCATTCAAATATTAATAACAGGAGACATTCAATGTTCACAAGTCAGTTATAAGGCACACCTGTGGGAAAATGTCAGCTATTACCACGACCTTTACAAATCAGATCCGGATGTCAATCTAGGTTAGGAAGGGTCACGATATGACATCGCACTTACTAGAATGCAATGACTCATCCCCCATATTATGCTATCTAGGATCAATATTATGTATGTATTTATTAACAGGTGATGTCTAACTCAGAACTAACCTGTAATAGTACAGACCATGGTGCAAAATAAACACAACAAAAGCAAAACCCTGCAGACAATAACGACAGTTTTAAATGTCATTTAAACTTATTTGAAAAATCTCTGAGAATGTCACACTACGTTGTTGACCTCTTTTAAGTAGCATCCCCAGCTCACCATCTTCTTCATCTGGCAGTGGCTACACTGGAGGCACTGATGATATAGAGAGATGAGATGTATGTTATAAATAATTTCTAAGGTATTAATGTTCACATGTAAAGTATGCTAACCCCTGTAGCTTGTTTCGCAAAGAGGGCTGAGGAGATTTATGGGCTATAAATTTATTCAGGTTTCTTATAAAAACATTTACTTTCACGTATATGAAAGGTTTACCACTTTCACAAATAGTCTGGTTAGCGATAACGTTTTGTAATCGGTGATACACAATTGCTGACCTGGTATACACTTTATTTTGCTGTTTATCACAAACATTTATGTTCCTTTATAAGTTTCCCGCTTATTATGTAGAGATTGTTAGTAGTATTTCATGTGATAAGCAATGGAAAGGTCTTTAGGAACATTTAGTATCGGTGGCATGCATTTAGTTTCCCAGAGAGTAATTAATCATTCCTGAAACTTTGAAACTTTTATGGATTGATAAACAGATTTATGGAGTCATAAAGAGTCATGGACACAAAATTAAATCTATACTAGCTAATAACTTGTGTATTAATTTATGATAAAAGAAATATGCAAATAATGCGATGCTTCTCTACCATAGAAATCAGTCATTTTAGCCATGATAGTCGAGTAAGTACTGAAACAAGACTTTATGTCATTACCTGGAATGTCATGGTGAACATGGTAAACAGTTAAATCTTTCTTGGTGACACTTGTGGGAAAGTAACATGTCAGGACAGAGTCATGTAAGGGCTTCACTGACAGTATTCTGTATGGGATCTGTTCCTCTGTAGCAATATATCCTCCCGAATTTAGTCTGTCCTACTTTCCAAAACTTGAGAATCCGGTCTGTGCGGTTTTCGAGAAATGTCGCTCACCCCTCTAATATTTCCATTTAGCACAAAAAGATTTAGGTAGGTCATTTCAGTCAAAAAAGACAAGAAGGGTTGTGTGTCTGGTAAATCCCATGTTTCTCGGGTAGCACAGCTGAATTTAGATAAAAGAGGTTCTAGGGCTGTAGCTGATCAACATATTTATACATAAAATAATAAAGACAACAAACTATCCTTTACAGTAAACTATTTTCACTTAAAGGGCAACACGAAAGCAATATTATTTCCTTTTGATCAGGTTAATTTTATTTTAAAATACAAACTCTTAAAGTATTTATACGTAAGTATGCATAATTTTCAAGATAAAAACCGTCAGTCATCGGTATTCTCACTTGGAACTAAAATGAACATAAGAAAACTACTTTCCTACCGTTGTGTCCCTTTGTGTAGAAATAACAATATTTGTTAAAGTACATCTAAAAGACATCTCCAATGAACTGAGAGACATAACAGGAGCATAGAAAATTTAGGCGAGGACTGAGGTCTTGTCGACATGAACAATTACAGCAAAGCACTGATTTGCTTGAACCAACAATAGCTGAAAAATGTCATCTTCATTATGTTCTCTACAATCTCATCGCATTATCAAGCAAAAAATCTGCATAAATATTACAACAATGATTTGGATTTACATTCTTGTAACAAGTATAGTCAATGGTTTACACGCTCTTGAGAATGGCTATTATCCGGAAAGGTTAGGGTTAGTAAGTGTGATGAGCTTTTTTACCTCAGATTCTAGATTAATAAGAAGGGTGAAAAAGAAGGCAATGCGATAAGCCAAACATCTATATATATGGCAAAGATTTCTGCTTGCTTTAGGAATTATTAAAAACTGCACGCATTTGAGATGAAGAGTCAGAAGGAATGTCTCCTAATTTAAATTCTGCTGCAGGCCACCAATGTCTATGTACATGGTCGAGTTCCCATTTGGACACGCAGCTTGGCACAACCAGACTCTCTTGGGAACACCAGGCCAATCAAAGACCGACACAAGAATAGCAAATGTTGTTTCCAAACCATATTTGCTATTACAACCATGCAGTTTTCACGACTTTATTTTGGCAGCAGTGACCCGGAGGACTAGGGACATTACTTCAGCCGTACCCGCTAGCGCGTTAAAAATCAGTGAATCCAAAGTAGCGGGAGATGAAACCAGTACTAGTTGGGATGTACAACTGGTTATGCTTCGCAGCTTGTTCCACCCCGCAGAAACGTCTGATGGCTTTTTAATTCCCTCAACATAAATAACCACTTTTCTTTTAATTCCACACAAGAAACCGGCTTTGGCGGCAACAACAACATTATTATTCAAAATATCCCCCTGGTTCTCGGAGTCGATAACCTGCACAGGGATTCTAGATTCTTTAAAAGCAGCAATCAAGGGCATAAACTGTGTAAAATCATCTTCAAACAACATTAAAATGTCTTTGTACTGGAGAGCTGTTGGATGCTTGTATCTTTTTTGAGGTTCCGAGGCAAGCACGTCCATTGTGGCAGAGTTTGTGTCTGCAAAACATATAGACATTCATTTTAAAAGTATATGTGCACATTATGCTTATTGAAATATATTGTCTAATAAATTACACTGAGCAATAATTAATCGCTGAAGATTCAGTTCAGATCAAAAGTTAAAGTGATGGCTTTTGGTGTTGAAAGGAATATGATAGAGGAAATTAACTGCAAATCGGATATGATCCCAGTAGTAATGGTGATGATGATGGTGATGATGATGATGATGATGATGATGATGATGACGACGACGACGACGACGACGACGACGACGATGCAATGGCATACACGTGCAAAATAAAAAAAATGCACGTGTATACCACGCTAAAACACATAGAAACTGTCTTTTATAGATAGGTCATCACGGCTCTGTACATGGTCTCATTATGCTTAGACCTCCACGATATCGTCTTTCACAGTTGCGTATGGTTTTGAATTAATAAACCCTGCATGATGTGTTACTGTTCATGAAAGGAGGCAAATCTTATGCTTAAAGGTCTTCAGTTTCTAGAAATTTATTTTAGTCTTTTAATAAAATGTTGACATAATTTCTTTTGAAGGGTTATGAATGCGCTTGAAAAAAGACCAAACATTTTTACAATTTATTTTACATCTTCATAAGATGGCTCTAGATTGTTGATTTTAGATGATGTTTTGGTTTGCAAGTTGGCAGCATGTCTTCCTGAATGGTCATACTCCAGCAATGAATTTCACTGGTTTATACTTTAAGCTTTCAAAAGAAAGAATTGTCAATCGTTCCTATTATAACAAAAAAAGGTAATATAAAAGGGCTAAGTATTTGCTTTTTGATTAGGCATTGTCTTTGGGAAAACAGACTAAGAAGTAAAACTGTCATGGACAGGATATAGAGGGTGATGGGGAGGTATCACCCCTGTGTACCGCCCCCTCCCCGCCAACACAAACACACACACTTTTTAAGTCAAGAGTCGGACATATCAAATTTCATCAAAACAAAGATAAATCGTACCCATGCAAGAAATACGAAGAGCTTGGGATAAAACGTTTAGGATGTTCTTTCCACACTGTTCATAATCTATGTGCTTGGCAGATGAGTAGCTGTGTTTAATGTGCATCACAGGCATGCCTTCAGTAGGTGATGTGAACTTGCTCTCTGAATACGGCACTACGCCTGGAATAGGGTTTTCCTTCGCCATCTCTTGTAGTACTGATGGCGGACAGCTGATAGGTACCGTCAGAATCTCCGACCGCCAATCTTTTGGAGTGTTTTCAGTACTGCAGCTGCTTGCCCAGCAATAAATATCAGGCAACCACGAAAGAAGGCTTCGAAAAAACATGCGAATCTGCTTTGTCTTCTCCCTGTTAAGACACAGCTGATATTTAATGAATAACATTTAGCACGCGTAGTATTAATAGTGCAATTAATATTAGAACTATTCTGTATTTAATTTAAAAGCTACCTTGTTGGCACAAAAATTGTTCGTTTGATAGATCTTTCAATGACAATTTTTTTTCAACCGTATTAAAATTAATATAATCCATCACTTTCCAAAACAATGACAAAATACGAAATAATAGCAAATAAGCTTGGTAAAAGTTTTCTGTACGTACGTAGTAATCTCCACGTCATCAGCAATTACACATACAGACTTTTCACCTGCATTTTCTTTCAATCTGTTAATCGTGGAACGAATATCTTCTCTCCTGTCTATGTTACAATTTAAGCTGACAACCATTCCCTTCAGTGAAGTGCCTGATCTTTGTGCCTCCTGCAGAATCTTTACTAGTTGTATTGTTGCAGAAGTAAGTTCAGCTGAAGTATTAACTATTTGCACCACACGACCTTCAGATAACCATTTCCGTCCCACTAGACCTAACAGTCTTGTTTTTCCTGTGCCTGGCGGCCCTGAAAGAAACACCCGAGGCTCCTGGATGAGGTCTGTCATACCCGGGTACAGTGTACAACGATCAAACAAGTCTCCGGTTACGGACACGGCTTGATAAATAGTTTTGGGCAATTGAAGAGAATCGGGTGTTCTTGGAATGTCGAGAGAAGATGTTGTAGCAGGCCCACAGAACCTGTAAATAAAAAGTGTTTTTTGTGACAATGAAACGTCTTAAAACAATATAAATATATATATATATATTTAATGATTATATATAATGATTAATTTATAATAGATAATGACTATAAAATCAAAAAATGTTATATCGTCCTATGTTAATTTTGTTCCTTGTTTCTTTAATACATCAATAGCTGTTTAAATACTGTTTAATGTCCAGTATAAGTCTTTAGTAAAAGAGGGAAAAACCTTGGTTTATAGACATTTAACCCATATTTTCTTCCTTCAGAAAAAGTAAGAGTCCAAAATCTGGACGCAGAGAGAACAGTCAACATGGTCCGCAGGAAGAGTAAAGTCCAACTTTGTCTGGACGTTTTGTCTCTCCTGCTAAATCCTTCCTGTAGAAGAGCTGGTGGAGAACAGGAAACAGTCTCTACTTTCAACATTTAATCGTCATTAGCTGGTCTTGTTCGGTCATGTGACCCGGCAGGACCCCCGTCGAAGTCTATCCTTCAAGACACCTTGGAGGGTAGTTGAGACCGTGGTGGTCAGAAGAAGAACTAGCTTAAGGACATAAAAGACTCGAGGTCGTCCTGTACAGGACCTGCTGACTATCGCCCACAATAGACAAGATTGGTGGGTCTGTCAGCTGTAGCGTCTATCCATGGGAACCCTTCAACGACAGGGACTGGTCAAGGGACAAATGACTAAAGAACAGGTGTCATAAAGGTCATCTTCTGTTCCGCAAACATAGGAGCTAACAACCAGGATGTAGCTTTTTTGCAGAGATTGCATATACATATTATAAAATCATTTTAATATGTAACTGAACCAAACTTAGGACCAACTTACCTCGCTATCAAGCATTCATACAGGTCATCGTTCATAATAAAGTCATCTGTAGACGTAGTCATCAAGCTGTCCCACCAGGTCATCGGTTGAGGGTCAGTCAGTCGATCGGCACATAGACATAGTTCAGTGGGTACGTCCTCGGTTTCAAAGCTCTTGCGCAGCTTCTAAATCATCATCATCATCATCATCATCATCATCATCATCATCATCATCATCATCATCATCATCATCATCATCAAAACATTTTTGTGACGGTGTTCTGACAGTTTGTGTTTTTAGACGGCATAACTGTTTAAGACATTTAAAATATTCATCGAACCTAGATTGAGTTTGTCTTGCAACAACAGTAAGATAAGAACTCACTTTTTATCAATGGGGTAATTTGGGGTTCATACCTTCGAGGAATACAGGAAGGCTGCTTGGCACTCTACTGACAGTTTTTGGTTTTGAATCACCTACAACCTACTGCCAAGGTATTCCAACACAGCAGCGACAAGGTAAAATCCAACAATAAGAAATTAAGTCCATTTCTAACAATCAAAGATAATACTTGGATATCAAAAAACATTTTAAGAGTTTTTCAGTTTGTTTTTCGAACTGCTTTTCCACAAAAGATATTGTGCGCTAAACAACTTACCTGAGCCACACCAGGGTGGTTGTGGAGTGCACGGTTTAGCGTGGACTGCGCGATGTTGGGTAAAATCAAGAACTGCCGAACTTTCGGAGGCTGATTCTGGTCTGACATGAGATGCTGCATCACACAAACTGCCTTTCTCAATTGTAGAATAGCTTCAGACACCTCTAAAACCACCGCGTGATCAATTGTCTTCTTTTTAGCCTGACTTTCATCATCCTTGTCACCAACAGTCTTTACCACCCCAACCACCACCCCGTACTGCCGATGGATGATCAAAAAATCAAAACAACCGATCTTGTTTTCTCCTTTCCTTTTTTTCAGACCAGCAGGAACAGGCAGGACATGTGTTATATACTTATGGTCAGGGTTGTTCAAGTAGTCATCGTAGTTAAAATGTGTGAGAACAAACATTCGTTCATGTTTAGTTTCCACGATTCGGCGCAAGTAGTTCAAAACATTTTCCATGGCTTGGTTGTACTGTACATCACTGGGGTCAGGAGGATCAGGAATGTAAACAACTTGACCGGCGACAGTTTCTGTTTTGTACCGAGTTTTGTTGAAGTGGATTGGAGGCACAAAGTAGCAGGCATCAAGCATGTCTGGGAACATTTCTCTGACTTTCTTTAACAGAAAATCTTGAAATTCCTTCGTCACTCTTTTGTCCTTAAAATTACAAGAAGGTAAAACTATTAGTATACAAGTATTTATTTAGATTAATCGTATTTGTTAACCCCCTGGGACAAAGAACCATGTGAAATGCAAATATGTCAAAATGTTTGTTATTTCTTACTATAACTGATGTCAGCTCATTATTTTGCAATAAAGTCCTTACGTCTATGACAACCATTGCTTGATCTTCTCCACTTTCCTCGATATTTTTCCTCTTGCATTTACACTTCCTGAAGGAGATCCTGTTTAACAGTCAATTGAGTAGCACTGATTTACACTTCCTACTACTCAGCACACTATATATATTGATATTGTACATACTTTACTGTTTTATAATGATTTATGTAGGTTCTTTTCCACACAAAGTGACCACGATATAGTTTTGGCACGTTAAAGAGAAATAATGCTCGACAGTCAGCCCTTCTCAGTAAATAACTTTTTTTTAACTTATTGGGTATTTCCTACCTTTTACGCATCACCACTACGATGATGACCAGAATCACCAAAATAACACCAACTACCAATATTGTTGACACTATGGCAACCACAGGGTTTCCGTTATCCTCTTTTTCAGCTGAAAGCCAAAGTTGTGGAAACGTAATTAAAAGTAAAAGATTCAAAGAACGCAGAGCCGTTTATTGGAACCAATATGTATAAAAACATAAAAATAAGCAAGAAATCCCCATTAAAAACAAATATATCTATGTTTATATGCATTTAAACAGTCCTGTTAGATAGTCACTTGGCATTCATTAATATAATTCAGTAGTTTTATTTAAATCGATACTTAAAATCACAGAAACTAGGAATTCCACTTAATAAACTTTAAGTTAAAAAGTCGGTCTCTTACCAATCTTTATTAGAAGGTGACAGGTTTGAATTAACTTCGGGTCATGGTTAGCAATCTGACAAACGTATTCTCCTTTTTGAATTGACGATACATTTAGAAGTGTAATTGTAAAAGATCTGCTGACACTCGCTTGATACTTGATATCCGGTTTTGTAGAGCAGGCCATCTCACCTTTAAGCCACCAGCAGTCGACAATATCATCTGTTTATCAAACAATTTAGCAAAGAATCTATTTTAGTTTAGAGCTTTCTTTCTTCTAAAAACGTTCACAAAACATCAACTACTTGTTCCAAACAGTTTTTTTACTTCTACAGTTTAACCCTGTAACTTTATTCCAAGTATTATTGTCATAAGCTTTCTAGATATATGGTAAACTTACATACGATGGAGAGAAATTTATTAAAAGTAAAAGCTAAATTTAAAAAAAAATTCAAGAGTTTTAAGCATAAAGAAATAAATAAAAACAAAAGTTTAACCTTCAAAAATCGTCAAGGGCTACAAGAAGTAGTTTGTGATTTAAGGAGAGATTATTTATAAGCGTATGTTTCGATGATTTGTTTAACCTCTATTGTCGTTCAGGTAGTGGTATATTGCAAAGTCTTTCTTTGTCACATTCAGGTCTTCTGGAAAGTTGCAAGTCAGAACCGCGTCCTGAGACATTTTTACTGGCGGGATAGTACATGTTATGTGCCCCTCTGAAAACACAGTAAAAATTACCTTTTTCTTAAAATTCTAATACTTTATTATTCCATGTTATAGCTTCTGTTTTCTTGAAATCTTTCTCTCATTTTATTCTTCAAAATATCTGATGTACACAAAACTAAAAACGTACACACATTAAAAACACACGTACACAGTCAAGCACACACATTCAATAAATACATCTTAGAGTCACAGTGAAAGAGAGAGGGGAAGAAAGAGTTAGGGATTGACTGATAGTGATTGTACCTTGCGATGAAGCAGTAACAATCTGCAGGAGAAGCACCAACAGGATTTTCTTCATAGCTGAAGATGTCAAAAGAGCTGAGAGATGGCCTCTTTATCGAAAAATCCAGCAATCATGTAATGTTCTAGCTCTGTCTACCCAGACTGTCGACAGAATCATATCACAAAAGATGAGCTACATATCAATGTATTTTCCGTGAAAAAATGTACGATTGTTCACGGTTCCCGGCAAGCCTACATGACATTTAATGTAAGAGCAAATAAATCAAACGGCAAAGGAAAGAAGATTGTATAAATATCACAAGACAATATCTTGCTAACCTGTGTTTCTACAAACTGTTCCAATAGATAATCTAAGAGTAAATATTATCTGCATTTTATCTGCCTGTACACCAAAAGCTGTCCATGTGACGATAGAGGTTGCGAGGTGACCTATATCTGTCGGATGGATGTAAGATACATTATGCGCAGTTAGCAGCCACCTTCGACTACACGACGAAGAAGACCAAATTTTTGATCTTGTAGAAATAAACTCTTGCACACACTAAATGTCCAAATGCTAATGAATATTTCATATACACTGACATATGCAAGTAAGATAACACACCTAAACACTCGCACACATAGATATTAGAAACACAGCTTATCTGTGACAATACACAGAAGCTACTGAGAAACCATTTCTTTGCACACTGTTTTATTTGTGATTGAGGGGTTCCTCTTTTTATCGTCCATACTACAATTTCATGTCATTCATAGACAAATGCTGAACTTACCTCTAGTTTGTGTAGAATGTAACACAGACACTTGCTAAGCACGGCCAATGAATGCCTTTTGCTTCTGCAAAATACTTTAGTAGGTCACGTGACTTTGATAACAGTCCTATCAGTTCTACAATGAGTCGTCTTATTATATATTCCGTTAGTTTTTTTTTTATCATATGTACCATGTTAACAACTGCAAACCTTACAGGTTTCTGTACATGTTGCTGTCGTGTTATCTACTACAAATCACATGACACATTGGCCTCTAATTAGATACAGGTATTCCCGAAATCTGTACCCCTTCTCTCAACATCCCGTCCTGGTAAATTATTATATGAAAACTATTAAAGTCTGGCTTTGATTAACAGAAATCTTCATGGACCGTATTCTTCACTAAGCGTATTGATTATTCTTTAATTGTGATGAACACAGAAAAACAGACTAGGTAATAAAGTAAGAATAGCCTTAGGTTTGAATCAGGTAAGACTAAGTCAAGGAGTAGAGGACCATAAAATGTTTTTCTATATTCTTAAACATGGGTGATGGATATCAGAAAACATGGATTTTAGCTACACTGATCACACTAATTCACTCTCATGCTAATCACTTCAGAGATGCCTCATTTGCTTTATCGCTTCTATGACTAAGTGATATACATACACAGAAATCATCTTGTACAGTATTGTTAGAAAATACAAGCAAATGCCATGTCTATATACATTTTACAGAAGATGAAGCACATTTTCTACTCTATTGTCCTTGAAATATCTAGATTTTGTCCAGAGTATCTAAAGCATAGCCCAACACATCGGAAAAACAATCCCTTATTCAAGTATTGTCACGCGATAATGTAAGAGGAACAAGATACTAATCATGGTTTATCTACAGACGTTTTAAGATAAGACGGGTGACAAGAGAGCTAGTCAATGCTGATGTTGCTCTGCTTATGAAGAGCGTTTCGAAGCATATCAGTATTAGGGAGAGGATATATTGTTTGCATACAGACTGTATGTATGGTAGGGATGATAGGGTTAAAAATGGATCAGTGATTAGATGAGTGGTGGGTTAGAGGGTTGCTGCACATTGTCTGCATTCAGATAGTCGGGTAGAGATGAGAGGTTCATGAATTTAGAGAGGACTGAATGAGTGAAAGGATTCTTTGGAATCTTGAGCAAAATTCTCCAGGGACTATGTAATGAACCAAAATAGAAACGTAATTGTAAATAATGTATATTTTGTAAATCACCAGAAATCGCTACACTACATCGCGCGTACCACTCAACCCCATAATCATACTCCAATGCTTATTTGCGATTAACACATTTAACTGTCACTTGTCCACCCGAGGTAAGAAACATTGTCGCTTAATCCTTAGAAGGCAAACTTTAAAGCGGACCAACAATGCAAGATGATAGTGCATTGTTTAAAAAAAATGCTAAACTGAATTAAACAATGTCTGTAAGCTGCACTCCAATACTCTTGCATAGAAAAATCAGCATAAATGGAGAAACACAATAGCACACGTATGGCTTCGGGTTCACATGGAATCTCAATAGGAAACCTACTATCAGGTCACATATTAGAATTTTATTTAGAAACTTTGACTAAAGTTTAAAAGAAAAAGCTTCAAACGGAGTTAACTTGAGATACTGGTCAGTAAATCGTCTCCACATCAAAATGTAAAGTTGCAGTTTACATTGTATTATTATTGAATATTTTTACTATGTGGGATATTTGAGTAAATGTTTGCATCTGTACTATTGCTCTTAAAATTCCTGCATTTTTCATTAGAGAGTTAATGAACTGACTGCTGATGATGACTTTCTACCATTAAAAAGATAATAACACAATAAAACTTGTATACATATTTACAAAACAAAAACCTTTTTTCCTTTTTAGCTGCAATGAAACTTTACTTTTTACTTACTACTGTGTGTTTCCGTTTAGTTTCCCCATACGTTTTTCACCTATAACTCCTATTTAGCTGTTTCGAGCAGACACATCACATGCTTTTGCATTATTGACAATTTTTGTATGAAGAATACATCTTCATTTTACTAAAATTTCAAGATTTGCATGTACTGTGTAACACTCTTACGCGATAAAAATAATTATGTTATTTAAACTGCGGAAAGGAAAAAATCCTGTTAACATCATGTTGTTTAATGATGATCGAAATATGTAATTTCACCTACGACAGGCCGTCATGGTCATAACACGATGATTGTCGTGTTTCTATGACAATACCTCTGATATGTGAGAGTACGGTATGATTTTAGAGTTGCCAGAGCTACTGATGTCTGTAATCACATGACCGTGAAACATGAAGTCTTTGTTCCAGCTTTTAATGAGAGCTTCAACTGCTCTAAAGAAATCAGCTCAGCTCTCTCTCTCAAGTCATTGTGAAATCCATTTATGTTTATCTCTTTCTTCTTCCCGATTATTCTTTATCAATCTGTATTTTTAAACGTGTGTGTGTGTGTGTCTGTGTGTGAGAGAGAAAGAGAGAGAAAGAGATTAACCACACTGAGGTATATTGCTATTTGGTAGTCTCTTAAAAACAACAATTTGAGGATTATTGTTTACATCTTTATTACCACATCACTTTCAATTTATTTTGTTAAGAATACACACAAGAATCTTTATTTTAAAAAGAGTGTAAACCAAAATATTCTACCGTCTTCTGAAGACAAGGCACTGAACTTTGCAATGCATAGCAAACACAAAAATATTAGTTTCTCAGCGTCCTGGCGTGAGCATCGGTTCATCCTTATCTTAAACTCTCATTTGATTTTGCTCTGTCTCTTTAACAGACACGAGACAAAGCGTCAGATATTTTATTTTGTGTCTACAACTGTGGAGTCTTAAAGCTTATAGATACAAACAAAGCAACTTTAATTTATTGATTAAAAAAGCAAGCAATAACCGTTTTATACACGTCGATTGAGATTTGTTTCTCCATCTTTTTATATCTCCCTCAACGCACACAACGACCTTACTTTTCACTCCGTTCAGAAAACCTGCTTTAGCTACCAAAAACAGTGTTACTTTTATGCCTGAAAGCAGTCTTCTCATTTCTATAGCTGAGGATCTTCATTGGAATTACTTTCTGTTTGAGACTTGTCATCATAGGTACATCTTCTGTAATGACCCTTTCAAACAAAATCAGCACGTCCCTGTCTGAGCAGTGTTGTGGGCATTGGTGTTACATATTACCACCATTGAGATTAATATTTTAGTTGCAAAAACAAATACAATTCTTGAGCAAGAAATTACTAATTCATCCTGTCTTTACGATGACCTTCTGAAGTGACATACCTAACATCCCACAGTGGCAGTTGATGGAAATCAGTTCTACGTCCATAGAATGCCAGACACTTTCACCAACCATGACTCTCACTCATCTTACAAAAAGATGAATGCTACAAGGTTACAGGAAATTGAAGGGAAAACACTTTTGATTCGATGAAGATAAAATTAAATGTGCTGATTAAGAGCATAGAAAATTGAGACGAGGACTGAGAGGTTTTGATTAACATGTACATTTAAAGCAAAGCACTGATTTGCATGAGCCAACAACAGTTCAAAAAGGTTTTCTGCTGGACAATTTCTCAGTCCTCATCGTAAGCAGTTGCAATAAAAAAAATCCACATTAGGATTACAGCAATAGATAAATAGAACTTGTAACTATAGCTAATGGTATACACTCTCGTTTGACAGTTAGGGCGAATAAGTGTGATTGCCTTTCACCCTGAGATGTCCAGATTGGGAAAAAGGGGTGAAAAACAAGGTAACGTGACAACATCAAGTATCCACATGTCAACCATAGCTTTCAGATTGATTTATGAATTGGAGAAAAATGCGTGCATTCCATACGAAGAGTTAGAAGTAATGTCTCCTAATTTACATTCGACAAGACGACATCAATGGCTATGTACACAGTCGACTTCCCACTTGGACATATAACTCGGCACAACAGGACTATTTTTGGCAACTTCATTCAAAGGTGACGGAAGACAAGCAAAGTCCCTTGGCAGACCATATCTGTTAGTCCATGTACTTTTCACAACCTTGTGTTTGTAACAGAGGCCTAAATTGGGCCAATCAAATTTGTTATCACATAATCTGCTACTTTTACTACTGCATTCCAAACATTTTTGAACGCAAAGGAAACGAACACTAGTTGGGATGTACAGCTGGTTATACTGCGCAGTTTGTTCCAGCTCGCAGAGATGTCTGATGGCTCTGTATCTCCTTCAACATAAATAACCACTTTTCGTTTAATTCCGCACAAGAAACCGGCGTTTGCGGCAATCACAACATTACTATTTAACACATCCTCTTGGTTCTTGTAGTCAATGATCTGCACAGGGATTCCTGATTCTTTAAAAGCAGTAACCACAGGCATAAACTGTGTGACATCATCTTCAAACAACATTAATATGTCTCTGTACCTGAGGGCTGTTGACATATCCATTGTCCCAGGGTTTGCTCCTGCAAACCAATTGCATAGACATTAATTTTTTTAAAGTATAAATGTACACGCTATGTTTTTTAGAAAATGTGTATTGTCAAATTAAAACCCCAAAACACTTGCAATCAGCAGGAACACAAAACAACCCGTTTTTCAGGAAGTTACTATCCAGCAATTTTTTTCACATAAAAACTCTACAGATGAAGCACATTGATGAAAGTATACTTTGTTTATTATTCAGCCAAATCAGATCTAACATTGTGCGCGTTTTCTGTCTTCTCTTATACACACAAAAAGACACACAGAGAGATACACAAAGAGGAGCGTGATTTTGAGTAAATCAGTGTAAACTAAATATCATAAAAAAAGTTAAACCATACCGATGCCAGAAATACGAAGAGCTTGTGATAAAAACCTCAGAATTTCGTTTCCACACATCTTATAATCTATGTGGCTGTTGGATGCACAATAATGGTGAGAAATGCTGATCACAGGCATGCCTTTAGTAGGTGATGTAAACCTGCTCTCTGAATACGGTAGTACGCCGGGAATACGTTTTTCTTTCATCGCCTCTCGTAGTACATCTGGTGGACAGCTTATAGGTATGGTGAGAACCTCTGACCGCCAGCCTTCTGGCGCGTTATCAGTGCTGCAGCTGCTTGCCCAGCAATGGATATTAGGCAAGCACATACGTAGGCTTTTAAAAAACTTGTGAATCTGCTGTGACTTCTCCCTGTTAAGACACAACCGAGTTTTAATAAATAAAATTTAGTATGCATAGTACTAATAGCTCATTTACATAACAGCTAAAATTTATACAATTTGTATCAATTACAAGGTATCTAACTGTCATTATATAAGTTATTTCATAAATGAAAATAAATCCATTTAAGCAGTCTAAGAAGTTATCGTAATCTATCACTTTTTTCAAAAGGATAACGAAATTACAAAAAGTGACAAATTATCAGCTAAAGAAAATGTTTCTGTACATACGCATTAATTTCCAGGTCATCAACAAGTACACAAACAGGTTTTTCGCCTGCAGTTGCTTCCAGTTTGGTAATCGTGTCACGGATATCCTGTCTCCTCTCTATGTTACAATTTAAGCTGACAACCATCCCATTCGGTGAAATGTCTGATGATTGTGCCTCCTGCAGAATCTTTACTAGTTGTATTGTTGCAGAAGTAAGTTCCGTTGAAGTGTTAACTATTTGCACCACATGACCTTCAAATAACCATTTTCGTCCCACAAGACCCAGTAGCCTGGTTTTTCCGGTGCCTGGTGGTCCTGAAAGAAACACCCGAGGCTCCTGGATGAGGTCTGTCATACCCGGGTACAGTGTACAACGATCAAACAAATCTCCGGTTACGGACACGGCTTGGTCCAGAGTCTTGGGCAATGGAAGGGAATCGGGTGTTCTTGGAATGTCTACAGCAGATGTAGTAGCAGGCCCACAGAATCTGTGATTACAAATATATTTCCTTTCACGACAATAAAATACCATAGGACAATAAAATAAATAAGATATAATTAACAATGGTGATAACATCAAAGACGTCCTTTGATTCATTTTCTTTGTTATTTTGATGTGTCAATAGCGCTCTAAATACCGTTGATTAAGAATAATTTAGTGTCATGTTCTAGTGTTGTTTTGAAAAAAGGCCAAAGGGTTAGTTTAAAGACATTTAAACCATTCTTCTTCCTTGAAAAACTGAAAGGCAAAGGGTACAACACCTAGATGTGTAAGGAATAGTGAGAAATGTTCACGTGTTAAACGTAAGTAAAAGGTAGAGTCCTACTTTCTCTCTGTGTACAGATTTGCCTCCCCTGATAAACCACGTACCGATTCTTTCCTGCAGAAGAGCTGATTGGGTACATGAAACGTTTTCCAGCCAAAGGTAACAGCAAGTGTCAGATGAGCGACCTACTGGTCCGCGAACATGGGAGCTAACCACAAGGATATCCTTCTTCCAAAGAGATTGCTTATAAATATATTTATATACCCATTAATTTTAATAAGTAACTAAACAATACTTGGGAGAACTTACCTTGCTATCAAGCATTCATACAGGTCATCTTTCATAATATCGTCATCTGTAGACTTATTCATCAAGCTGTCCCACCAGGTCATCAGATGAGGATCAGTCAGTTGGTCGGCACAAAGACATAGCTGAACTGGGACGTCTTCGGTTTGAAAGCACTTCCGCAGCTTCTAAATCATCATCATCATCATCATCATCATCATCATCATCATCATCATCATCATCATCGTCATCGTCATCATCGTCGTCGTCGTCGTCGTCGTCGTGATTAGAATCTAATCGACAATCAAAACTGTCTAACGGTGTTCTGAAATTTCTAGTTTTTAAATGAGAGCATTCTAAAGATATTTATAATATCCATCTAACCCGGGATGCATTTGTCGTGCTTGCACACCAACAACAAGATAAGAACTCGCCTATTATCAACGGGACAAAGTGGGGCTAGCGAAGAACATATACTCCACCTTCGTGGAAATAACAACGAGAAAAGGCAAGACAAAATTGACAGTGGAAATGAAAAAATGATCATAGCGTGAGATTTCCTATGAGGACGGAAACTGAACTAGTTGTTTACAATAATACAATTTTTCAGATGTATATTACAACATTGACCTGCGAAGACAAAGCCGTATAGAACGTTGCATAATAAAGAGACATGTCAGTACTCAGTGATGTGATTAAAAGTCAATGATAGTCCTAGATGCAGACCAACAGTGGGTAGGAACAGTTCTAGAATGCTATGTCATATTCATGCATTTAAACCTTCAAAGAATACAGAAATTCAGCTAAGCATTCTCCTAACGGGCTTTTGGTTTCAAATTATCTACAACCTGCTCTTAAGAGTATTTCAGTTCATCATCGGGCAAGGTAAAAATACAATAAAAAAAACAAGAACCTAAAGTCAGTTAGGCAAATACTTTCATATCGGTAAGCATTTGATAAAATGTAGAGTTTTTAGTTTATTGTTCAAACATCTGTTCAAGAAAAAGACACTATGCACTAAATAACTTACCTGAGCCAGACCGCGGTGATTGTGGAGAACCCGGTTTAGCGTGGTATGCTCGGCGTTGGGTAAAACTATGGCCTGTCGAACTTTCAGAGGGTGATTCTGGTCTGACATGAGATGTTTTATCATACGAGCTGCCTTTGTCAGTTGTAGAATAGCTTCAGACACCTCTGTGATCAGCAGGTGATCAGTTTTCTTCTTTGTATCCTCACTTCCGTCATACTTGTCACTAACAGTCTTTACCACCCCAACCACCACCCCGTACTGCCGATGGAGGATGAGAAAATCAAAACAACCGATCTTGTTTTCTCCTTTCCTTTTTTTCAAACCAGCAGGAACAGGCAGGCCATGTGTTATAAAATTATGGTCAGGGTTGTTCAAGTAGTCATCGTAGTTAAAGTGTGTCAGAACAAACATTCGTTCCTGTTTAGTTTTCAGGATGCGGCGCAAGCAACTCAAAACAGTTTCCATGGCTTTGTTGTACAGGACATCACTGGGGTCTGGAAGATCAGGAATGTAAACAACTTGACCGGCAACAGTTTCTGTCTTATATCGAGTTTTGTTGAAGTAGATTGGAGGCACAAAGTAGCAGGTATTAAGCATATCCGGGAACATTTGTCTGACTTTCTTTAACAGAAATTCTTGAAACTCCTCCGTCACTCTTTTGTCCTTGATAAAATAGAAAACAAGATAAAACTTTTGGTACAAAATTATTTATTTCAATTTGTGGATCGTATTGATTAGCTGGGAAAATAAAATGACAAAGTGTGCAAATGTACAGAAAATTCTAAAAAGGTCTTAACTTATACTAACCATCAGTTACAATACATCAGGACAGCTCATTAGTTTGCATTAACGTACTTACTGTGACAATCATTGGTTGTCCTTCTCTGCTTTCAGGTCTATCTTCCCTCTTGCATCTGCATCGCCTAAACAGGATCATGGAGAATGAGTCATAGAGAATGTTTGAAGATTTCGTCGAGCAGATGTTTATTCAAACAGTTACGTTTTTTTTAATAATTCAATTTTTTTTCTTACCTTCTGCATTTCAGTACTACGACGATGACCAAAATTGCCAAAAGAACTGCTCCCACCAAAACTACTGACAACACGACAGCAAACGTATTTCCGTGATCCTCTTGTGCATCTGAAAGACAAATATTTTATATTTCTATAAGTCTATCTTAGAGCTGAACATAATGAAAAGTAAAAGGTGAAAATAACATCAAGTCCTTTCACTGGAACCAGTAATACTCACGTTTTAATAAAGTAACAATTGCAACATGTAAGTGTAAGAAAAATAAAAGTAAACAGTAAATTAAGATTACTGAAACTGCGGGGCTTCTGCTTACGCAAAAAATTGCGTACAGTACGCATTAAAAGTTCGGAGGACCCCTTTGAGTTTTTTCCCCTACCGGGAAGAGCTCCATGAACCTATTTCCAAGATGTCGTTAACAGCGAGGTTAAAATCATCGTCTCAGAAAAGGAAAAGAAAGTGAGCATCCTAAATACAATGAGCATAAGCTCATCACAGATGCTTGCTCACTCTTCATGGCACAGAAATCTCGATATTTCTGACTAGACATTACAGTGCTTTGTATGTCTGAAAGGCAGTTGAACAAAGTATGGTGATTTGTTGGGGTTTTTTTTTCAATTTAATAAAGTTTAGAGTTAGCCTGGGACCCCTTAGAAATCTGAAGAAGAGGTCCCTGGGACCCCAAAGAATTTAGCCTTAGCAGAAGCCCTGAGACTGAAACAAAGAATTCCGATGTTAATAAACATAACAACAGTTTTTGTCACTTGTTTGTCTTTAACTGATAAATCATGGCAGTTTTATAGGAGAGACTAAAAATCTTAAAAATAAAATCCACTAAGCTAATATGGAAATTTTAAAAAAAATCTTTGAAATGAGCCTCTTACCAAACTTAATTTGAAGGTGACAGGTCTGAATTAACTTCGGGTCGTAGTTAGCCACCTGACAAGCATATTGTCCTGTGTGAGCTGACGACACATTGAGAATTGATATAGTGAAGGTTCTGTTGACTCTTGTTTGATACACGATATCCGGTTTTGCAGAGCAGGTCATTTCACCCCTAATCCACCAGCAGTCGACAGTATCATCTGTTTAAAACATATTTTAAAAATTCTGTTTTAGTTTATTACTTTGTTTTGTTCTTAAAAGTTTACAACTTATAATCATCTTGTTTTTAAAAATGTACCGCTTTATTTTTACTTCCACTGTTTAGTGAGATAGTCTTGTAAATTTATAATTACAATTACAATACGCTTTCAATAAAAAAAGCTAACATGTGACTGACTGAAAATGTTTAAATTGAAAGGGAGAAGATATTTTTAAAAAAGAAACTTGAAAGAAAACATTCGTCACAAGACTTACAAATAAATAAACAGCTAATAAATAAATATAAACATACACTCTTTAAATTATTAGGTATAACAAGAAGTTGTTTGAGAGTTGAACAGCTTGTTTCACAGTGTATGCTTAGCTTATCTCGATACCTCTAATATTATTCAGGTAGTGGTATATTGCGAAGTCTTTCTTGGTCACATTCAGGTCTTCGGGAAAGTTGCATGTCAAAACCGCGTCCTGGAACATTTTTACTGGCGGGATAGTACATGTGATGTGTCCCTCTAAAATACAAAAGACAAGAGGTGTCATTTTCAGAAAAAAAATTATTCTGATATTTCAGGTCATAACGCCCGCCTTCTTCCCAGTTAGCTCTATATTATTTTTAAATCTCTAACATTATTTTTTGAAGATAAACCTAAAACGTACACCCATATTAAAACTCAAATACTCAGTCAGAACCGACATTTATGCAGCTTATACACCTTCTCGTTATCTATAGATCTCCCTCTCTCTCTCTCTCACACACACACACACAAATGCACACACTGAGGAGAGAATATAAATATTGAGTGATACGTTTTACCTTCCGATGAAGCAGTAACAATCTGCAGGAAAAGCACCAAAAGGATTTTGTCCATAGTTGAAGATGTCAGAAGATTTTAGCGATGTCTCCTCTGTTGAAATGTCCAGGAAGCGTGCAATGTTCTGAATTCATCTGGCTATAGAATGTTAAAAGTATTATATGACGAACTATAAGCTGTATAAACGAAGTTTCCATAACAAAATAATATAATTAATAGTCCACAAGTAGGAGGACAAAGTTTCCAATAACGATAGTGTACTTCCGGGAACTCTACACTTGGAAATATTATCTGCCACAGTCTTGTACATGAGTATTGTACACAAGCCTAAAGAAACTGATTACTGGGCAAGACGTCCGTTTATTGAAACATTTGCATAATAAAGTGTGATAGGTCTCTAAACATTTTTGGTTCCCCTACATTTACATGGTAATTCTGTAGCAGTTCCAAAAATACAACCTATATTTGATCCTCTACACAAGTCAAAACCCTTACAGACCATTCAACTCATGTAAATATTTGTAAAAAAAATATTTTCTTCTAATATGCATCTGTTATATCTTACTTTTGTATGTCTGAATGTTATTTTTGATTATCATAAAAATGAATTTTAAAGCAAAATTCAGGTAATTCCTGAATTTGGGTATTGAGCCCTCTTTTCCTAGTCCAAACTACAAACTATTTCATCTTACACACACTGTAATGCCGAACTTACCTGCAAGGATTCTCAGTGAAATACAATCACTGAATAAAGCACCTGCAATGCATGTACATGGTTGTCATTTAAAAATGAGGCTCACATTTATTCTTGAGTTTAGTAGGTCAATGACATGTGATAACCGTCATATCAGTTCTAGACGCTGTCAGTCTTTATTTCATGCTTGTCAGTTGTTTTATCATCTGAACTACAATAACTACTGAATACTGAATAATAAGTAAAATAATAACTCACCTTCAAAGTTTCTGTAGAAAGTCTGGTTCTTCGGTCATTTGTTACCTACTTCCAAAAACATGGCGCACGGATCTCTAGTTTTAGATAAGGGCATTCCCGGAATCTTTCCCTTTCACACACAATGGTAGAGCAGTATATAAATGCAGTATAAAAATGCACGTCCACATGCATGGTCACGTAGACACACTGTCAACCACACAGACACAAGCACGACCTTTCTCTACAACCACCTTGTGCCCTTCAAACAGAGGATAGAAAGAAAGAGGGAAGACAAAAATATATGAAAGAGCAGGAAAGTTCTGTGACTGGGATTATTACTAGATGATGAGTAGAACGACCTCAATGAGTCGAACAACATCCGGGTAATCACGTCGTGCTTGTTTATGCAGCGACTGCTTCGAAAACAGTCCAGTCGGTTCAAAACGGCTTAAGCCCCAGAATTCTTTACTGGAGATACAGTCTTATGCAAGTCTACAATGCACTGTGAATGTAGTAACGCAAAGACGAATAAAGAAAAAAGACTGTGAAAGTGAATAGCAATTGATCTTAGAAATGAAACAAAAATCAAGAATAAATTAGTGCATGTGACTTATCATCTACTTCTTTGATAGGTTTGTAGTACACTGTGAAGTCTCTTTGGTGATGTTGTTCTAGAAAGTGTCTCGGAACATCTCCACAGACGGTACTGTACACGTGATGTGCACTTCTGAGAATACATACATTGACATTTTTTTCTCTTGTCACATAATGTTTCAGCAATACTTTTAACAACAACAAAGCTCACAAAAATATAAAAAAGCGCACACACAGACAAAGACATACCTACAACCAGTTTATTCATTTCTTTTCCTCATCCTTTCTACAATTGCTTGCATACACATTACAGTATCATTACATGGTGGAAACATTCATTTTCGCATCTGAAGTATGTCCTAATACGAGTTTTACAGTAAGTCAAAGATAGCAGAAGAACACTTTTGTTAGGGAATCCCTGCTATAACCAACAAATAATATTCTATGATTAGATCAGTGTTAACCAGATGGAGACATTTGTCTTATTACCAGCATGACAAAATGCACATGTAAAACATAATGACTAAAACATTCATAGTAACAACTACGCATAGTATGGTAAACTGGATAAGACAATTCGCATAACTGTTGGTAAAGTGTATAAACTTTGTGATTGGTCAAAAATTATTATATAATAAGTAGATTTTTTTTCCTTGATGAAGATTGTCTGTTTTGGAATGACACGTGTTAGCACATGCCAAGATACAGAAAAAAATAAAACCACACAGACGATAAGAAAAGTTTTCAGTCATCAAACACAGACTTTAATTTTTGCGAAAACTATATAATCAGTTCCTACTAACGACTACAAGCTGTGATGTACAGCTAGTGAAGCCTCGTTGTCTGTTAGACTCGATGTTGGATCTGTTGCCAGCGCCCTCTACATAGACCACCACCTTGCTTCTCAGTGTGCACAGTGAACTTGTTTTGGCTGCTAACACACTGTTCCTGTCACTTTCATTTCTTGGCTTCTGAAAGTCAATGACCTGGACTGGAATTCGAATGTTTGATAAAGCCTTGACCATAGGACTGTTCTTTGTGAAATCACTCTCAAACAATATCAAAACGTCTCTGTACTGAAGGGCTGGACACTGAATCAATGTTGTTTGTTCAGTCCCTGTTCTTGCATTCATCTCAATGATTTCTGTTTCTGCAAACATTTACAGACGTATATCTACATCCATATAATCTTGTATTTAAATGCTTATGAATGCATAAATAAAGTATTTCAAGTATACATACCAGTAATACAGCATCGATATTTTTGTTGTTTACTATAAAGAGAATAATAAACAATACCTGTGTCATTATGTTGAACGCTTTGTGTCAGAAATCTGACAACTTTCTCTCCACAAACGTCACAGTCACGTGGTTCTCTTTCTGTGTGTCCTTTATCCTTATGACGAAAGATTTTCACAGGCAAGCCGTCTGTGGGTGGCAAATATTTGAAAGTGGAGTTCTCCTTCATGTGAGCAGTGCTTGGTCCTTTTTTTATTTGTCTAACTACTGCAGGGGGACAACTGAGAGGTTTTGTAAGGATACATGTTTTCCAGTCAGGTGATTTGATATTTTGAGTGCAGCTGGCCGTCCACAGGTGGAGATTAGGGATAGTCTTGCAAAGGGAGTTAAGAAAGGCTTCAACATTGTTTTGTTTCTCTCTGTAAGCAATAAGCATTTTAATCAAATGACCCTATAAACAATCTTTATATTTCTAATATTGATACTGTTATTAATTAATTAAATTAATTAATAAAGTTCTTTACATACGTTTACCATTGGCAAACAATGAGCAGCATTTAGACCATTATTTATATATTAGTTTGATGTAAATAAAAATGATGATTAACACTTACCTTTCAAGAACCAGTTCATCAATAAGTGCAAACAAAGGACTGAGCTTTGCACGACCAGTCAGCAACTTAATGGAATCGTCTCTTTTCTTCTTGTCATCTATTTCACACATCAAACGACTTATCTTTTGTTTCCAGCTAGTTTGGGACTGGGACCTAGGTGTCTCCATGTCTCCACTGCAGTAACTTTTCTAGAGCTGTTGTAGCACCATGACTTTTAATGGACATGATCAGATGGACCACGTGACCTTCAGACATCCATTTCCTCCCGACTAAAGCCAGCATTCTGGTTTTCCCAGTGCCAGGCGGTCCTGAGATCAACACACGAGGTTCCTCTAGCATGTCTGTCATACCAGGGTAGAGAATGCACTGTTCAAACAAATGACTGGTAAGTGAAATGGCTTGGTTCAGGGTCTTAGGCAACATAGGCTTTGACTCAACTGAAAAGTTAAGACAAGACTGGGTTGCAGGACCACAGAATCTGGAAATTAAAAAAAAAAAAAAATTCAAAATTTATATTTAAATAAGGGTAGGCAAATTTTTATATATGGAATAATAATAGTATTGGTTATAGTAATAAATGATATTTACTACTACAAATTATTACTATTTTTAACGTTGCTTTAATCTGATAATCTTTATTGGACTGGATTGTGAACAAATTTCTTACCTTGCTACTATGTCTTGAAATAACTCAGTAGTCATTTTGGGTTGATCTGCATGAGCTTTTGTCACACCTTCCCACCATTGTTTTAAATGATTCACTACAGTTGAGTTGACTTTCCAGGGAACACTAGGACTAGACAAGTGATCAGCACACAGACAAAGCTGGGTGGAATCATCTGTAGCATTCAAATGTAAGCAATCGTGTAATTCCTGGAAAAAATAATAATTTACATGAAATAATCAAGAGCGTTTTAAACGCATCATGTAAACCTATATTTAATTATTCTTTAGCCTTACTACAAAAAACAATAAAAAATACTTATGCAATTTTTTTTAATGAAATGCATGACTGATAAGTTTACCTGAGTCACTTTAGTATGACTGTTTAGTGCACGTTCTAAGGTTGACATTGCAACGTTGGGTAGCATCAAAATCAGCCGAACTGGAATCTGCTCCTGATCCGAGAGCAGATGTTGTAGAACATTTCTTGCTTTGTTTAGCTTTCGGATGGCATCAGACACCTCTGTGACTATATGGTCATCAACTGACCCTCCACCATCCTCACAGTCATTGTTTTTATCGCTGACAGACTTGACCACCCCAGCAACCACTCCATGAAGCCGATGTATGAAAAGAATATCAAAGCATCCTTCATCTTTGTCCCTAAACTTTTTCTTCAGACTAGAAAATGTAGGCAAGCTGTGTTTTGCAAAATCAGGACCAGGATTGTTCAGGTAGTCTTCATACTTGAACTGTGTCAGCACAAACATGTTTTCTTGTTTCGCCATGTGACGTACACAGTGCAGCACGTGCTGCATGGCCTGGTCGTGTCTGACGTCACTGGGGTCAGGTGAGTCTGCGATGTGAATAGTTTGACCGGTAACAGACTGTGTCGTGTATTGAATTTTATTGAAGTATACAGGAGGCACAAAGTAGAGTCCTTTAAGCATGTCCGGGTACATATCTTTCACTTTCTGTAGTTGAAAATCTTGAAACGCTTGCGTTATTGGATGCTTGTCCTGAAAATGAAAAATGCGGGCTGACTATTGTTAAATGCATTCAAAGCCAATTTAAAGTTTTGAATTAAATTATACCGGTTGCAAAAATATATGTACATGTTAAGTGCCTTTGTTAACGATTCTAGATGTTAACTACTTACTTTATTTATCATTGCCTTCAGTTCGTCTCCTTGACTTCTTTGCCTTTTCCTGTCACGCCTGCATAGAATCATTATTGATACAAACTAATGTTAGTTTATTCTTTACTTGTACTGTAAAACTAGTTTGTGTTTAATTGATACTCGGGAAAGTTAAGAAACATGGAGACAGATTCAGTAAGACGTTGAAATTGATATCAAAAGTGTTATTCATAGGCGACGGGGAAAATGATGATGAAGAGGAGGACTTATAGTATCACCACCTTTGGAGTTGAAGTGGCTCTAGACACTTCAGACACAAGATGTGAAAATGGAATGTTCTATCTTCCTAAATAATTACAGAGGTTCAATTTACTACACAAGCAAAGCTTATTTCTTATCTTTAGAATCCATAACCTTCACGGGGCTTCATACTGCCAAAAATTAAATCATATTAGTTGTCCATGTCTTTATATAACTGTTAATTTAGTGTCTGACTATTACACCAAAGTATGGTTATTATAAAAAGGAAGTTGTAAAGTACAGAGTTTCTTGTTTATTGTTAACTATTTTCTTATCACAGTTTTTACAATTGTTATACTAGGATGACAACAACGTTTGGTCGACTCGAAATCACTGAGTAAAAGTAAGTGTTACTCTTTCCTACCTTCTAAGTTTCCAAATGAAGATTCCTATAACTGAAGACACAACCACAATCAGAAGTCCTAGTGTTATACCGACTTCCATCCAAAGTACCGAGTTTTCTGTAACAATCATTTTTTTTAATGAATATACACACATTTCACCTATAATTGAAAGACTAAAGCAAACATACTAGATCGTGTTTGCCTCATTTCTCACAGCTATTATTTATGAATGCATAATAATACAATTCTTTGCCCACAAAAATAATAGCTTTAACATCAGTCATCTCTTTTAAAGTGAAAAAATACTTGTTGACCTAAAAGTATACCTTCGCTCTCGGTTTCCAAGAAACACATTGCCAGTTCATCAGCATCAGACCCATCCAACCAGCAAGAGTAGGCGTCTCCTGTCGTGTCCTTTCTTGGAATCTCGACTTGTATATAGGAGGAGACTTCTTTATTGAAGAAGTAACCATCTTCTACATGACAGTATAATATACCGTCTTCCCAGGAGCAGTCAACCACACCTTCACATACATACAGTTTTATGTAGGGTTATGACTGAAATAACTTGTAGCTTTATGGAGGAACTATGTAGGAGGAGGGACAGAACCTGTACACAGATGTATCCATGGTAAAAGTACGACTCACTTTGTTGGATGTGTCACTTCATTAGAATACATCATTTTCTTGAGCAACATTGCTCTCGGAACGGAATTGTTATCTTATGTTTGTATTTACATATCTGGTTTCCTCAGTGATACATTACTTTGGTTCTCTTTGGCATTGTGTCGGTACACAGCGAAACGTTTCTGGGTTTTCTGGACATCTTGGTTAAACAGACACGTGAGTGTTGTACTGGAAAGGCTGCACTTGATATTGCTACCTGAAACTAAAGCAAATATGAATTTTCATCAAAATATAAGAGTAAGCCGATAAAAGTAATGAAAACGATCAGAACTATTGGTATTTAATAAACAATACATTAGTCGATGTTATAATTAAAATAGAAATACCAATAACAATAATAAAAATGCTAGCTCTGCTACTATCACAACTATTATATCACTAAAGCTTATGCTCGATGTACACACACAAATCTAAAGTAATATATTTGTTAATGTTGGCCATCTGGAAATGTGTCTTTACCAGGTTTCAAACTGAGTTCGCAAGTTTCCAAAAGACTCGAAGAGTAGCCGGCGACCTGACAGGTGTAGAATCCTGTGTTTGCCATGGTAACATTGTGGATTGTAGTGTTCAGGGTTTGGCTGACTCTCCTATCAAACTTGAACCCTGGTTTTGTGTAACAGTCTAGAACTCCCTTTATCCACCAGCAGTCTAACACAGATTCTGTAGACAACATCATCAAATAATGCATTAATACACCAAGGCAATACTTTTATACTTGCTGTGTGTGTCTTAGTTTGAATATTTTTTCCTGGTACCTATCTCCACAATTATACCATCGTGTCATGCTAGTAGCCAAAGGAAAAAAATATTTAGTCACCGAACTTGAAATTAAACTACAGATCTGTAAATAATTGCATTTGCACACCCACCACGTGTCATTACCTGGAATGTCATGCTGAACATAGTGGTAAACAGTAAAATCTTTCTTGGTGACACTGAGGTCTTCTGGAAAGTGACAGTTCAGGACAGTGTCATGTAGAGGCGGCACTGATGGTATCCTGCAAGTGATCTTTGTCTCTGCAGCAAAAACAAAATCACTGCATTTGGTCAGGGTCCTATTATCTAAGACCTGAGCATCCATTTGTACTGTTCGCGAGCCAATGAAATTGCGATTGAAGATAGAAGGACCTAGGTCATTTCAGCCAATAAAGACAGGAAGTATTGTGTTTCTGGCAGATCCCATATTAATCAGGTAGAGCACCTAACTACAGTCAAAAAATTTAGGTCTTATGATGGCTGGACATTTGCTTTAACTGATAGTGATCGTGATTCAAGTTCAAGGCTCTGTAAGTGAACAGCTAAATTTCTTTAAAAATACAGTAAATAATTTTAGTACATGCGTGTGCGGACGTTTTGCCGACGGACGTTTCACCGCCGGACGTTTCGGAGCCGGACGTTTTGTCGACTGGACGTTTCGCCGCTGGACGTTTCGGAGTCGGACGTTTTGCCGACCGGCGTTTCGCCGCCGGACGTTTCGCCGCATTATGTCAGAGAGAGAGAGCTTACTTACTTCTCAAAGAATGAAAGTAACTACTAGATTACACAATAATTCTTTATTTCAAACAAATTTTACACACAGACTTCACAGACAGTTCACTTTGATTGTCACAGATTATGCGCAACAGCTTTGAGAAAAAACATTGATACAATGGCGAGAGAAATGTGTGAGCTAACGGTTCACATGAGGAGGGATAGTGAGAGAGAGTTCACTGATACATTGATACAATGGCGAGAGAAATGTGTGAGCTAAGGGGCGTCACACACTTGACTTCGGCTAAAGGTCCGTGTGAAATGCCGAAATGAAGTGTCCCGCGCCGAAACGTCCGGCGGTGAAACGCCGGTCGGCAAAACGTCCGACTCAGAAACGTCCGGTGGCGAAACGTCCGATCGGCAAAACGTCCGGCTCCGAAACGTCCGGCGGCGAAACGTCCGTCGGCGAAAAGTCCGTGTACCAGTACATGGATGCAATATTACTTGTAACGGACTGAGCGGCTGAGTAATGAAACAAACACCTACAGTAAACTGCTTTAAACGCCATAATACCGTTGTTACCTTGTGTACACACAGGACCCAGAAAGATAAGCATCCAGAAGATGTACTGACTGATGGAGAAATATAAGTGTGGAGAAAGACCTCCAAGCATTGCTCTGACGATCATCATGCTATGAGAAAGGTAGATATGGAAACACAACATTATATCTTATTTATTTCGTTTAGTTTAAAGGTTGTGATATTATTATCAACATTCGAGTTATTGTTTTATTGAAGTCCTGAAGGCACGTTGTTTTAAGTGAGGGGTAAATAAATCATGCGGTGGGGTCAGCAGCCAAGCAACACTTGCTCACTCACACACTTGTCTCCAAGTGTCCTTCCCTTTCTTACTCAAGATCCAATCCCCTCCTTCTACACACACACACTAACGCGCGTGCATTTGTATGCTACTAAACTGTTTTTATACCACTAATCTTTTGTACTGGGATTGTAGACTTCAATATAGACAAATATGTGTTCTTAGTAAATATAAATAGACAAAACGATTTAAGAGTGGAAGTAAGCATAAAGTATGTAGACAAACAAACACTTCTTCACAGAGCCAATTACATATCTGCACCGATTACATATCTACTAAGTTTGAAAAGACCGATCTACTCAATAGCATTATATTTGTCTTCTAGAGACACATCAAGTTTACCCTCTTGTCTATCCTTAGCGAACGTGAACACACTTGCATACTAACTACTGCATGTCTACTCAACTTAACTGTTAGCTGTCTACACATTTACACATGTTTTTGCAGTTCATGGAGGCAATTCATGTTAAAGGCAACATTACTTACTTTTGATGACAGTAGATGACAGTTACATGTCGATAAGCGTTTGGTCGCAGCCTTCAGAATAGCTCCTATTGTTTTTGTGTTGTCAAAAGATAACAACAAAACTGTGATCACATTACTCAACTGTTACAGTAAATGTGTCATGCTGTTGACCTGTAGTCATGGAAGGCTTATCAAGGTCTCCTCATGACAGAATTTTTAAGAAATTGCTGCGCTGAGTCTTTTTTTCCAACACATCACGGTGCTCACATTCTCAAGCCCGTTTACAAAAGCAACTATCTACTTTGAAATACACACACACACACGGTATTACTTTTATCTTTTTTATCTTTTTCTTTGCTGTTTTTATATCCCTGTACTATCGTACGTACCCTGACACTAACTTACCGTGTGGTTCAAGGCATAGCTTGTTATCTGGGACTACCGACAGTGTTTTAAGCAGCAGATTAATCGCTCACGATCGCTATCGCTTATTGAAACCCACGTTTATCAATAGGAAGATCAGCAGAATCGTATTCGCTACACAACACACACCCATTGAGCATTAAGTACATCTATTTATAGCAGTTACTGAAGCCAAGTATTATATAAACAATAGTTGAAGCTAGAGTAAGGTAAAGCTGAACTTGTTCTAAACATGCGAAATTAGAGCGATCACACATTGCCTATTAACCTACATTAAAGTCAACCATCAGTGACATTGTGTTAAAGAACATTTTGAAACATGTATGTGGTATGACTTTTTAAAAATACAGTTATTGTTTTCTTGTAAGTAATTCAAATCAAGGACTGCAACTGAGTGGAAACGGAGAGATAGTCAAGGAAGTAAGTAAAAAAAGTAAAAATTAACAAAAAATGTACACAATGTATAAAAAGTGCTTATAAATGAACTATTTTATTACATATACATTGTTACAATTATTATTTTTCAGTTTTGATTGTTAGTAAAAAATTATGTCAAATTGCCCAAGCGGTTACTGGCTCAGATATGGCGTTTGATGACCTGACTCATTATCGCTTTCAAGAATAACAAAATATTCAATCAGATGACTAGGTTAGATTTCTAAGGGAAGTAATCCATAGTAAAACATTTTCCAAATGTTTCAACAGTTACGTTCCTTACTGACTTTTTTTCACGGTCAGAGTGATGTGTTTGTGAATCTAACCTGGCTTAATTTACCTGACTTACAAATTATTCATATTTCAGTCGTAAATCACACACACACACAACCGCCATTGCTATCGCTGACTCACGCTTACGTTTCATTGAATATTTTGCTTGTGTGCTTGCTTGATTATTTGTTTACCACATTACATTTAATATATAAACGAGTGACACTCAAAGTCATAAGAATTACTTGTGCGTGATTTGCTTGGTATAATGGAACACGTGCTAGGAAAGGTAGTAAGTTAAAACATGAATTTTGTTTTAGGGATTTAAGGATAGACATCTGGCTAGTATAGAAGAAGAATGAATGAATGAACACTTTTGAAAGTCAGCCCGAATAAAGAGGGCGACACAATCGATCACAAGATCCCTTTTATCTCTTAGAAAAACTGCTTGATTTATTATACAACTTAGAAAAATAATTTTATGTTAGTGATGGAAAAAGGACATTTTATTTTGCTTGGCAAAAGTTTGTGACACTCCGTTATTATATGAGTCACTCTCATTCTCACTTTTTTCAACCTCTGTAACAGCTATGGCAAAAAGTATCAGATATTTTATTATATAACCGTGGATCCTTATAGCTCGTAAATACAAACGGAACATCTTTCATTTCTAGATTTAACAATATATAAACTCGTTGAAGTATGATGCTGTGTCTCACCGTTTTATACACTTGGATTGAGATGTTTGTATGTCCATCTGTATATTTGTTCAGCTATATGAAACAGGCTATATAGTGGCCGTGTCAACACATACATTTTCCCCGGCATTCAATGAGGACAAAAGGAGAAATTATGAGAAATTCCGAACACACACCAGTTGTGCCGTGCAGCTTGTGATGCCCCGCAGTCTGCTCCACTGGGCAGAGAACTCTGACCTCTTTATATCTCCCTCAACATACACCACCACCTTTCTTCTCAGTCCGTTCAGAAAACCTGCTTTAGCCACCAAAACTGTGTTACTACCATGCCTGATAGTAGTCCTCTCATCTGTAGAGTTGATGATCTGGACTGGAATTCCTTTGTCTTTGAGTATTTTTATCATAGGAACATCTTCTGTAATGTCCTTTTCAAACAAAATCATCACATCTCTGTACTCTAGGGTTACTGGTGTCTCCCATGTTCTTTGGCCACGTGTAGAATTTGAAGTCGTGGGAAAAATGTCTGAAACTACAAACATTTGTATTAAGTTAGTGTACAGTCAATGCTGTGCATCTCAATGTTGATATAGATAACTTCAGCGTTTTCACAGTACAGATTAAGTATGTGTGCACTTTAAGTTTTTCGCAAATAATTGGAGCTAAATTAAATTCTTCGACACATTAAATAAATGTTTGCTATTACTTTGATTGAGTTATTGTATATTTTTAGACTAGAATAATATTTACTTTGTGCCTTCAAAGTTTCTGATTCTCTTTTAAGATAGATGATGTTAACAATCAATCAAGCTTGAAACAATCAGTAAGTAAAAGTATAAACGGATAAATAATTAGAGGAATAAACAGAAGTAAGGCAATACTCGTGTATACATTCAGTTGATATGATATGCTTCTTCCGTCAAGGAACAAGAAGAGACAAAACAAACTCTACCTCTGTCCCCAACATGAAGGTCTTGAGTCAAGAATTTGGCAACTTCCTGTCCGCACACTTCACAGTTATGTGGTTCTTTCTTACTGTGATTTAATTCCCGATGGTAAATGCGTTTCACTGGCAGGCCATCAGTAGGAGAAAAACATTTGCTTGTTGAGTATTCTGTTAATCCAAGACTACTTTGACCCTGTCCGGTCTCTCTTACAATCGAAGGTGGACAACTAATAGGTTTTTGGAAAAACTTTCCATTCCATCCTGGTGGTGAGATGTTTGCGCGGTAACTTGCTGCCCACAGGTGGGTATCTTTCAAGCTCTCGTTTATTTTTGTTAGAAAGGCACGGACCTTTTGTCCTTTCTCTCTGTTAAATGTACAAACAGTCTTTAGGCAGTCTTTGATACAAATAGTTATTTTAGGCCCGAAGCAAGCAAGATTAGGCACAGTATTAAGTTTATTAAATCATAACATTACCACCAATGCTTATTATTATGCATAATATACCTATAAGATCTGTTAAACATAAGCGCATTGCCCTCAGTCGAGAAGCATGATATCGGCAATAAAATAGGAAAAAAGTTTAATATTTAATTAAACATATAAAACGATTTTTCAGACTTGTTTTTAGTGCACTTCAAAAGGCCTCATGTACTCATGTTATGTTAATTAAAAGATCAAAAATAAGAAAAGAATATAAATGATTTTCCGGAGCACTAAAATGGTGCAAAACTTACTTTTCAGGTGCTAGTTCGTCAATAAGTGCATACAATGGCTGGTCCTTCAGACGATCTTTCAACATTGTAATGGCGTTATCTATTTTATTATCGTCGTCTATGTTGCACAACAAAGTGATAACCGATGGTGCAGGACTGGCTTGTGGCTGTGTTGATGATGTCCCTTGGAGCAACGTCTGCAACACCATCGAAGCTACCTCACCCTCAGGACTTGTGTAAAGTACATACACGTCATGACCCTCGGACAGCCACTTCCGTCCAACCAGACTCAGCATCCGGGTTTTCCCAGTACCCTGCGGTCCAACAAGGAATGCTCGAGACAAGTCTAGAAAATCTGTCATACCCGGGTACAGCGTGAATCGCTCAAACAATTCACCGGTGAGAGACACGGCCTGGTCCAGAGTCTTAGGTAGTTGATGTGTAATGACTTCCGGTTTACATGGAGTCTTGAAGTAGGATATGGTGGAAGGACCACAAAATCTAAAACAAATAAAATTATGAGTCAAATATGGACAGTGATAATTTAGAAGTTAAATTTGATGAAAAATTTACTGCGTGCCCCATAAAGGATAGACTGTCGCTACTGATAATGATAACAACGCTCTTGAAGTTTTTTTCTTACTGCCATCGTCATCAGCTTGTCGTCGTACTTATTGTCAGCAAGAAAGTATTCCAAGTATTTCTTGTCTTTATTTTTATATACTCCATTATATACTTTATTTTAGATACTCTGATATTTCTTAAAAGTGCAAAGTATTTAGTATAGTGGGGGATAAGATAATATAATCTCACCTCGCTATCATATTTGCAAACAAATCATCAGTCATGGCGGGTGTATCCACAGAGCTATCTCTGAAATGGTCCCAATAAGCTTGGAAAGGAATCTTAACCGACTCGACATTCCTGGTTGTGTCAAGACTGGGAAGATGGTCGGCACATAGACACAACTCAATGAGGTCGTTGATTGAATTTTGTTGTATGCATTCCAGAAAATTCTACAACACGAATCATAATGTATAACATTATTATAAACGACAGAAACCGGCTCTCTCTAAATATATATATAACGTGTAATATTGATTGTTTTTGTTGTTGATTTCAATAAGACAAAATGATTACAGGGGCTTAAGTGTCTAATTCACATTCTTATGATGAGCAACACGATGAGTTTACAAAATTAAGAAAAACTATATATGTGGTGACATAATGACCCACCTGTGTCAACTCTGGGTGACAGTCAAGTGAGTTCCTCAGTGTCTCCGATGTAATGTTTGGTAGAACCAAGATCAGTCGTACTGTAGGGCTCTGATCCTGGTCTGACAGAAGATGGTGAATCATTATATCTGCTTTCTTAAATTGTTGTATAGCTTCATATACTTCTTTAATCACTAGTTCTTCTGTACTCCGCCTGGTATCACGACTCTCTTTGTTGTCTGTCGTCTTCAAAGTGTCATCACTTCTTTGGTCTTTGTTTTTTGTATTTGTGTCATAATCTTGAATATTATCGTCTTCCCCTTTTCCCTCACCGTCTTGAAATCTTTGACCTCCAGTTTTCTGCTCGTTATCTTCACTGTCATTGTTTAAAGTCTCCTGCTGATTACCACTACTCTCACTGACTTCTGTTGTTTGTATACTGTCACCACTCTCTTTTCCGTCAGTATTTCCCTTTCTTATTTGACTATTTGTCTCTTTACCCATCATTGGGCTAATTGCACTCGCGTTATCTTTTATTCTTTGCCTCTTATCTTGATTTCCACTCTCCTTCTCATCCACATCCTTGACGACTCCTACCAACACGCCATGATGTCGATGGATGATCAGAAAATCAAAACATCCGATGTCCTTGTATTTATTCTTTTCTTTCAGACCAGTGGGAACAGGCAGACGATGTTTTCTATAGTCACGGCCAGGGTTATTCAAGTAGTCTTCGTACTGGAACTGTGTCAGAACAAACATGTGTTCATGTTGTGAGTCCGCCATGTCACGTAGACTGTGGATGACATGCTGCATGGCTCGGGCCCTGCTCTCATCACTCGGGTCAGGAGGGTCAGGGATGTAGACGAGTTGACCGGCAACAGACTGTGTTTTGTATCGAAGTTTGTTTAAGTACACTGGCGGCACAAAATAACATCCTTCTTGCATATTTGGGTACATTTCCTTGGTTTTCTTCAACAGTAAGTCTTCAAAAGTCTCTTTCTTTTTCTGAAAATAGAAATCCTCTTTTAGATATTGGCAGCCTTTACCTTACCATCTTCGAAACGCTCATATGAAAACTTCGAACTGCAACCGGCAAATATAAGTTAAAATTTCAGTAATGACTTCAATCTTTTCAAGATAGCCAGCCAGCCAGACAGAAAGACAGGCAGGAAGGCGGGCAGGCAGGCAGACAGACACCAGTGTTGACGACGCTCTTAGCTTAACTTCCTAATAGTGTTATTAACGACAGAATTAAATATTCACATGTGAATACAACTATTGAAGAGGTTAATATTGTGTTGTCAGTGAGCAAAGTGTATCCTCTAAATTGTTTGCTCACCTTTGTCTCCTTCATTAGGTGGCTTTCTTCGTCACTTGAAATACCTTTCCTCTCCTCGTAAGTTCTGCGTGGAACCCTGATTTAAATAATGTTACAATTTTTATTTCATGTACAGCCTTAATTATGATCAATCGGAATATGAATGTTCATAATAATAGTTGTGGCTATGGTGATGGTAGGGAGGGTATTTGTGGTAGTAATAATTAACATTTAAAATTCATAGCATATAATTAACGGAACAAAATACACAATAATATTCAACGACTTTTAAGTATCATACATTTGTAGTCTAGAGGAATAACTTCAAAGAAAAATTATTTTAATGCAAGCTTAGGTAACGAAATGACAAGAAAACAGAACTTATGAAGCCATCAATAATGGTCAGATGGTTCATCAAAGATGGGCAAGGGGTTTAAAATCAAATAAGCTAATGTTCATCATGCTCACCTGTATCTCTTGAATAAGACTATTGCTATGATCACTAAAACCCCAGCAGTCACAATACCTAGTACAATTCCTAGTACGATTTCGATGAAGATTGGTGTTTGTTCTGAAAAAAAAGTTAAGCAGTAAAGTCTTATCCTCGTAGTGAACTTGTGTTTATGTTTTTGATAGTCCTGCCTTTGGAATGTGTGGTATCTTTTACTCTATAATATCTATATCATCTTCTCTCTATAAATGTTCTGGCCATATACTTCAAGTCAGTTTTGCTTCGATCTTTGCAAAATGGATAGACCAACGCTCTAATACCGCCACCTTGTTGTTACAGGAGAGACTGACTTTTGTTGTCACGAGTAATGTAAGCATTGTCAAACAATAAAACAAACAATGTGATAAATAGTAATCCAAAGCACGACTAATGTCTACAAACACACCACTATTGCACCTCACATGCTATTTAAAGATGAAAGTGTTTATTACCTGTTTTTTTGTCATTAAGTGAACACGTGTTCACTCGATCAGCGATAGACCCATCATGCCAACAAGAGTAGATCTCTGTTTTCTCATTTGTTGGTGGAGGAATTCCTATTTGGAGGTAGGATGAGACCTCTTTGCTGTAAAGGTAGCCCTCATTTACCTGACAATTCACTTTTTCATTTTCCCACCAGCATTTCAGAACACCTATTACAAATAAAGAAATGAGTATACCCTTAGTCGAATATTTGTAATAACACAATTTATTGTAATAATATTTAATACTAAAAGATATAATCGGTGTAATAAACTTTTCCAGTAAAAATATTATAAAAAATAAGAGGTTTACGAAAGGCAAGTTTAAGAAATTATAAGATACAATTGTTCTTGTAAGTCACCAACATGGTGGACATTCACGATGTCACAATGATGTTTATATGCTTGCTTAGTTTTGTGTGGGTGTGTATAGTCGCTAACAAAACAGTTTCTTAGATAAAATATATTCTTGAAAAAAATCATAGCAAATAAAACTGAAAAGAGAAGAAGACCAGACCTCTGAAACCAGAGGCAGTTATTATTTCTTAGTACAACTTATGCTTCCAGAGTGTGATATAAGAAAAACTTGATTTGCTAAAAGATGTATGTATTTGTAATTTCATTCTACGACATTTAAACATCATTTGATATACTTAGTTTCTCTTGGGAGTGATGCTTGTACACAGTGAAATTTCTTTGTGTCTTCTGGATGTCTTCATTAAAGAAACATGTCACATTGATCTGGGAGTCACCCTGCTCCTTTGAAATATTGCATGTGTTATTTGGACCTGCAGGCAAGTAAAGCAAAATGACTGTCGACATTCGGTATACAAAATAAAACCTTCAAAAAGTCTAAAAAATATTGCAGTTGATTTTTTCTTACTTTAAGTACGAGTGCATGTTAGTGCATACTCTGAAATAAAATATTTTTCAGGCTAAAACATTTGCCTCGTTTGGCGCTAGTCACATTTTCATGCTCCATTCATGTAAAGTTTTAGCAAAATGCGATGTGAAAACCCTGTTTTTAATTATGGATGTTAGTGTAGAAGCAGCATTTTAAAGAAAATAATAATGAAATCAACTTAACAGAGTTATAACGATGATTATTTAGGGGCTACATTATAAAGTAGCAGCTTCTTTCTGTATACTCTATCAAAACAAAGTTTGCTTACCCAGTTTAGCGACAAATTCACAAGTTGTGAACAAGCTTGAGCTGTATCCAGCCACCTGACAAGCGTATTTGCCTGTTGGCTTTGTCTTGTAGTTGACTGTAATGTTTAGTGTACGGCTAATTCTCTTGTCATACGTGAACCCAGGCCTTGTGTAACAGTCCAGAGAACCTCGAATCCACCAGCAGTCTAAGACAGAATCTTGAGACAGAATAAACAAATAGTTAAAATGATGAGACATAGTTTCAATGGTCGACATTGAGAAAGCACAGTCCCAGTGTTTGGACTTTACTTGAATTTTTATTAAAATTCTAAAAATCAACAATTTTAGATGAAGTCAAACGCCTCAAGTTAAGATGATAAAGTATGTGAGATACACTGGATTTATTACGATCGCATGCAATTAAAAGGTCGCAAAGGACAAAAGATAAGGGCAACGGATGGATGGCCTTAGTGAAATTGTAAAGGAAAATATTAAATAAGAAATAGCATGCTAGATAAAGCTTTTATCATCAATAATAGTAGCTTTCTCTAGATTTTCTGGGGAGAATATATCTACCAACGCTTCTATACAAACATTGCTTCAGGACCACACTTTGACTATTGCAGGAGGTAAGCAGTGAAAACAAACCCGCGACATACCATAAATGAGGAAGTGCAAAGGCATAAGACTTAGAAATCTACCTACGTATATTTTTGATTATCTACAAAAAAATTGAGACAAAAATTAAAGACATAACAACCAAACAAGAAGCAGACAATACCAGCCCTGTATGACTAGTTACCTGGACTATTATCCTGACCGTAGTGGTAGACAGTGAAGTCCTTTTTAGTGACACTCAGGTCCTCAGGAAAGTGACATGTCAGGACTGTGTCTTGAAAGGGGGTCACTGGTAGTATTGTGCATGTGATCTTATCGTCTGTAATAACATCATCATTGTAGACAAGGTCAGGCTGCTGCTATCAGTGTACTGTTTGTAACAAAATCTTTCAAGAACACATTTTCATGAGAGCATCGGAAGAGGGAGATAACTGCCCTTTTAGTTAATAAATGTGACTTGTAAAAAAAATATATATATATAATAATAACTAATCGAAGGTAAAAGGGTGTCGAGACAAGAGTATCAGTCTCTGCCTCTCGATACTTTGAAAGAAAATCAAACCAGGAATACAACAAATTCTTATAACATCGCAAACAATCCCTAGTGAAAAACTGTATTACTAAGTATATTACACAAATGACGCATGATCAGTTTGTAACGTGAGTATAACACTCAACTGTACATTTTAGTTTACCTTGCGTTAAGACGGTTGACAGGTAGAACAAAAGCCAAGTAATACACTTCAGGGTGGACCAACAGAGTTGCGGAAAAAGACCATTGCCCATTATGTTTAAGTATGTCCTGCAAAGAAAATATATATTAATATAATTAGCCAAGATACCGCGAATTATTATTTCTTGTTTATTATTAGGATTATTGAAGTGTTGCTTCAGTGCAGAGAAATAGTTAATCACACATTGGAAGTCTCTTGCCTAACTTGACAGGTTGAATATTTGTGTCACACAAAGGCAGCGTGCCACGCTAAGAGTGATAACACATTTTATGATACCAGCTTTCAAGCAGACTCTCTTTTGCTCACAAATAAATTCCGTGGAACTAAAGAGTGTTTTGAAAATTTGTTTACCCTATCGACTTTTTCTTCGTATATTAGCTCATTGGGGTCTCTCTGTCTCGCACACGCACGTACACAACCACACACACACACACAGAATGTGCCAACTGCATGTTCGTACATGTGTGTTGGACTACATTACACTGCGGTTCACCAACTGCCCTGGTTTCTTGTGAAACGAATCGAGCTCTCCTCCGCGTGGGGGGAGTGTGCTATATATCTACTCATACTATTTTTATTCTTTGCACATATCTACATGCTACAGGACCGTTAAATTCAGCTTCATTCGTCAACAAACTATTTAAAAACACTACTGACCTTTGACAGCATAAAGCCGTGTACCAGATATCAGGAATCTCCACATACAGCAGCCAAGCGACGTATTAAGCTGATATGGTGTGACCCGGGTATTTGAGACATCCGGCTTTTTCAATAGGAACAACTCAAATAATTGTCGGGTGTCTCCTTTGCAACCCATTCGACTCGAACAAGTCACGACGCGTCAACACTCAAGTCTTTGTAAGAGTGAAGTATGATGTGTTACTAAAGACACAAAAATGCTCGGTCTATGTTTTATTAGTCAGCAAAGAAAATACATGTTTGAATGGGTCTTTGTAGTTTTTATTCGGTCCAGAGCTGTTTATATTAGCACGCATGAATATAGTCAGCACAATAATGCACAACACAAATGCACAAACACACATGACAAGTACATTTAGTTGCTTGCTAACACATGTGATAAGCTTGAGAGAGATAACGGAGCAAGCGACAAAGGTCTTTTGTTGATCACATGACTCATATACATTGTGTGACCTCGTTTAAGGCTGACACATGAACCCTTGAGGTCAGAGTGCACGCACAGACGTACTGATCAGGGTTAGGACGTACGGGAAGTAAAATATTGACATTAAAGGGTTTGGTAGAAGTAAAAGAAGAAAAAAGCTGAGTAGACTGATAATCTGGCCTACTAAATTCTGCAGAATAAAGACAACCCCCTCAACACCCGAAAGAGGGGCCAAAGAAAGATTGTATTAGCTCTGTTTGTCAGATTGAAAGAAACGTAGATCGCACGATCAAGCAGAGAGTTATCTTTGCTGTGGAATATAAAGTAGTAATAATGTACCCCACCACATACAATATCTAGTAACTGAAATTTAAGATTAGTTTTGTAAACATTTTTAACATAAAGATAGCATGAATGCTGATAAAGTCTTTCTGAACATAACAATAGTCAATACACTACAATCGTGTGAGTTCAAGAGGTAATTTAAGACTGATCCCCTAACCTTTTTCAGGAACAGAGGTTGTACCTAACCCTTTTTTACCAAAACAGCATTTTTGTGAGAACGGTGCATGTCTCTTGTCCCTTGCTTTGACTTTCCAATCCGCTATGGAGTTCAGTATTCATGTCAAGTCCCGACACCTGGTCAACGGGAAAAAAATTGCTGTGCTTCGAGGGTATTGAACTGGTGTGGCTTTGAAACGCTAATGCTCTAACCTCTCGACTTTTTTTTTTTCCTCTAGTCTGAGAAACAAATGACCTTAACAAGTTTAAAAAGCTAGATGAGAAATAGGTAAAAAGGTAATAGGGCAAGTCAAAAGTTAAAAATCGTACAGATGATCCAGCATCAAGAAGCAAATAAAAAATAAGAAACAAAGAAAAAACAAAAACAAAAAAAACAAAAAAGAAGACACCGGGAAAAAATATTTCATTTAACAAGTAATGGGAGATAACTGAGGGAAAATAAGAAAATTGATGGTCATCACATATCACCTCTGTAAATCTTAAAAGAGTTAATAATTGGTTAATGACGATTATATCTTTAAAAAAATCAAATGGATTAAGCATATAAGTTTAAAAAATAATTTTATGTACTTATGTACGAACATACTTTTATAAGAATGTGATGAGGAGAACACACACACACACAAAGTAACGACACAGTACTCATGGTCAGGTTTCTTTATCAGATTCGTCTGTGTATATATATATATGTACAAATGCAGTTTGAACTTAAAAGCTATTGGCAGAAGACATGCGGAAGATCCAGTATATCCAGTATTTTTTGTATCAGCTATTTAGCCCTTGAATGAAGTTTCAAAAAATGGTTTTACTGCACTCGTTGCGCTATCGGTTTCCATGGAAACAATCCAAAATGGCGCCCAAACAAACATTTTAAAAAGCTTATAACTTCGTCAATTTTGTGAGTAGACTCGAAATTCTGTTTGAAATAGTTACATAAAAGACAGATCTACAATCGTAAGAGAGGGATTTTGCAACATCGGCTTAGATTTTTATGAATTTTTTTTTGTTAACCACTGTGTCAAATTTTAAGAAATTTTGATTTAAAACGGTATATCTACAAAACTACTAAGTAATTCTTTAAAAGCTCTCTCTTCAAATGTTTACATTTTGTATGAAGATATGCTCTACCAAATTGCAGGTCTATATCTCTTGTCAATAAAAGTTATTAGCTTTTGAAGTAAACAGTGTCTAACCAAAGCAAGAAACTGAGAAAATGAGGAAAGAAAAATTGAAAGCTTATAGTAACTACTAAACTACTCAATATTTTTTAAGAAACTCTCATTGAAATGTTTGAATATGTTTAAAGAAATCTTCAATCAAAATTAAGGCTTGTACAACATGTCAATATACAATTATAAGCTTTTGATCTACACAATCTTAATAAAACAAGAAACTGAAAAGGCGAAGGAAAACAAAGTGAAGACAACAATCCCACTTACTGCCTTTATTGTCAAGATGTTTGCTGAGAAAATCAGCCACCTTCCTGCCACACAGAGAACAGTCGTGGTAACCCGTGGAGTCCATCTCATGGTAAATGTATTTCACTTGTGGGCCATCTGTAGGAGTCAGGCAGTCAAGTGATAGGATTTCAGCCCCAGGTGTGAAATAATCAGCTCCTGTACGTGAAGCCTCTCTAACCACTGCAGGTGGACAGGTGAGGGCCCGAGTGAAGGTCTGTACCTTCCAGCCATCGGGTACATTCTGGCTAGTGCTGCTTGTTGCCCACAATACAAGATTTGGATGTTGGCGACTTAGACTTTCTACAAATGTTTTAAAATATTTTCTGCAAAACAAATAAAAAAAAGCAAACTCGTGTTTTGCTCAGCTTTAATGCATTTCAAAATAGCCAAAATATAATCATAAGTTTATTTTAATTATTATTTTTGTTGGACTAAAAATCTATGAAATTGTTAATGTTTTTTATAGTACTTAATCAGATTAAAGACATTAACGTTGCTTATCTATTTCTTATTTGCTAGCTCTTTCTCTTAAACTTAGCCTGTTGCCGAGGTTTTTTTAATACCTTTTTTGCCCCTTCTCTATTACTTTGTCCACAGAGTGCATTTTTCTGTCGTATAAAATAGCATTTTGTTACATTATATTACGCATAAATGCATTAGTATAATTAAACAAGGTTAAAATGTGGTTTAGGTGTAGACCTGTTTGTTTTTAATTTCCTTATCTAGCACAATGATTATTAAAAAGTACGTTAAGTTTGAATATGTTTGTTAAAAAAAGGTACAAGGTAGGGGTCAAAAATGTGTTTAAACCGTAAACTAATAATACAAACATACTTACCCCGGGAAATCGACTTCACTTGCAATCACACACAGTTGTATTCTCTTTTGTGTTGTTAAAACGTCCAGAATTTCCTTCATTTCCTTCTTGTAATTGAAATTACAGATTACTTGGGTGACAAAGGGTCGTGAAGTCTCATCTATATCTTTTGTCGTAGGCGTATGGTTGGATGTTTTAGAAAACGAGGACATGAAGTCCCTTTTTGTAAAACTACTGACTAAAATGTAGAGGGGATGGCCACTTTCTATCCATTGTTTACCAGCCAGCGTCAACATTCGTGTCTTGCCGGTGTTGGGTGGACCAACAAGAAACAACCTTTGTTCACTGAGCATCTCTATCATATCCGGGTACAGAGTCAGTCGCTCGTACAGGTCTCCTGTCAGGGTCACGGCGTCTGCCAGAGTCTTGGGCTGCAGGAAAGTCTCGTCCATCAGTTGTAGGGTGGACTGAGTAGCTGGTCCACAAAACCTAAGAACGCAAAGCATTTCTAAAACTATGAGGTCCTTGTCTTTATCTCGACGTATAACATTGGTGCATCGACTAAATTAATTATTATCTGTGTCGTGTTAGAATTTCTGTGTATAACTGGAGCTGAATGTAAGTTAAGCGTAATTGATTTGTTTAAATATAAAGCTTCCTAGCGAGATGTATTCTAGTGTTGTGCTGTAGTGTAGTTCAGTGTAGTGTTGCAGGGTCTCAACTGTAGACATCACAAATGATAAACAATATAAAATGTTCCGAAAAGTATTTTATCGTTTACCTTTGCTAATGGCCGTGCATGACAACTTCCTTACCTTGCTATCATGTTTAAATACAACTCATCAGTCATGTTTGAGTCAGCATCAGATTGATTCATTAACCTGTTCCACCAGTTTCTCAGATGACTCATCACACTGGTGTCGATGTCCCATGGCGCGCAAGGGTTCGACAGATGATTTGCGCAAAGACACAGATGAGTGGGGTCGTCAGTAGCCTTCACATTTACACACTCGCGCAAACTCTTAAGAACACACAATGTGTGAGTATGTTTGAAAGAAGTACACCACATTATGATTTTTTTTCATATGCAAATAACTGTGGTTACAAAATTTTTTTTTATATAACAAGGTTTCCTTAAAGCTACGTTTTATTCACAGATTATTCACCTTCAGATGCATATACACTTTACTTCATTTTAGTCGTCACGATAGTACTCAATACTTAATGCTCAATTCAGTCACAAAGAGCAACACTCAGGATAGTCTAAGAGCTTGTCATTTAAAATAATAATCATGAAAAGTACTAGCAATACTTTTAAAGAAGTTTTTTGTCTAACCTGCTTTTTGACAATATGTAACGTAGATATCAAGTCAAATACCCTCTATTTTTACATTCTTTATGTTACTTCTGCAGAAGATGGTATTTGTATGGTTTCTCTACGTTATGTTAAATCACCATAAACTTTAATGAAATTAGGCACTTTGGAAAATAAGTCATAAATATGTTTAAACAAAACACAAAATATAGCTTGATAATACTACTTTTCTGGACCCATGTTAGTGCAAAACTAGGAAATCTTTTAAAAACATTAAAAACCTACCAAAGTTCTGACATCATGTATGTGTAACTTACCTGTACAACCTGACTGTAACTGCCGAGAGCTCGTTGTAGTGACGACCAGGTAACGTTGGGAAACATTAATGTCGTTTGAATTACAGGTTTGTGTGTCTGATCTGACATCAGGTGTCCCATCATGCTGTTTGCGTATTTAACTTGAGCGATAGCTTCAGACACCTCCCTGACTAACATGTCATCTATTTTCCTTTCACTTTCCTCACTCCCGTCATCCTTATCGCTGAGAGACTTGACGACCCCAACCAACACCCCGAAACGTCGATGAATAATGAGAATGTCAAAGCAGCCGACGTTTGTCTTGTCTGTAAACCTAGCGGGAACAGGTAAGCGATGGTTTAAAAAGCTATTTCCAGGGTTGTTTAGATAATCTTCATAATTAAACTGTGACAGGACAAACATGTCCTCCTTGTGGTGTTCCGCCATGTGACGTAAGCAGTGCAGCACGTGCTGCATGGCGCGGTCGTGTCTGACGTCACTGAGGTCAGGAGGTTGTGGGACGTACACGACTTGACCAGCTATTGGCTGTTTTTCATATCGAATTTTGTTGAAGTAAACTGGAGGCACGAAATAGCAGGAATCAAGAGTATCCGGGTACATTTCTTTGATGTTTTTCACTAAATATTCCTGCAACGTTTTTGTTGTTACGTATTCATTGCTTTCCTGAAAGAAGAAATATTTCAGTTTCTTTGAAGCATATTAATTGTGGAACTTCAGAGCAATTCAAACAAATTGTTATAGATTTATCTCTTTAATGATTGACTACAGCACACAGTACTTATTGGATGTTATTGCGGGAAAACGAAATAACTGGTAAAATATATTTAACAGAAAGAGGGTGGAGGAGGAATAAATAATCTTTCCTCTGTGCTTACTTTAAACTGCGTTACTTGCTGCTTTCACCGCTTAGGAGTTCTGTATGGTACACGCACCTTTATTTCACTATAATTGTAAAGTAGAAGTGGTTTAAAATTTAGAAAAATACTAACTTTTTTTATCATAGGGAGATGTGCATCGTCGGTAGATGTTCGCGTTTTTCTCCACCGAAAAGCCCAACTGTTTAAAATGAAGTGTACGTAGGAGTTGTGACAGAAATCAGAGCATACTCACTGCCTACGTACTACAGGCAATGTGACATTATTATGATTATTCAGAGAAAAAGACTTTACAATACTTTTTGCACTCATATTATTCCACACAGAAGAGATCATGACACTTCTAGAACAAAAATATTCAATAATTCGGGAAAGAAACTTTTTCCCAAGTCACCAATCACATTGCAATGGGTAATAATGTTGCTTTGCTATAGTGAAAGGGAGATTAACAAAAGGCAATCCTAGGCAATAGCTAATGTCACATTGATGCTTAGACTATTCTTTACAAAAAGTTATTTTAAAATACTCGAGGCATACTTGTTGCGTCTCATCAGAATTACAATGACAATAATTGCTGTTATCACTGCAGTCAAAGCCAGGGACAAGCCGACAGCCAAACCAGTTGAAATATCTTCTTCCGAGGCTTAAAAAAAGTTTATAAAAGTGAGAAACGAAACAGGTAGTAACAAATACGTAAACTACGATAAAGTAGTAATACAACACCTGTTTTAGAATCATTGTGAAAAATGTTATTTTCTTTTTTTTCACGTTCGTTGTGTTTATGATTTTTAAACAACTTTAATTACTTCGGATTTAATGAACTTGACTACTTACTAACCTATTAGAATTTTTTTTTAGGCAGAGAGACATTATACAGACAAAGTTAGGCAAGAAGTCACTAACGATTGCTACCAACAACACAAAGGTGTCATCACTTAATACGAAAGAAATAGTCAGTCCCAAACCTTCCTCAGATATCTCAAGTGAACATTTTGCCTGTTGTTGTTGTGTGGAGCCCTCGTGCCAGCATGAGTAGGTTAAAGTTTTCACTTTTATCGTCTTTTGAATTTTCATGGTGAGATGCGTGGACACCTCGTAATCGTACAGGTAATCATCATCAACCTGACACTGTGGTTTGTTGTCTACCCACCAACAATGTAATATCTCTGTTACATGCAAAAAAGAAATCGTTGTAATAACCAGAGTTAAATAACTTCAATAATATTAAATCGAATGTTTCCATTGCCCTTGATATCTTGAAATTATAGTAAACATGCAAAGAACATCCTCGTCAAAATAGAATGTATTTTCACTAACAATATTGTACAGTTTTCAACGGTATTTTCGAGTCTTAGTATGTTGAACGGTCTGCGCATGCATATTATTATATACGTGTACTCTTGCGCGTGAGAATTAATGAGTTTGCATGATTCACTTACCTAGTTTCTCTTGGCTATTGTGTCTGTAGACAGAAAAATTGTTTTGAGTCGTCTGAACATTTTCGTTAAAGAAACAGGTCAGGGTTATTTGGGAATCATTGGGCACATTTGAGACTTTACACGAGTTGTTTGCACCTGTAAACAGATAAAACCATAATGTAAATGTTTCCTTAGCCTAGTCCAGACAAAAAAAAAAGCAAAAGATACAAATGCTTTAAACATTTTAAGTGTCCCAATAAAGAATACACAGCATACTTTAGACTATATAACATAGTATGATAACTCGTTAAAAATGTAATTATTATAATTTATACAATACAGCTAATTAAGACGTAGCGATTTTATGCATGGTACCTAAGAACAAAAAGAATGATTGATTGAATTCTTTTTTTTTTTTTTTGATGGGTCGACGACCTTATTCAAAGCAGAGCTTTCTCGATGCTTTGGTCTCTTGTCGTACGTGATTGTCTCCTCTCCGTTGGAGAGAGGAGTCTCCTGGTTGTCTCCCGTGTCTTGTTTATATCTGAGAGATGGGGGGGGGGGGGCAGCGGAGGTAGTCAGCATAGGCGTCTCTGGTCACTTCTCCTCGTGACTCATTTCTTTTTTGGAAGTTCGAGTTGATGGCTTCTTGAGATCTTGTATCAGTACGTCTTTTTTTCACTATGGAGTCTACCATTCTTGTAGTAACCACATTTTCCTTCTTTTTTTCACGTGGTCTAATTCTACTCGCAGTCGTTTTGTTAGGTCGGCAGCGACTTTAATCCAGTTATTTTTTTTCTAGTTCAGAATTCTGAAACACTGCCATCTTATCTCGCCATTTGTAAAAACGTACAATGATGGGGCTGAAATATTTACCCGCTTCCTTATGAAGACCCCCTCTGTGTACCCACTCAATATTATCTGTTGTCCAGTCTAGTCTTTTCGAGTGATCATTTAGGATTTTCACAATCTTTCGTGTGCGCTCCTTGCAGTCCTCTTTACCCGGCTCTCTTACACCTAAAAAATTTACATTGTTTCTTCTGGAGAAATTTTCTTAAGAATCCATTTCTTTCTCTAGTTAGTTCATACTTGAGTTGGTGTGTGTGTCCCCTATAGATAGATTGTTTACGTCCCGAGAATTTTGGTCAAGTATGTCTCTTAGTACATGTACACTCAAATCATTCTAAAGTCGAGCTATTTGTGTTCGATTATATGAAAAAACAGAAATAGCAAGAGACGTTTTGTTAAAATACAATTAGGATGTTACCAGACAGGATCGTGAGTTCACACGATTGAATGAGGTTTTGGTGGTAGTTAGCGATCTGACAAGCGTATCTGCCAGTCTGAGATGAAGAAATGTTCTGAAGTGTAATAGTGAAAGTATGGCCGACAGTGCTTTCATATCTGATCTCAGGTCTTGCGGAACAGGTCATTGCCCCCTTCAGCCACCAACAGTCCACTACAGCATCTGTCAAACAAACAGTTTATCACAGCAAGCTGCCTAAGATCATTGTTTATTTGTACTTTTATATTTATCAAAAAATTTTTTTTTAATTTTAAAATAATCTCCACTTTTGCTTCTTAATTATTGGTAAAATAACCACATGTAAATGGAGGAAACCATTTCAATCACAGAACTCACGAAAAAGGTGGTTTATTACAGTCTAATAACAGTTTATACAGATGGAGTGTGTTTGTACCTCCCGTATCGTCCCGGTAGTGGTAGACTGCAAAGTCTTTCTTTGTCGTGTTCAGGTCTTCTGGGAAACTGCAGTTTAGAACCGCATCCTGGTCTATCTCCACTGGAGATACTGAGCATGTGATGCTTCCTTCTGACAGTCCAGTAACAAACATTATTCGTTGCTCTAACTTCCTCTCTCTTACACTAACTTACACAATGCATATAATCCAACAAACCTTTTCACACACGCACACATAGATATAGAAAAAAAGAGAAAGTCTAAAATAATAATGTGACCTTGTGGTAAAGCAGCAGCAATGTGCAGACAACACACTATCAGAATTGTCTTCATCGTTGTTGATGAGAATTGATGACATCGGCAACTCATGTGTTGGAGAAACCACCAGGAGTTCAATGCTTGGATTTTTCGTAAGAAAATCATCGACAATGTGGCATGGCAACTGATAAAAGAATTTTTTTTTATCTGTACCATGTTCTACCATCACACACACACGTGCACACACGCAGTCGCAAATATGATTACAAACACGTGTACAAACACACACTCGGGTTCACACACACACATGTACACACACTAATCAAACAAGTGTCAAAGAACATAGTTGTTTTCCTAACTAGTTCTTCCCATCCGATAAGAGCTGTGTGGGCGAGTGTTTCTAAGTCTCACACCTGCTCCTCAAACCGTTATATTTGTACACTTTACACTAGTCCCTTGACCTACAATGTTGTTTGGCTACGAGCGACACCACAGCTGTCAAAGCTCCTTGTCGTGCTGTTCTCTACTGTACGCAGCACATATCCATTTGCTTCAATATTTTATACGAGGTCGATAACATAAACAAAAATAACCTGTTGTTACCTAAGCCCAGACTTTGTACATTTCTAGTTGACGATGAGGTCGTCAGTCCTGTCGTCCTTTCATGTTTGTCGTTTGTTATGAACAACTACTTCACCGTTTGCATTTAAAAAAAGAAATTATCGGAATTATTGTATTAGCATATCACTCACCTGAGACGTTTCCCTTCATTGCCTGACAGTGTTTGACTGGTTTCCCAGCGCCCCTGGTTTCTATTCACATTCAGCAGACAATAATTTCACGACTCATGCTTATGAGTAGATAATGACTCGAATGACCTAAATAAGTCCATTGACCTCTTGGGCTACTCTGTTAATACAGCACAAAAATCTACTGCGCATCTGCTAGTTTCTGTAATCGTTTCCCCGAGATAACTTAATTGTAACAGCTTATCTTTTCCAAAGGATTATTTCTTTCGATAGTAGGTTTGTAAAGCACAACATGAATATTCAACTTGGCCTAGGTTCTAACTCACAGTTTATGTCGGAAAGGTGTATATCAGTTGTATATAACTAAACCACCAGAAATTCTTGGATTTAAGAAAACATGGGCATATATAAATCAGTTTTTTTTTCCAAAATATTACTCGTTCCTCATTTTCTCTGATAGACTAGGCTTGCAAGCTTATTTGTGTGTGTCTTATTTCACATAAATGTTATCTTACTTGTCTCCTTTAGATATTGTCTGCACTTGACCCCTGTTCAGAGAGCTGGTTTTCAGGACATTTTTCGAACATTGCGATTTACCTCCTTCTATCTTAATAACAACTTTACCTTCAAAGTGCAAGATGGTTTTTAGGTGGAAGGACATTTCAGGCCAACTGGCCATTACAAACCAGCCAACTAAGAAACCATCCATTAGCTTTAAAAATAACTTCCAACAGTAATAAACTTTTTTCCATTTCGGAAGTAGATCTTTTGTTGCGTTAGAAAATTCACATTTTTTGTATGCCACTCTCCGCCTTTAAGACGTGTATTAGTGAAGTATAGCAACTGTGAGAACTTGGTATGTATGTAAACACTTCCAGTTATTATTTTTAAAAAGTAAACATTTTACATTCTAAAGTGAATGAGTCCCTGCTTTTCTGTCGGGGGTCTCCCATAACCTTTGTCTCCCCTGAGACTGCACATAATGCAGCAGGGACAGCGCACCTGTCTCCGATCACGTGACGTTTGCCGTTTGATTGAATCCGTTGCGCAGAAAGGTTGACAACCCTGGTGGTTACGTCATGGCTCGTATTTCTATCGAAGAAATATTTAGTGTCAACTGATTGTTTATTTTTTCTTACCTGGTTGTCTCTCTTATCCCATAATTTGTATAATATCCACAAGCCGGTGAGGCCTTTGTCTTTGAAAGTGTACAGAAGTGTTGTGGCGAAATGGAAGAATAATGTGAAGCAAAGAGATCTCGTATTCAAGACTGTAAGGGTTTATTGTTATTGCTTTATCTTGCTCCTCTAAGAAAGGTTGGAGCATTATTGGAATTGACCATGCACCAAGAACGATGTTAAATTATTAAATTATTTCAAAATTTTATTTGCGAACACATACATAGTCATGTAATCCTATCCTTGAATTTACATCTACACACACCACACACACACCAAGCACACAGGTTTATCATGTATGATAGAGTATTCACAAATGATTAAAGTATTTATGTCTAAAAGAAATTCCCGGTTATGTTACTGTTTATTTTAATCAGGTACTGGAGCATTGAAAACAATTTTAGCAGACCTCAAATTAAAACATGTGGTGCAGATTAGTATTATCACCATTTCTGAATAGTGAAACGAGAGAAACATATTGAGTTGTAGAAAGAAAAAGGCGATCATGTAGTTGTCCATCGCACGACGATCAGCTGTGCCATGCAGGACGTGATGCCCCGCCATTTGTTGGAAACATCTTCAGGTGGTGACCGACCTTCCACGTACACAACGATTTTACGTCTTTGTCTGAATTTACGGCAACGATCAACATGCATGGAGCAGACACAATCCTCTTCTCTCACGACTTCTTTGTCATTCACAACCTCTAGAGGCTGTACTTGGAAACCTACTTTCGTTAGTTCCCTCAAGAATGAGTATTCGTTTTTGTCGTTTTCAAATATCACTAAAATGTCTTTGTCTTGAAGAATAGAAGATGCCTTCAAGGTACGCGATTCATGTTGTACTCGTGTTAAAGTCGAGGTTGTTGCTTCGGTGATATCATCCGGAAAAGCTGTTTTGTCTAAAAGAGTAAAAAAAACAAGATATTTACGTAGGTTTGTTTCAAAAATGTAAAGTTTTTTTATATCTTCTTATCATTGTATCATTGGGAGTTTATGTTTCTCACTCAATTTTCTTCGGGGATTGTCTTAAAAAATGTGTAAAGTAAATTTTCAGCAAAGACAACAATCCCACTTACTGCTTTTAGTAACAAGATGCTTGTTGAGAAAGTCAGCCACTTTCCTGCCACACAGAGAACAGTCGTGGTAACCAGTGGAGTCCATCTTGTGGTAAATATATTTGACTTGTGGGCCGTCTGTAGGAGTCAGGCAGTCACGTGGTTTGATTTCAGCCTCAGGTATGAAATAATCAGCTCCTGCACGTGAAGCTTCTCTGACCACTGCAGGCGGACAGGTGAGAGCCCGAGTGAAGGTCTGTACCTTCCAGCCTTCGGGTACATCCTGACTAGTGCTACTTGTTGCCCACAATACAAGATTTGGATTTTGGCGACTTAGACTTTCTACAAATGTTTTAAAATATTTTCTGCAAGACAAATAAGAAAAGCCAAATGCATTTTTACTTAGCTTTTATGCACATAAAATGAGTCAAAATATATTCATGAGTATATTTTGAATTTTACTTCTCCAGGACTAAAAATCTATTAAATTGTTAATTTTTTGCGCAGTTGTAAGTATATAGACAATTTTCTAGCGAGATTTTCGTTGAATATCTATACCTTATTTTCCAGCTCTTTCTCTTTGTCTGTTGGTCAGTTTCTCTTTTATTCTCTTTCTGCCCCTTCTCTACCACTTTGTCCACATAGTGTATTTTCCTAGAAGACGAAATAGCATTTTGTTGCGTTACATAATCCACAAGTGCATTAGTATAATTAAACAAAGGTTAAAATGTGGAGTTTATAAAGCCCTATTTGTTTGGTTTTTTTAATTTTCTTATGGAGAAACACGATTGTGAAAATCTTGAAAGTGTTTGCAAATACAGTATGGAGTAGGCGTAAAAATGTTTTAAGACATCGACTAACTAGACCTCCATACTTACCCCCCGAAATCAACTTCACTTGCTATCACACACAGTGGTATATTCTTTTTGTCCTGTGTTGTTAACATGTCAAGAATTTCCTTCATTTCCTTCTTGATATTGAAATGACAGCGTACACACGTGACAAGGGGTCGTGAAGTCTCATCTGTATCTTTTGTCGCAGGCGTATGGTTGGATGTTTTGGAAAACGAGGACATGAAGTCCCTTCTTGTGAAAATACTGACTAAAATGTACAGGTGATGACCACTTTCTACCCATTGTTTGCCAGCCAGTGTCAACATTCGTGTCTTGCCGGTGTTGGGTGGACCAACAAGAAATAACTTTTCTTCACTGAGCATCTCTATCATATTCGGGTACAGAGTCAGTCGCTCGTACAGGTCTCCTGTCAGGGTCACGGCGTCTGCCAGAGTCTTGGGCTGCAGGACAGTCTCGTCCATCAGTTGGGTGGTGGACTGAGTAGCCGGTCCACAAAACCTAAGAACGCAAAAACATTTATAAAAGTACAAGTCCTTGCCTATATCTCGAACTATTAGATACTTTTCCGCACATTCTTTATAGTTTATTAGATGTGATGTCTACAATTAAGACCCTGCAACACTACACTGAACAATTCTACAATCCGTGCATGACAAATTCCTTACCTCGCTATCATGTTTAGATACATTTCATCAGTCATTTTGGGGTCAGCATCAGATTGATTCATTAACCTGTCCCACCATTTCCTCAGATGACTCATCACACTGGTGTCGATGTCCCATGGAGCGCAAGGGTTCGACAGATGATTTGCGCAAAGACACAATTGAGTGGGGTCGTCAGTGGGCTTCACATTCACACACTCGCGCAAACTCTTAAAACAAACAAAGTGTAAAAATGTTTTTAAGGAGGTACACCAGATTATGATGTTTTTTTCCCTAACCCGGATAACTGTGGTTATAATTTTTTTTGGAAACAAGGTTTCTTTACAGGGGACCTTTTTTTCACAATCGGTGCAGGATCGCCTTAAGATGCATATAAACTGTTATTCACCTTTAGTGGTCTTGATACTACTCAATACTGATTGCTTGATTCAGGTAAGTCTAAGAGCTAATAATTTTAAATAAATATCATTAAAAAGTATTAGCAATATTTAAAGGATTTTTTTGTCTAACCTTCTTTTTAACAATATTTAAAGTATATATCAAGTCTAATACCCTCTATACCTATATTGTTTGTTTTTTTTTGTGCAGACGGTGCTACTTCTGTGGTCTGTATAGGCCATGTTGAACCACCGTAAACTTTAATGTGATAAGGAACGTTAGAAAATATTTATTCAATGTGTCTGTACACAGTACACTAGATCCATTGATGTTAATATTTATCTTGACTCTTGATAATGCAAAACTAGAAAATCTATTAAAACTTAAAGAAGCTAGAAAAGAGTTGACATTATTAGTGTGTAACCTACCTGAGTGACCTTACTGTGGTTGCCGAGAACTCGTTGTAGAGACGACAAGGTAACGTTGGGAAACATCAAGCCCATTTGAACTGCAGGTTTGTGTTTCTGATCTGACATCAGGTGTTCCATCATGCTCTTTGCGTATTTCACTTGAGTAACTGCTTCACACACCTCACTGACTAACATGTTATGTATTTTCCGCTCATAGTCCTCACTTCCGTCATCTCTATCGCTGGGAGACTTGACGATCCCAATCAACACCCCGAAACGTCGATGTATAATGAGAATGTCAAAACAGTCGACGTTTGTCTTGCCTTCAAACCGAGCAGGAACAGGTAAGCCATGGTTTGCAAAGTTATTGCCTGGCTTGTTCAAATAATCTTCATACTTAAACTGTGACAAGACAAACATGTCCTCCTTATAGTGTTCCGCCATGTGACGTAAGCAGTGCAGCACGTGCTGCATGGTTCGGTCGTGTCTGACGTCACTCAGGTCAGGAGGTTGTGGGACGTACACGACTTGACCAGCTATTGTTTGTGTTTCATATCGAAGTTTGTTGAAGTAAACTGGAGGCACAAAATAAAAGGAATCAAGGGTATCCGGGTACATTTCTTCGATGTTTTTCACTAAATATTCTTGGAACGTTCTTGTCGTTAATTCTTCATTGCTTTCCTGAAAATACATTTATTTTAGTTTCTTTAAAGTATAACAGGCTAACTTGGAAACTTCGAAGCAATTGCAGAAGAAATTTTTATATCTTGATATAATAAACAATTAAGTAAAGCACACAGTAATTTTTGGACTGGTAAAATAATCTTACAGATACAGGGTGGAAGAGGAATAAATACTATCTTTTTGTGGTGCCCCACACAGACTGTGTTACTTTCTGCTTACACCTCTTCTTAAGAGTCATGTGTGGTACATGTACCTTTATTTTCAATATACATTTAAATTAGACGTTTTAATTTTTTTTGTATAATAACTAACTTTTTTTATCATAGGGTGGTGCTCATCGTCCACAGATGTTCGCGTTTTTCTTTGTCCAATGATGCAACTGTTGAAGATAAAGTGTAGGTAAGAGTGGAGAGAGACAATCAAAGCCTACTTACTGTCTGCCTACAACAGGCAATGGCACATTATTGACATAAGAGACCAGAGAGAAAAAGACTTTACAGCAATTTCTGCCCATATGTTACTCCCCACAGAAGAGATTATAACACTCCTAGAACAAAAATATTTAATAGTTTGACAAAGAAACTCTGCCCAAGTCACTAATCACATTGCAATGTGTAATAAAGTTTTGTTGCTATAGTGAAATGATAATACCAAAAGGCATCCCTAAACACAAAGCTAATGTCACACTGCTGCTTATAATATTCCTTACAAGAAGTTATTTTAAATACCCGAGGCTTACTTGTTGCGTCTCAGTAGAATTACGATGACAATAATTGCTGCTATCACTACAGTCAAGGCCAGGGGCAGGCCTATGGCCAGATGAGTTGAAATGTCTTTTTCCGAAACTTAAAAAGTTTGTTAAATTTAGAAACAAAAAAGAAAGTAAAAAATACTTAATCTACAATAGAGTAAAAAATAAACACTTGTTTTAGAAATATTGCTTAAAAACGCTTTTTTCACGTTCCTTGTGTTTCGGATTTTAAATTTACTGTAATTGCTCAGGTGTCAATGAATTCGACAATTTTCTTAATTATTAGAATCGTTATTATTTTTCTCAGAAAGAGAGACATTTTAGAGACATAAAGTTAGGCAAGAAGTCATCGATGATTCCTACGAACAAGACGGAGTTGTCATCACTTAATACGAGAGAAATTTTGCGTCTCAAACCTTCCTTAGAGATTTCAAGTGAACACTTTGCCTGTTGCTGTAGTGTGGAGCCCGCGTGCCTGCATGAGTAGGTTAATTTTTTCACTTTTGTAATCTTTTGACTCTTGATGATGAGATACGTGGACACCTTGTAATCATACAGGTAATCACCATCAACCTGACACTTTGGTTTGCCTTCTACCCACCAACAATGTAAAATCTCTGTTACATACAAACAAGAAATCGTTGTAGTAAGAGCAGTTAACCATCTTTCATAATATTTAATCGGAATTTTCCGGTACCATTAATGTCTTGAAATTACGATCAACAGACAAAGAACATCCTCATCAAAATACAATGCATTTCCACAAAAACATCGTGTAGTTTTCAATAGCCTTTTCTAGTCCCTTAGTATGATGAACGGTCTACATGTGCATATGTACGTGTTCTCTTGCGCATGAGAATTTATGAGTGCGCATGATTCTCTTACCTAGTTTCTCTTGGCCATTGTGTCTGAAGACAGAAAAATTGTTTTGGGTCGTCTGAACATTTTCGTTAAAGAAACAGGTCAGAGTGATTTGGGAATCATTAGGCACATTTGAGACATTACACGTGTTGTTTTCACCTGTAAACAGATAAAACCATATGATATATGTTTCTTTATCCTTATTCCAACAAAAAATGCAAAAGATATAATTGCTTTAATCATTTTAAGTGTCACATTGAAGAATACACAGCATGCTTAAGTCTATATAACAAAGTATGATAAGATAAATGTAATTATCATAATTTATGCAATTATTGCTAATTATAACCCTAAGATTATAGAGACTTACCCAGTGTTAAGTTCAGCTGACATTGTCCCAGGTCGCTAGTGCCATAGCCGTCCACTTGACACCCGTATGTACCTGTACGTGCAGAGGTCACGTGACGGATTGTAATATTGAGAGTGCGGCTGACTATCTTGTCGTACTCGAAACCTGATTTTATGTGACATTCCAGACCATCTCCAAGCCACCAACAATCTAAAACAGCATCTGTGGAAAGCATGAATGCATTGTGTTGGTATATATATATACTTATATATGTAGGAAGCACATCCCATTCAGGGGCCAAATCACTCGAGTAGCTCTCTTTATTGAAATGTCTTCTATGTTATTTACAATAGCGTTTTGCGTATTTCATAAAGGTGTTCAAATTAATTTTTTTTCAATAAGGTTGTCTTATGAATAATAAACTGCTTAATTTGAAAAGTAGATGAGAAACCTCTCGAAATAAAAATTATACATAAAATTACCTGTAAGTGATCAATAGCGAGCGAAAACACTGGTTAACCAGGTAGCTTGAAACCAAACATCAGGAACTTTGTTAACAAGAAACATACGAAACGTAAAACAACAACTAATACTGAAGACAAGTATTATTTCTTAGCTAAGTTTTCTCACCTGGATTTTCAGGGTTAAAGTAGTGATAGACTGAGAAACCTTTCTTGCTGACACTAAGATCTTCGGGAAAGTTACAGGTCAGGACAGCATCCTGAAGATAATCAACAGGCGGGGCGTCGCATCTGCCCATTTCTGAAATAAGTTATGTTTGAGAAAGGCCTTACATCCAGTAAAGCAAACTATAAAACATGCGTGATCGTCTTTTCTTTCTCATCTAGAGTCATTTTATCATTTAAAAAAAAATCAAACAGATTTCAATACTACAACAAATAAAAAAAATAACTAGAAAATAACGCAGAAACTCCACAACAAATTTTAAGTTCCGATATCCGTTAATCTTCATTAAAGTAGAAAACTTCAATAAAGCTGTATTTTACGGTTATAATTTGGCACATTTCATATACAAGATCAGTTCTCGTAAAATTACTAACCTTTTGTTGAAGCTCGCAAAAAACACAGGCAACACAAGAAGAGGAAGAACTTCAGGGCAAACGAATCCATTTGAAGGAGAAAGGTTCTTGTTCTGCATAAAACTATCCTCAGTCTGGGTACAAGGGTATATCACGAGTGGAGTGGAGACTGTTATGTAGGTAATTTCTCGCTGCGTGCACTCAGACTAGTATTGCGCTGTCATTTGTCCTCTTATCTTTCTTTGTTACATCTGACCATTGCTGATACTGCAACCTTATAGTCTACTGAAACGGAGAAACCGAGGGTATATACTTAGCATTAGCCTGAGGGTCATCGTTTAAAAAGAAAAACAACATAAGACTGAGATGTTTTCTTAAATACGTGTCAAATCTTATAAACATACAAAAGGTCTACCTTCCTTTTCACACATTATTATATAGTTTGAACAAGCAAATACGGATGTGACACATAAAACGATAAGCATAAAATACACCTATTGTACATGTACAGACATAGTGAGTAATACAGACACATACAGACACGTACAGCCTGCCTCTACCGCATGAACAGTTAGTCACCAGCTTCCAAGCACCCAACACTTTCGTATGCATGTCAACATATGCAAACACACAGTAAGATAGATATTACACGTATACACTATAGTCTTAATGATTAATTCTAGTTTTACCTGCATAAGCCTGTTAATAAGTGGGTATCAGCCATTTTTGTGCTCCTGTCACATGACGTCGAGTCACCTCGCTATTAATAGACGGAGCAAACCTACAGAAAAATGAAATAAAAGGAAAGATTATTAATCTTTTATCGTTACGGCTTTATTTTTGTTCAGTGGCGATCTAGTAAAAACTCCTAGTACTTGCTAAGAAGGACCTTCAAGTGTATTAAAAGCCGATAAGTGGCTTAATCCACTTCACCTTGGTATGGTGTGTTACTATTTAAGGTCTCCCCGGTCACGTGCAAGTCACATGATAGCCCAGTCGAGAATTGCTTAAAACACTTTGATTTTTATTTCTAGTACATAATTGTTAACAGTGACACGAAAAGTCACTTAAGACATGATTGTATTTTCAACTTTTATCTTGTTGTGACGCATGTTTATCTTCTTGTACACCCACCCCTAGGAATCGCTTGGTAGAGTTGTTACCGAGGCTAGTGGGAGGCTAAGGTCTCTACGCAAAACAGTGTCATATATATATATATATGTATTTTTTCCTTGACCATTAGTTCAAACTTCTTTTCTATTTAGTAGCAATTTACAAAACAATAAAAAAAATTTTTATGAAAAATTTATTTTAATTTAGCTTTAAAAGTATTTCAACGGCAATGAATTGCTTTACATTTCAGAAATATATGTTTTCTTGTGTGAAAACATTCCTGTGTTTCATCCCGCTCAAATCTGCCTTTCAAACGTATTTCTGAAGTAGAGCCTCAGTGAAAACGTGGAATATATATAACAATTCCAATTATTAATTCACAGAAGTTAACATTTTACATGCTAAAGCTAATGACTATTAGTTCACATAAACACGTTACCGGCGGACATTCAACGTTTCAATCGTTATCTTCATAACTTAAGTGTTGTTCATTCTGTACGACAGGCTTAGGCTCCACTGCAGCAAGCTGCTAAAACGCAGGTTCCTTGGCTGGAATAACGGGTACAGTCATGACCGTGCGGCGAACACAGAGGCTTTGCTACCTGCTGCCCTTTTCCTGGACGATCTTCTATATGGATGTTGCGCATCAGCCCTCTTTTATTTCAGGTGTCTTAGCCTGTAACCCTTGTTTCTCCCGAGAATACAATAGTGTAGCAGGCACAGTGCACCTGGTTGCAAACACGTGACGCTGCCATTTAATCGAAACCGTTGTGAAAGAAAGTCGACAACTAGGTGGTAGAGGCGTGGCTGGTATTTTTATCGAGGGAAACTTTCGTCCAGGAATCATGTCAAGCAAACGTTTTTCTATCCTGGTTGTCTTCGCCTGTGACTTGTATGATATCCAGAAGGCGGTGAGGTTTTTTTCCCTTTGACAAGGGCACAGAGGTGTTGTGCCGAAATGGAAGGAGATATGTCAAACTCTGAAGCAAAGAGATCTCTAAGTGAAGGATGTTAAGGATTATTCTTATTGCTATTGTTATTGTTTTAGCTCGTTTGGTAAGTGGTACTTGCCCCTCTAAGAAAAGTTGAGGAGTTATTAGAATTGACCAGAAATATCACTCTCAAAGCCATGAACCAGGAACAATATTAAATTATTTGGCATTTTTATTTTCATAAACATACATATTTATGAAAGAATTTACTTAAACTCATGCGCGTATACACAGGTTTATCTTGTATATTAGAGCATACACACATTTTAACAATTAAAGTACTTATTGTAAAAACATTTATGTTGATTATTTTGCAATTTATTTTAAGCAGCTGGTTGAGCATTGAAAAGAACTTTAATACACGTAGAATTGAAAGATGTAGTGCAAGTTGAATAAATGAACATGTGTGTAAAGTGGAAAGAAAAAAACAGATAAAGCTGTACGAAGAGCAAGAAAATTATGTACTTTTCCATTTCACGACGATCAGCTGTGCCACGCAGCACGTGATGCCCCGCCATTTGTTGGAAACTTTTTCAGGAGGTGACAGACTTTCCACGTACACCACGATTTTACGTCTTAGTCTAAATTTGCGGAAACGATCAACATGCATGTAGCAGACACAATCAGTTTCTTCTTTCACGACTTCTTTTTCATTCTTAACCTCTCGAGGCTGTACTTGAAAACCTACTTTCTTTAGTTCCTGCAAGTATGAGTAATCAAGTTTGTCGTTTTCAAATATCACTAAAATGTCTTTGTCTTGAAGATTGGAAGATCCCTTCAAGGTAGGTGATTCATGTTGTACTCGTGTTAAAGATGATGTTGTTGCTTGGGTGGTATCATCTGGGGAAGCTGTTTTGTCTAAAAGAGATATAAAATAGAATATTTACATAGGTTTGTTTTAATAATTTATACATTTTTGATGTTATCTACTTACCATTGGCAGTTTATGTTTCTCACTCAAATTTTATCAGGGTGTCTTATAAAACGAGAAAAGTAAATTTTAAGCAAAGATAACAACCCAACTTACTTCTTTTAGTAGGAAAATGGTTGTTGAGAAAATCGGCCACCTTCCTGCTACACAGAGAACAGTCGTGGTAACCCGTGGAGTCCATCTCATGATAAATATACTTCACTTGTGGGCCGTCTGTAGGAGTCAGGCAGTCACGTGGTTTGATTTCAGCCTCAGGTATGAAATAATCAGCTCCTGCACGTTAAGCTTCTCTAACCACTGCAGGTGGACAGGTGAGAGCCCGAGTGAAGGTCTGTACCTTCCATCCATTGGGTACATTCTGACTAGTGCTGATTGTAGCCCACAATACAAGATTTGGATGTTGGCGACTTAGACTTTCTACAAATGTTTTAAAATATTTTCTGCAAGACAAATAAGAAAAGCCAAATGCATGTTTACTTAGCTTTTATGCACTTAAAAATAGTCAAAATATATTCATGAGTATATTTTAGTTGTAAGTATAGACACAATTTTCTAGCGAGATCTTCGTTGAACATCTATATCTTATTTTCCAGCTCTTTCTCTTTGTCTGTTGATCAGTTTCTCTTTTATTCTCTTTCTGCCTCTTCTCTACCACTTTGTCCACATAGTGTATTTTCTTAGAAGACGAAATAGCATTTTGTTGTGTTATATAATGCACAAATGCATTGGTAGAATTAAACAAAGGTGAAAACGTGGAGTTTGTGAAGCCCTGTTTTTTTTTCTTATGTAGAATCATTATTATGAAAATCTTGAAAGTGTTTGCAAATACAGTATGGAGTGGGCGTAAAAATGTGTTTAAGACATCGACTAACTAGACCTCCATACTTACCCCCCGAAATCAACTTCACTTGCAATCACACACAGTGGTATATTCTTTTTGTCCTGTATTGATAAAATGTTTAGAAGGTAGGTGTCAAAAATGTGTTTAAGCCGTATACTAACAAGACAATCATACTTACCCCCCTAAGTCCACTTCACTTGCAATCACACGCAGTGGTATATTTCTTTTTGCCCTGTGTTGTTAACATGTCCAGAATTTCCTTCATTTCCTTCTTGATATTGAAATTACAGATTACTTGGGTGACAAAGGGTCGTGAAGTCTCATCTATATCTTTTGTCGCAGTCGTATGGTTGGATGTTTTGGAAAATGAGGACATGAAGTCCCTTCTTGTACAAATACTGACTAAAATGTACAGGTGATGGCCACTTTCTATCCATTGTTTGCCAGCCAGTGTCAACATTCGTGTCTTGCCGGTGTTGGGTAGACCAACAAGAAACAACTTTCTTCTTACATCTCTATTCATATCCGGTACAGAGTCAGTCGCTCGTACAGGTCTCCTGTCAGGGTCACGGCGTCTGCCAGAGTCTTGGCTGCAGGACAGTCTCGTCCATCAGTTGTAGGTGGACTGAGTAGCCGGTCACAAAACCTAAAAACACAAAACATGTATAAAACTATGGGGTCCTTGTCTTTATTCCGTATATCACTCGATAAAATTAGATTACTTTTCCGCTTCATTTTAAGAATTCCGGTGTATATATGAGACTGACTGAGTTGAGGAAACTTCTACAATTAAAGCTTCCTATCCGAAGAAGACCTGCAACTGCACTACACAATGAACAATTCTAAAGCCGTGCATGACATAATTCCTTACCTCGCTATCATGTTTCGATACAAGTCATCGGTCATTTTCAGGTCAGCATCAGATTGATTCATAACCTATCCCACATTCTCAGATGACTCAATCACACTGGTGTCGATGTCCCATAGAGTGCAAGGGTTTGACAGATGATTTGCGCAAAGACACAGATGCAGTGGGTCGTCAGTGGCCTTCACATTACACACTCGCGCAAACTCTGAAAAACACACAATGTGTGATAAGCATTTTTAGAAGTTACACCAGATTAAAATGCTCTTCTTTTATCTGAGGAAAACTGTTGGTTAGGAGAAAAAATATTCCTGTAATAACATAACTTTAACTCTAAGTGTCTAAGGTTTCTTATTTTAGAAGTGCAGCTACCTTTTAAAGATGCATTGCACTGTTACTCCACTTCAAGGTCGTCACAGGCTTGACACACAAAATGTCTAAAAGTGAGAACCTAGAAAGGTGCTGACATCATGAGTGTGTAACCTACCTGTACAACCTGACTGTCACTGCCCACAGCTCGTTGTAGTGACGACGAGGTAACGTTTGGGAAACATCAAGTCATTTGAACTGCAGGTTTGTGTTGTCTGATCTGACATCAGGTGTCCCATCATACTTTGCGTATTTAACTTGAGCGACAGCTTCACACACCTCACTGACTAACATATCATCTATTTTCTCTTCACTGTCCTCACTCGTCATCCTTATCGCTGAGACTTGACGACCCCAACCAACCACCCGAGACGTCGATGGATAATGAGAATGTCAAAGCAGCCGACGTTTGTCTTGTCTTTAAAGCCACCGGAACAGGGTAAGCGATGGTTTAAAAAAGCTATTCCAGGGGTTGTTTAGATAATCTTCGTACTTAAACTGTGACAAGACAAAACATGTCCTCTTATAGTGCTCCGCCATATGACGTAAGCAGTGCAGAGCACGTGCTGCATGGCGCGGTCGTGTCTGACGTCACTGAGGTCAGAAGGTTGTGGACGTACACGACTTGATCGCTATTGGCTGTGTTTCACATCGAATTTTGTTGAAGTAAACTGGAGCACGAAATAGCAGGAATCAAGCATATCCGGGTACATTTCTTCGATGTTTTTCACTAAATATTCCTGGAACGTTCTTGTCGTTATGTCTTCATTGCTTTTCTGTAAGTAGAAATATTTTAATTTCTTTGAATCATGATCATTTAATTTGGTAACACCAAAGTAATTGCAGAAGAAATTATTATAGCTTTACCTCTTTAATGATCGAGTAAAGCGCATAGTAGTTGTTGGATGTTATTGCGGAAAATAGAAATAATTGGTAGAATTTTCTTACAGAAACAGGGCGGAGGAGGAATAATACTCTCGCTTTTGTCGTGCCTTAGATAGACTGTGTTACTTGCTGCTTATACCTCTTTGGAGTTCTGTGTGAAACACTCAGCTATATTTCACTATAATTTAAAAGTAAAGGTAGTTTTTACAATTGAGTAAAATACTAACTTCTTCCATCATAGGGCGTAGTTCATCGTCAGCAGGTGGTCGCGTTTTGCCACACTGAAGATTGCAACTGTTAAAATGAAGTGTACATAGGAAGGAAGAGATAATCAGGGCCTATCATTGCCTACCTACTATAGGCAATACCACATTATTAACAAAAGTGAGAAGAGAGAGTATTTTGCACTATTTTTTGCACTCATAGTATTCCCCACAAAAGAAAGTATGACACTCGTAAAACTAAAATATTGACTAATTTGGGAGTTAACTTTCCTCCATTGCAATGTGTAATAAAGTTAATTTGTCTAGTGAAAAAGACATTACCAAAAGCATCCCAGACAATAAGCTAATATTGCATTGCTGTGTATACTATTCATTACAATAAGTTATGTTGTAATACTCAAGGCTTACTTGTTGCGTCTCAGTAGAATTACAATGACAACAGTTGCTGCTATCACTGCAGTCAAGCCCAGGACAGGGCCGACAGCCAAACCAGTTGAAATATCTTTTCCGAGTCTTAAAAAAAGTTAGTTAAAGTTACAGAACAAAAAAGGTAGTAAAAAATGTCAAATACAGATGAGTAATAATAAAAAACATTTTTAGAAATATTGTAAAAAAAACTTTTTCACGTTTGTTGTTTTTATGATTTAAATCAACTGTAATTACTCAGAGAGTCACTGAATTTTACAATTTTCTAACTATTAGAACTTTTGTTGTTTTTCTCAGGAAGAGAGACATTATACAGACACAAAGTTAGGCAAGAAGTTACCCGACGATTGCTACGAGCAAGACAGAGGTTTCATCATTCAATACGAGAGATATGGTGAGTCCCAAACCTTCCTCAGATATCTCAAGTGAACATGTTTCTGTTGTTGTAGTGTGGATCCTGCATGCCAGCATGAGTAGGTAAATGTTTTTATTTTTGTCGTCTTTTGACTCTTGATGGTGAGATACGTGGGACACCTCGTAATCGTACAGGTAATCTCATCAACCTTGCACTCTGGCTTGCCGTGTACCCAGAAACACTGTAAAATGTCTTTTACATACAAAATAGAAACCGTTTAGTACCCACAGTTAAATATGTTTATTAAATTAATTTCGAATTTTTTCATTACCATTATGATCTCTAAACTATAATCGACATGCAAAGAACAAAACTAGACAAAATAGAATGTATTTTAACTAAAAATGTTAGTTTGCAATTGCCTTTTCGAGTCTCACAGTGTGTTGCACGGTCTGCTCATGCATACTAGTATATACGTGTTCTCTTGCGCCTTAGAATATATGAGTGTGCATGATTCACTTACCTAGTTTCTCATGACCATTGTGTCTGTAGACAGAAAAGCTGTTTTGTGTTTTCTGAACATTTTCGTTAAAGAAACAGGTTAGAGCGATTTGGGAACCATTAGCCACATTTGATACATTACACGTGTTGTTTTCACCTGTAAAAAGACAAAATCATACACATTTTTCTGTAGCCTAGTCATGACAAAAAAAAAATGCGAATGCTTAAGTATTTTAAGTTTCCCAATGAAGAATACATAACATACTTAAGTCTATATAACATAGTATGATAAGGCGTTAATAAATGTAATTATCATATTTCATACAATTATTGCTAATTAAACTGTAGAGATTTTATACGCGCTAAGAACAGAGAGACTGACATACCCAGTGTTAAGTTGAGCTGACATTGTCCCAGGTCGCTGGGGCCATAGCCGTCCACTTGACACCCGTATGTACCTGTACGTGCAGAGGTCACGTGACGGATTGTAATCTTGAGAGTGCGGCTCAGTTTTTTGTCGTACTCGAAACCTGATTTTGTGTAGCAGCCCAGAGCACCTCCAACCCACCAACAGTCTAAAACAGCGTCTGTGCAAAGCAGGTATACATCATGTCGGTATAAATATTTATGTAGGAAGTCATCCCATTCAGGGACCAAACATCATTAACTTTGTTAGCAAGAAACGTACGAAGAGTAAAACAACAACTAACACTGAGCACAATAATAATTTTTTTTATGCAAGTTTCCTCACCTGCACTTTGACGGTTAACGTAGTGATAGACTGTGAAACCTTTCTTGCTGACACTAAGGTCTTCGGGAAAGTGACAAGTGAGGACAGCATCTTGAAGAGAATGAACAGGTGGGGCATCGCATCTGCTCATTTCTGAAAAAAGTTTTGTTTGGGAAAGGCAGTACGTCCAGTAAAGATAACCATACGGACATGCGTGATCATCTTTTCTTTCTCATCTTAAGTCTTTTAATCTTAAAAAAATTCATGCAGATTTCAATAGTACCTCAGAAACAACACAACAAATTTAAATTTCCGATACCCGTGAATCTAATTAAGCTAGATGTGCATGAAGTTATATTTTACGGTTATAATTTGCCACAGTTCATATACCTGGATAAGTTCTTGTAGAATCTGCAAAAAATTACTAACCTTGTGTTGAAGTTCGCGAAAAACACAGGCAACACAACAATAGTAAGAACTTCCGGGCCAACGAATCCATTTTAAGGATACAGGTTCTTGTTCTGCTTGTAACTGTCATCAGTCTGAGTACAATGGTATATCACGAGTGGTGTGTGGATTGTTGTGTAGGTAATTACTTACTTCATTGATTCAGACTAGTGTTGTGCTGTCACTTTTCCTCATATCCTTCTTTGATACATGTAGCCATTGCTGAAACTGCAATGTTATATTCTACTTATACGGAAAAACCGAGTGTATATAATTAGTATTAGCCTGAGACTCATCGTTTTAAGAGAAAAAAAAAACATACGCCTGCGATGTTTTCTTAAACACATGTCAACTTGTATAGAAATAAAACATTCTGCCTTCATTTTACATATTATTTTATGGTTTATACAGGCAAACACGGATGTGACACATAAAACGATAAACATAAATACATCTACCTTACACGTACAGACAGACAACCTGCATCTACATCATGAACAGTTAGTCTCACCAACGTACACACCAGCATGCAAGCACCAAACACTTTGAATACAAGTAAACATATACACACAGTAAGATATATATTAAGTATATATTATAGTTTTGATGATTAATTCTAGTTTTACCTACCTCAGCCTGTTAGTAAGCGGATATTAGCCTTTTTTTTTTTTGCTCCTGTCATATGACTTCGAGTCACCTACCTACTGACAGACGGAGCCAACGTTCAAAAAAAAATGAAATAAAAGGAACGATTATTTATCTTTTATCGTTACGGCCTTCATTTTTTTTCAATGGCTATCTATTAGCAAACGCTCGTAGGCCTTGCTAAAAAAAAGACCTTCAAGTATATCAAAAGCTGATAAGTGGCTTAATCTACTTGCCTTGTACTGGTGGGAGTGTTACTATTTAAGGATTCCGCCGGTCACGTGCAAGTCACATGATAGCCCTGCCGTGAATTGCTTAAAACACTTTGAGTTTTCACAGTGGGAACTAAAAGCTCCAGAGTTAACACCTCGACTTAAGATACTGTCTGCACGTGACCCCCGTTCAGAGAGCTAGTTTCTGGGACATTTTCCAAATATTGCGATTTAATTCCAATAATAACTTTCCGTTCAAAGTGCCAGAAGTTTTTTAGGTGTAAGAACTTTCCGGGCCATCCAACCAAACAACTAATCAACCAGCCAACCAAAACAACAAACCAACCAACCAGCCAACTAACAAAGCAGTCAACCAACCAGCCAACAAATTAATCTACAGGCAATCGCCTTTTTTGAAATTTCAGCACAGCAAAATACGTTTCACCACAAAAAAATCTCCGCATATCATAATAAACACACTATAGGGTTAGGATTACAGGAATTGTTCGATTATCTGGAGTAGAGGCAGAAGTCTTGTTAGTTGTAAAAAAATGAATCAGTTATTGAAATGTTTTGCCAATTATTTAAGTCGTTTGGTGGAGTGCTTGCTAGTGCATAATTATTAACAGTGACACGGACCGTCACTTAAGACAGGACCGTATTTTTAACCTTTATTTTGTTGTAACTCACGTTTATTGTCTCGTACACCTAGTCATAGAAATCACTTGTTAGTTGTTACCAAGAGTCGCCCGAGCGCTAAGGTTTCTGCGTAAGACAATGTTTTATATTTAAATATATATATATACAGATGTATTTTTTTCCTTGGCCATTAGTTCCCACATTTTACTATTGAATAGAATTTTACCACACACAAAAAAAAAAAACAAAAAAAAAAACAAAAAAAAAACTCGTACGAAAACATTATTTGAATTTAACTTTTAAAAAGTTCAGCAGCAATGATCTCTTTTACATTTCACAGAAGTTAACATTTTAAATGATAAAGTTAATGAGTATTAAACAGAATCACCAAAATAACTAGCTACACGGTAAATTGCAGGGAAAAAAATTGACAGAAAAAAATGTAATGTCGTCTGTTACGTTACATATGTGTACGAGGTTACGTCTTAGGTAACCGTGTCTGCCATATTGGTATTGTGATGCTCGGCAGCCACTCGGATGGAGACTAGACAACTCGAGATTGGGGAACAACTGGGAACCTCCGCCGCAAGCTGTTTACAAATGAGGAATCATACACAATGCTACAACCTATCGTAACTCTGCCAGTCCCACAATGTCCTGTCTGTATTGTTGTGCTCGCAAGTGTTCACATACACGTTACCACACCGGTGAAAGTTCAATGTTCCAATCGTTATCTTCTTAATTTTTTATTTTCATAAACATACGTATTCATGAAAGAACCTGCTTAAATTCACACGCATACACACACATGTTTATCTTGTATAGCAAAGTATACACACATTTTATTAATTTAAGTGCTTATCATAGCATTTCTGTTGATTATTTTACTATTCTTTTAAAGCAGCTGGTAGAGCATTGAAAAGAACTTTAATATATTTAGAATGTAAAGAGGTGGCGCAAGTTGGTGTAATCACCATTTGCGCGTAGTGAAATAAGAGAAAAAGAGAAAGTTGTATGAAGAGTGAGATAATTATCTAGCTTTCCATCGCACGACGATCAGCTGTGCCGTGCAGCACGTGATGCCCCGCCATTTGTTGGAAACATTTTCAGGTGGTTTTTTGTTTTCCACGTACACCACGATTTTACGACTTGGTCTATAGTTGCGGCAACTATCAACACGCATGGAGCAGACACAATCATTCTCTTCTCTCACGACTTCTGTGTCCTTCCCAACCTCTAGAGGCTGTACTTGGAAACCTACTTTCTTTAGTTCCTTCACAAATGAGACTTCGTGTTTGTCGTTTTCAAATATCACTAAAATGTCTTTGTCTTGAAGAATAGAAGATGCATTCAAGGTAGGTGATGCATGTTGTACTCGTGTTAAAGATGAGGTTGGTGCTTCAGTGATATCATCTGGAGAAGCTGTTTTGTCTAAAAGAGATATAAAACAAGATATTTACGTAGGTTTGTTTCAAAAATATAAAGTTTTTTGATGTTATCTACTTATCATTATATCATTGGCAGTTTATGTTTCTCACTCAAAGTTTTTCGAGTATTGCCTTAAAAAATGTGTAAAGTAAATTTTCAGCAAAGACAACAATCCCACTTACTGCTTTTAGTAATAAGATACTTGAGAAAATCTGCCACCTTCCTGCCACACTGAGTACAATCGTGGTAACCCGTGGAGTCCATCTCATGGTAAATATATTTGACTTGTGGGCCGTCTGTAGGCGTCAGGCAGTCACGTGGTTTGATTTCAATCCCAGGTAGGAAATATTCAGCTCCTGCACGTGAAGCTTCTCTGACGACTGCAGGCGGACAGGTGAGAGCCTGAGTGAAGGTCTGTACCTTCCAGCCTTCGGGTACATTCTCAGTTGTGCCGCTTGTAGCCCACAATAAAAGGTCTGGATATTGGGAACTTAGACGTTCTAAAAAGTTTTTTAAATGTTTTCTGCAAGACAAATAAAAAAGCTAAGTATGTTCCTTGATTAGTTTTAATGCAGTTTACAATAGTCAAAATACATTCATGAGAATATTTTGAATTTTACTTCTCCATGACTAAAAATCCATTAATTGTTAATTTCTTTGCGCCTAGAAGTATATAGACAATTTTCATGTCGAGATCATCGTTCATATGTATTTCTTATTTGCTAGCTTTTCTCTTAACTTTTGTTTGTTGGTCAGGTTCTCTTTTTCTTTCCTTTTGCCCTTTCTCTACCACTGTGTTCGCATAGGGAATTTCACTCTCGTATGAAATAGCATTTTGCTACGTTACAGAATACACACGTGCATTTGTATTATTAAAACAAGGTTAAAATGTGATTTCGGTTAATACCTGCTTGTTTTTAATTTCCTTATCTAGTACCATGATTATGAAAATTACTTCAAGCTTAAACTTTTTGTAAATAGGATAGAGGGTATAGGTAAAACATTATATTTAAGGTGTAAACAAGACCATCATACTTACCCCACAAAATCGACTTCACTTGCAATTACACATAGTCGGATATTCTTTTTGCCTTCTAATGTTAGCATGTCTAGAATTTCCTTCCTTTCCTTCTTGATATTAAAATTACACTTTACAATTGTCACAAGGGGTCTTGAACTCTCATCTGTATCATTTGTCGCATGCGTATGCTGAGATGTTTTAGAAAACAAGGACTGTACGTCCCATTCTGAAACACTACTGACTAAAATGTACAGGTGATGGCCTCTTTCCACCCATTGTTTACCAGCCAGAGTCAACATTCGTGTTTTGCCGGTGTTGGGTGGACCAACAAGAAACAACTTTTCTTCACCGAGCATCTCTATCATATCCGGGTACAGAGTCAGTCGCTCGTACAGGTCTCCTGTCAGGGTCACGGCGTCTGCCAGAGTCTTGGGCTGCAGGAAAGTCTCGTCCATCAGTTGGATGGTGGACTGAGTAGCCGGTCCACAAAACCTAAAAACACAAAAACATGTATAAAAGTACAAGGTCCTTGCCTATATCTCGAACTATTAGATACTTTTCCGCACATTCTTTATAGTTTATTAGATGAGATGTCTACAGTTAAGACCCTGCAACATTACACTGAACTATGCTACAAGCCGTGCAAGACTAATTCCTTACCTCGCTATCATGTCTAGATACAAGTCATCAGTCATGTTTGAGTCAACATCAGATTGATTCATTAACCTCTCCCACCAGTTCCTCAGATGACTCATCACACTGGTGTCGATGTCCCATGGAGCGCAAGGGTTCGACAGATGATTTGAGCAAAGACACAGATGAGTGGGGTCGTCAGTGGCCTTCACATTAACACACTCGCGCAAACTCTGAAAAACACACATAATATGTAAGAATAACCTTAAGGAAGTACACCAGATTAAAATGCTTTTTTTTTGCCATACGTAGATAACTTTGGTTTAAGCGAAAATATTGTTTGTCTGTGACAAAATAATTTATAATTCTACAATTCTTTAAGGCGACCTTTTATTTCACAGTCAGTGCAGCTTCACCTTAAGACTCATGATACTGCTCGATACTGCTTGCTGCATTCAGTCACTACAAAGAGTGACACTTATATCTGTGTAATAGCCCACCGTTTTAAGTAAATACTATAAATAAAATGTATTAGTTATACTTTCAAAGAAGCTTTTTGTGTACCAGCTTTTTTAATAATTTATAAAGGATATTACAAGTCTAATACCCACTATTTGTTTTTGTTTTTTTTTTGTTTTTTTTATTCCATTTATGCTTTAGAAGGTATTTCTTGGGTTTCCTTTAGTCATGTTGAAATACCCTTGACTTTAGTGAGATAAAGCACTTTAGAAAATGTTAAATGAATGTGCAGGAACACAACATAATAGCTTGGTGCTAATACTCCTCTTGAAACACGCTAATGAAAAAAAAGACAATCTCCTTCAAAGTGAGAAAGCCTAGACAGGTGCTGACATTATAGCTGTGTAACCTACCTGTACAACCTGACTGTGACTGCCGAGAGCTCGTTGTAGAGACGACAAGGTAACGTTGGGAAACATTAAGGTCAGTTGAACTGCAGGTTTGTGTGTCTGATCTGACATCAGGTGTTCCATCATGCTCTTTGCGTATTGGACTTGAGAGACAGCTTCAGACACCTCCCTGACTAACATGTCAGCTGTTTTTCTTTCACTGTCCTCACTCCCGTCATCTCTATCGCTGGGAGACTTGACGACCCCAACCAACACCCCGAGACGTCGATGAATAATGAGAATGTCAAAGCAGCCAACGTTTGTCTTGTCTGTAAACCGAGCGGGAACAGGTAAGCCATGGTTTGCAAAGTTATTGCCTGGCTTGTTTAGATAATCTTTGTACTTAAACTGTGACAAGACAAACATCTTCTCCTTGTAGTGTTCCGCCATGTGACGGAAGCAGTGCAGCACGTGCTGCATGGCGCGGTCGTGTCTGACGTCACTCAGGTCAGGAGGTTGTGGGACGTAGACCACTTGATCAGCTATTGCTTGAGTTTCATATCGAAGTTTGTTGAAGTAAACTGGAGGCACAAAATAGAACCAATTAAGCGTATCCGGGTACATTTCTTCGATGTTTTGTACTAAATATTCTTGAAACTTTGTTGTTGCTTCGTCTTCGTTGCTTTCCTGAAAGAAGAAATATTTTAGTTTCTTTAAAGCTTGAAACACTTATTTGGAAAAGCAATTGCAGAAGAAACTGTTATAGCTTTATCCCTTTAAGGATTAAGTAAAGCACAGAGTTATTATTGGAAGCTATGAGGGAAAAAGAAATAACTGGTAAAATTTTCTTACAGAAACAGGGCGGAGGAGGAATAAATAGTCTTTCCTGTGTGCTTACTTTAAACAGTATTGCTTGCTACTTGGAGTAGGTGTGGTACATTCACCTTTATTTCACTTTTTATATCATTTGAAAGTAGAAGGGGTTTTGAAATTGAGTAAAATTCGAACTTTTTGTATCATAGGGTGGTGTGCATCGTCCACAGATGTTTGCGTTTGTCTCCGTCGATGAATCCAACTGTTGAAAATGAAGTGTAAGAGTTGAGAGAGACAATCAGAGGCTATTCACTGCCTAACTGCTAGAGGCAATGTCACATTATTAGGATAAGAGACAAGAGAAAAAAATACTTTCTGCGCATATGAAGAGGTTATGACACTCCTAGAACAAAAGTAGTGAATAGTCTGACAGAGAAACTTTCACCCAAGTCACCAATCGCATTGCAATATGTATTAAATTTATTTTGCTGTAGTGAAAGGGACATTACCAAGAGGCGTCTCTTGACAATAAGCTCATGTTACTTTGCTTCTTATACTATTCATTACAATAAGTTATGTTGTAATACCCGAGGCTTACTTGTTGCGTCTCAGTAGAATTACAATGACAATAATTGCTGCTATCACTGCAGTCAAGCCCAGGGACAGGCCGACAGCCAAACCAGTTGAAATATCTGTTTCTGAGGCTTGAAAACGTTTTGCTATAGTTAGAAACAAAACAGGAAAAAAAAGAAAAAAAAAACCTCAGGTATAATAGAGTAATAATAAAACAGCTGTTTTAGAGATGTTATAAAACATGTTTTCTTATTTTTTCCACGTTAGTTGTGCTTATAATTTCTAAATCAACTGTAATTACGCAGGAACACTAAATTGAACAACTTTCTAAACTATTAGAATTGTTATTGTTTTTCTCAGGCGGATATACATTATACAGACTTAAAGTTAGGCAAAAAAGTAACAGACCTTTGGTACGAACTAGACAGAGGTGTCATAATTTGAAATACGAGAGAAATGGAGAATCCCAAACCTTCCTCAGATATCCCAATTGAACATGTTTTCTGTTGTTGTTGTTGTGTGGATCCCGCGTGCCAGCATGAGTAGGTAGATATTTTCACTTTTGTCGTCTTTTGAATCTTGATGGTGAGATAAGTTGACACCTCGTAATCATACAGGTAATCATCATCAACCTGACACTTTGGCTTGCCGTGTACCCACCAGCAATGTAATATCTCTGTTACATAACAAAAATGAATTGTTTTTTTAAACACAGTTAAATATCTTTAATAATATTTATGAGGTTACTGCATTACTATTAATGCATTTAAATGGTCATCAACAGACGAAAACATCTTTCTTAGAATAATATACATTCACAGGAGAAATTTTATACGGTACTAAATAGTTATGGTTGGATGGGTTCGACAATGTTGAAAGGTCTGGGCATGTAGGTATATATATATATTTGTGTGTGAGTGTGTGTGAGTGTGCTTTTGCGCGTGGAAGAGTTGTAAGAATAAATGAGTGAGCATTCTTCCCTTACTTAGTTTCTCTTTGCCATTGTAGCCGAAGACAGAAAAATTTGTCTGTTTCTTTTGAACATCTTCATTAAAGAAACAGGTGAGAGTGAGGGAATCATTAGGCACGTTCGAGACATTACACGTATTGTTTTCATCTGCAAGCAGAGCACATTACTTAATAAAAACATTTTTGCCCTTGTCTAATCATACTTGGCAACAGACAACTGTTCAGTATTTATTAGAACTCTAGAAAATACTTAAAACTATATCACAGAACATTGATAAGACGTTAAAAAATTACCCTACTCCATATTTAATTAAACATAATGTTGTTCATACCACTCAGAGTAGACTGACTTACCGAGTTTTAAGTCGAGTTGACATGTTCCTAGGACACTTGCCCCATAGCCAGCCACTTGACAAGCGTAAGTACCTGTAAGTGCTGAGGTCACGTGACTCACTGTAATATTAAGGGTGGTGTTCACTGTTTTCGTGCTACTGAATCCAGGTTTGGCGAAGCAGTCCAGAGCACCTCCAACCCACCAGCAGTCTAAAACAGCATCTGGGGAGAACATGTATGTATTTAAATATTTAAAGGTATATGTTGAGCATATTCCATTCATGGAAAATCGAGCAATAATCATCTGTTAGAGGAAAGTAAGGTGGAAAAGCCAAGTTTAAAGACTTACATGTCTCCAAACAAACATGATGACAAATGTTGGAGCAAAGCGAAGACTGAAAGTGTAGTATGATGGAAACTGAGTTTCCAGATAAGTTTGTTATCATATATTCTGTGTTATTTACAATAAGCTATTTGAATTGGTTAATACCTGTAAGTTTGAACTGTTTTTTAAATACGAGTAGCTTTGCCAATAAGGAATTGTTTTCTTTGAAATTTAGCAGAGATACCTGTCAAAGTTCTAACCATTCGTAAAGATTTCAATTGCATGATAGAAAATAGCAGGAGGCAAACAAAAAGGCCCATTAATTGAAAACTTGTAGAATAGGTGTTTCCATTTGACTGACTATTAGATTCTTGCACATGTTCAAAAAGATAACCATTGTTTCATTAATCTTCACATGCAAGCTGAAAATTAGGTGTTTTCTTTTTTCTCTTTTCTTTGCAAACAAAGAATTTTTTTTACTCATAGAAATAAATGTTTGCTCTAGAGAGTAATTGTAAATATAAGCAGGTTACTTCTTCAGAAAATAGCACTGAAAAATAGCGCGTGCATAATAGATGGCACAAGAAATAAAAGAGGGGATCTTTGCTAGCAAGAAATAAAACAACAACAAAAATAGCAATTTAAACATCAACTAATACCGATGCAAGAACAAACACCTGTATAACTTACGCTTAATGTCTCCTCACCTGGACTTCCAGCTTGAGCGTAGTGATAGACTGTGAAGTCTTTCTTACTGACACTAAGGTCTTCGGGAAAGAAACAAGTTAAAACAGTTTTCTGAAGAGAATTCACAGGTGGGACACTGCATCTTATCATTTCTGAAACAAACCCAGAGTTGATTTCATACAAAAAGGCAGTACTTCATGTGAGGGTGATTGCTTGAAAAGGTGATAAATGTGCAAAAAATGTTTTAATTTCTTATCTAGTCTTCGTGCCATTAAAAGAAGAAATATTCAAGAATTCAGTATCACAACGAATGGAAAAATGTGCTTTAAATTACAAACTCGACAACAAATCTTAGAATCCCGATCCCTAATAATTTTTTTAAACTTGATTGTGAATAAACTCCGATAAGTTCATATTTTACAGTTACGAGAGTATCGTTCCATATATCGGAGTACAGTGTTCCCTCGTTTATCGCGGGGGATCGGTGCTATGATCAGCCGCGATAAACGAATTTCCGCGAAGTAGGGACGTACATGCAATAATAATATATACATGTAAAACAATATCATGTGAGTGTAAAGTAATATATTAATCATGGTATTAATACAGTACAATAACAAATTAGTGTAAACAAAATTATAACTGTACTCAGAGAAACCCAAAAAACTAATGCGAACTGGCTGCGAGATGGGAGATAACAATCATGGCTCGTCGCTTACGCATAGCAATGGATTTCTCATATACAATTATTTTTTTCTTTCTATCTACAAAATAACCATGGTATTTTAATAGAAATACTAATACAGCTTCATTTTTCGTCTTTTTCCTGTTGAAATATCTATGGTATTTTGTAGAACGATAAGTCCCAGCACGAAAATATCGATCTGATACTTCACTCAAAAAAAACCGCGAAGTAGTGAATCCGCGATAGATGAACCGCGAAGTAGCGAGGGAACACTGTAACCTTTAGTAGATGTAGCGAAGAATTACTAACCTTGTGTTGAAACTCGCTCAAAACACAGGCAACACAACAAGAAAAAGAACTGTTGGGTAAGCGACTCCATTTGAAGAACACCTGCTCTTGTTCAAATTGCAACTATTATCGTTTAAGAAAAAGAGAGAAACAATCTTCTAGTAAATTATAACGAAACACGTCATCATCATCGTCGTCGTCATCATCGTCATCGTCATCATCATAATCATCTTCTTCTTCTTCTTCTTCTTCTTCACCATCATCAGCATCCGTACCATGTAACATACGTGATAAACATATTTTGATGGCTGAAGCTGTGGCATAACATTCTACTAAATAGGGAAAACCCGATAAATATATTTAGAAAGAGAGAGCATTTACATTTAGGTTTACTGCTTAAAGGAAAAAAATAACCTCAATGTTTTCTTAAAAATGTCAAATTGTATTGAAGTATAAACCTTCTACCTGCCTTTTGTCTCTTTGTACATGGTTTATACCCGCACACACGAGTGTGACATAAAAAGGTAAACATGAAATAATCTGTTTGACATGTACAAGCACGCCTACATATAATGTATGAATACTTACCATCCCAAACATACTCACCAGCACGCTAACACAAAACCATATTTCTATATGCACATATACAATAATAAGGCAATCATACGTATATTCACATGCTATCGATAATTAATCCTAATTTTACCTTCGTATAATCAGTACGGATGTATCAAACTTGTCCTTGTGCTCCTGTCATATGACATTGAGTCAGCGGGCAGTCCCAGCATGTTTTTCCATAAGTGCTCTTATTTATTGTCTCTGGTCACATGACAGTCAAATATAGCGCCCTGTAGTGAAGTGCTTGGATATTTTTTTTATCATTGCAGTGGGAACTAAAAGCTTTTGAGTTCGGATCTCGTCCTGGGACTTTGTCTGCATGTGACACCTACTAAGAAGACTGATTTTCAGGATATTCCGATTTCTTTCTTCCCCGCTGGCTGAACTTCAACATCTCGTCTTTGGACACTGTCTGCATCTCACATCTGTTTAGAGAGCACGCTTTCGGGGATATTTTATTCAAGATTTTTGCTGAAGACCACAAGCTAAAAATTTCAGAACACCGAGTCCGACAAACGTTTCAAATATAAGAATAAACGTACTAAATAGGTAAACATAGTAGGAGTAAACACGATTTGTTTTCACCGATGAAAGTCAACCAGTAGTGATGATTGTTGTCAAGAGTAAATTAGCAATTAGTATCTATTGAGAATTACTAAAATTATTTCGATTTTGCTCTTGGAAGCATACGGTGTCTTAGAAATAAAAATACGAAAGTCACATAAAAATAGGAGTACATTCTTTGCTTTTTTTCTTGCTTGGAGTGCAAAGATATCATCCCGTACATTTATGAAAATGATGGGAGGAATAACTTGCAACCATCTGGCATTAAAAGACAATACGATGTAACAAAAGGACAAAAAATTGGAAAACATGAACATATTCTAACAGCCGGCTGCTTTGTAAAGCAACAGGTGTCAAGGTTTGAGATTTTTCTTGAAACATCATCTGATCATAGGATGTTCTGATTATTGTTGTGTTGGTGACAAGCAAATGTCTTACCAACTCTTTACTAAACACCCCCTTCTCATACCTGTCTTTCATGTGTTTCTTTTAAAGACTCGAGGATGCTCGACCTGCAGCAAGTTAAAACATTTTCGCTTCTAGCATTCAGTCTAGGTGCAAAAAAGAAAACAAAAAAAATTTGGTAGTAGAAATTTATTTTATTAAAGACTGGAAATGTGCTTAACTCTTGGAGACCAGGCCGGATAAATATGTAAAGAGTGGAACACTCACCCGTGTCCGTTGAATTCAACAATGTCTACCACAAAATATAAAAAGACAAGGGACGTATCCCAGGCCATTTCTCGTTGGATCTCATTTAGATAGAGTTACATCCCTTGTCAAAGAGACAGGAAGACGCTGATTTAAAGATTTAATCGATTCCGCAGATATTTTATTTGGGGCAACGGCAACACGAGCAATATGGCGGTATAACAGTGTCCTTCCACTCTATACTTCAGGAAACAGAATTATGGAAAAAAAAAGCTTAGCAAAATTATTTTTAAAAAACATTAAAAATACTTATTGTTTTAAATGATGATCTATGAAAGAAGATATATATATATTACTTTACATAGTTTTTTGTTAATCCAGCTAACCTTGCAGATATTACCGCATTTTGTTAGGAATGCCTTTTATTTTTACTACGAACATTTTTAGTGAGTGTCTTATTGTCTATTATTCCCATATACTTTTTTCCTTAAATCATACAAATACAGATACAAATGAAGTACAGAAGTGGTGCAACACCTAAATTGGTTTTTAATATGAAAAAGTCGTACAAACGCAAACCAGCTGCTACATACAACGGTGACGACACACAGACTGCTCTTCTAAGGTGAAAAGTCTTGTCTGTTGATTGCTCCTTCCACGTACATACACATAACACGAATGTCTACCCTGGGTGTCAGTACACTAATAATACTACCCCAGGGTGTATGCAGTGTTCATCCCGCTGAAAAAACTCACGACCGCCCCTGAAATTCACAAAAGGGAAACTTTGTCATCACTTCATACAGTGTACACAGTTTCTGTAGTAAATAACAAAACAACGGAGTTTCTGTGAATTTCTATCCATCCAATTATTATTTTACTAATTTAGTATACAATTAACAGTATGTCTAAGTAACTATAACCTACACTAATTATAGATATATATAAGACAACTTGGAGAATAAACAGTGATTTCATTCAGTTATAATAATTGAGAAATCACACAACTGTTTCCCACCTAAAATATTTCTTAAGGTTCACAATTTTTTGTGACCGAAATGTGTGCTTGATGCTGTTTTTATTTAAAAAAATAGGCATTCAAACATTTTGATGCCTATACACTTATGTGTGTCTATTTCATTTATCGATTATTTTTTTTTAAGAAAAAGGACAAACATATAATCGTCTTTATTAAGTAAAAGTCATTATAATATTTACTTGTGTGTCTTCAAGAGGATGGCAGACGTTTTTTCGCGTTAGGCAACGAAACAGTTGGCATCGGAAACATTTTGCAGAACGAGAACGTTTTGTTTGTTCTGCTTTCTTTATGACAGGTAGGGGGCAGCTTAGAAATTTAGGTAGAGGCTTCCCCCTCCAGCCAGGTGGTGAAATGTGAGGACGATCACTGGCCGCCCACAGGTGAAGGTTTGGGAGGCGCTCATGAAGTTTTGTGAGAAATATTTGGACTTTTTCTTCTTGCTCTCTGTGACATACACAAATCACCATATGTCGTTAGAGAAATATATTAGCATCCTTACTGGTGACGAAGATGACGATGACGATGACGACGATGATGATGATGATGAAATTGTGCAAATTACAAACAAGTTGTAATAATGCTCTTCACAGTAAACAAACCCTTGATCCTTGAGTGTTATGGATTTTTCAAATGAAATTAATTTGTATTTTTTACTTACCTGCTTTCAGGAGCCAAATCGTCAACGAGGGCACAAAGGATTTTTTCCTTGGAACATTGAACCAGTTTGTTAATGTTATTATTTATTTTCTTATCGTCCTTTATGTCACACAATAGAGGGATGACAGTCGCATGTGCTAGACTGGTTCGGGAATTATTTCCATCTCTCTGCTGCAGCAGCTGTTGTAACCGTGTTGTAGCTGGATGCCCTGAGGACCTCAGGTTTATTAGATACACCACATGACCTTCTGCAATCCATTTCCTTCCCACGTGACATAAAATATCTGTTCTGTCGGTACTCGGAGGTCCAACAAGAAATACTCTGGGCTCTTGCAGCAGTTCTCTTATGTCTGGGTACAGATCATGTGATTCAAAGTAATTCTCAATCACAAAGATTTCGGTCTCCGGCACCTGATCATAAACGGGCGAAACTGGAACTTCAGCGTTTTTTTCAGTGGATGGAACACAACGCCTGAAAGGAACAGTAAAATAGTCTGAACACCAGAAAGAGAAAATTAAATCATAATCATATTTTCTGAAGTGTCCATTGTTTACATTTTTAATGTTATCATTTAATATTCCCTACCAAGGAGGAGAACCAAAAACAAATTGACTGTCAACCATGTACATTTATCTGTTATACGTTTCCAAAGAATTTTATCACCAAAAAGAGAGAATACCATTTTATCACTTAGCAAAATAGTCACAAATTCCGTGAATTCTTTTTTTCGATTTGGTTAAAAGTTTGAAGTTATAGCCAAGAGGACAACAGATCGCGCCATAAAGTATCTTTCCAAAGAGAAATAGTGATATCAGTAACTAAGGTTCCTTTAATATCCAATATATTACACTGTGTGCGACTCATTACTAATTGAAAATGAAGTTGCTAATGTTCTGTCAGCTTTTAAGAACCAAAATACAAAACACAAGACAGAATCTTAGTTGTGACAACTGCTACATCCACCTAACCTCTATTCTACTACTAGCTAGACTTACCTAAAAGACTTTTAGTGACTCTTACTCACCTCAATTTCTTGAAAACTACGATTACTATTACAGGCAAAATCACAACTGCCAACCCTCCTAATGATATTCCAATGACCGAAGGAATCACAGTCTTAGGTGCTGAAAAAGATGAACAAAATAATGTGTGAGTAAAGATTTAAAGGTGTATTATACTACTGTATAACTTATAGAGAGAAAGCAAAAGCTACATTATTTTTTGTTTGCTTTTCAGTAATGTTGCCTTTATCCTAAGTAGACATTAAATCATTTTAGTTGTCAAAAATGTGTACTTGACTCAGGAGGTGATACGGGGAGGCTAGGATACACTTGACAGGTATGAGTACCACCCTCAATATACCCGCCATCAATAACATGTCGTCTCTAAGACCACACTCTCCGACAATTAAAAACATACGAGACTACCTTCACCTGTGTATTTACCTTCCGTACGTGTGCAGTCTGTATTAAAGGAGCAAGTTTCCACTCGGTCGGCTTGAGACCCATCGTGCCAACATGAGTAGATGACCTCTCCCTCGTTTGATGTGCTCGGTATCCGCACTTGGAGGTAGGAGGAGACCTCCTTGTCAAAGTAGTAATTCTGTGTCACGTGGCAACTGACTCTTCCATCGGACCACCAGCAATGAAGGACACCTGATGTATGAACGACCAATGAGCAGTTAAAGAAGCCCCACTATTTAAGAACTATGTATCTCTATTAAATATCATATTTTAATTATTTTTGTGCATCCCAGTAAGGTAGGTAAAATGAAGCCAGCGACAGGAGTTTATTTTGTAACAATACAATGTAAACACAAAAAGAGCAAAATCTGGATTCAAGCACTTCTAGCGACATTCTCGGGTAAAATAATTATGGAGCAATCGAATTGGATATGATTTGGACATATTGTGTAGATGTGATGAAAGATCAAACCTACAAACATCACTCACACACACACACACACGACTCTGCGATATATTTTTTTATTTGTTACAATACTTCGTTTCTCATGGCCATGGTGCTTGTACACAGTAAAATTTCTCTGTGTCCTCTGGATGTCTTCATTGAACAAACAGGTCAAAATACCTTGGGAATGACTTTCCTTTTTGGAAATACTACACGTGTTATTTTCACCTGCAGATAAGTAATAAGAAAAAATTACAATAACGACAAAGGATGATAAGAAGGACGTTGATCATAATTAGGAGATGTATAAAAAGGTCACAACACACGATAGTAATATTAATAAGAAGAATGATGAGAAAGAAAATTAGTCAGAACAAATATAAATATACTTATTTTGTCGTATAATATTGATTAACGTTATTTTTTTGAATTGAGATATCAATGAACATATACAATTTTAACAAAGACATTACTGCAGCGGTAAAGCTGAGAAACGTTGATGTCTACATATTGCATCTAATCTACTGTTAACCTCAGTGTAGCTGTTTACCTGCTTACAAGGCATGTGACATTAAACTATGGTAAACTAGGAAATTAAATGTGATAAGGAAAGCTTTACGATTAGAACAAAGTTTTGTTTTAAATAGTTTTTCTTGATTTTTAGATTAAAAACACAGTAACAAAACAAATCAATTAATTTATATTGTGATATTAATATCGCTGAAAAGCAGTCCTACCATGTTTAAAGGTAAGCTGACAGGTTTCCAGAAGGTTGGACGCGTAACCAGCGACTTGACAGGCGTATTGACCTGCAGCTTTTGTCACGTGACTTACTGTGACATTCAGGGTTCGGCCGACTACCCTGTCATACCTGAATCCTGATTTCGTGTAACAGTCTATAGCGCCATTTATCCACCAGCAGTCGACAACAGATTCTTTGAAGAAAATAAATATCAATAGTTTTGTATCGGTAGTGTTTAAATCACAGTAATTATAATTAATGTTTCAGTGAACATATTAAGAGTATTAAATTCTGATAAATTTCTCAATATAAAAAAATAAAATTTAGTTCCACATCTAATCACCTGGTGTCCCATGTTCAGGGTAGTGGTACACCGTGAAATCTTTTTTGGTGACACTCAGGTCCTCGGGGAAGTAACACTTCAGCGTTGTGTCATGGAATGGCTTCACTGAGGCTATGGTGCATCCCACCTTGTCATCTGTAACAATATCAGTATTATACTTTTAGAGCAGACCTTACCAAAGATGTTGCTCCAAGAAAAGGGCAAAAGACAGATCATGCTGAGAGAAGCAGAAGAAAATATCTAGGTGACTACATGAAGGAGTGGACCGGCTGTCTACTGGAATGCTTCTAAGGATAAATCAAAAATGATAGCAAAATTAAATAATAACAGTTCTCCACTTTCAAAGGTTTTAAATTTAAGACACAATAAGCAATGTCTATAAGTAATAAATTCACTATATCAAAAAGCACAATTTGTTCAGCATTTGTATTATTGTTCTACTGGACGAGTCATCTAAACATTTGAGAAAAAATTTTGTTCTTTTTAATGTTTTGTGAGTGCTTGTGTTAATACATCGCTAACGTCTGATACTATCAAACTTCTGTACTGTTTCAGAACAAAAACGATCTTACCATATTTAAAATTCAATTCACAGGTTTCCAAAAGTCTGGACACGTAGCCGGCCACTTGACAGGCGTATTTACCTGTCGCTTGTGTCACGTGACTTATTGTAACATTCAGGGTTCGGCTGACTACCTTGTTATATTCAAACCCTGCTTTTGCGAAACAATCAATGGCGCCATTCAACCACCAGCAGTCGACAACAGGTTCTTCAAAGAAAAACAATTAATTCATTGTTACAGTGCAATCCATGTTTGCCATATTTTTTCTTTATTAGCGATGAAGTAAGTGGTAATGTTATTTTTGTTAATATTCTTAACAAGCACCAACTTCATATGAGAATGAATATGTACAATGAAAAAGGAAACAAGACAGCGTCTTCAACAGAGCATTATTGCCCAAAGACGAGGATCACAATGCTTGATGTTTAGGCATATGTTAGTCAAAGTGTATGTTGAGTATTAAACAGACTGTCAACACCGAAATGAGCATGCATTTAGTAGTACCTTGAGAACAGCATCGAGGATGAAGAACCAGCAATTCATGCAGACTATAGCCATTTGATGATTCTTCTATGAACACTGTAGAACATACGCTTGGTTAGTAGAAGTTCACAAATTGTCAGTCTTTTTTAAATAATTAAAAACGAAAAGTAAACACGAGGACTACGCTAGCTCCACATGATTTATCACCTGGATTGCTATGTTCGACATAGCGGTAGATCGTGAAATCTTTCTTTGTGACACTCAAGTCCTCAGGGAAGTGACATGTCAGAACTGTGTCACGAGAAGGCGCCACTGGCGGTATTGTGCAAGTGATCTTGTCCTCTGTAACCACCACATCATCAACATATCCTCGATCAGGTATTTTAAATCTGAGGGAAAACCCTTTCCCACTTTCATAAAATATGACCATAGACTTTTATCAAAAACAATCTGTAATTCTCTTCCTTCAAATTTGTCTCCATGTAGTCATAGATATTTTACTCATTACAAAACAGGATCCACGAATTTGTAAATGATTATTTCAATAGGAATCGAAAAAAAGTATTTATTTTTGTCACATGGTTTCTTGGGGTGGGGGATGACATAAATATATCGTACTGTTAAAGTCTAGATAAAATTTATCAGCACATTCACAGCTAGAGAAGACTTGAATAATTGGAAATGTCATGTGCACAAGTCGTCACCACTTAAGTGGTACAGTCAGCCCTAAGTGGCTATTGTGCCAAACAAGGACAACGGAAGTCTAGGTCAGAGGTCAGAACAGAAATATCACCCGAGCACACTCAAGGGTTGGGAGAATGGCACAGTAACGACAGTCAATGTTCTATTATTTGTAAAAGTGGATGTTGGCGAATGCAGGAGATGACAGCAATAAAGTATTTGTAAGTACAGATAGAGAAAATAGAGCTGAGGTCTATATTTTGTATATATTTCTTTGTCTGTCTGTCTGTCTGTCTGTCTGTCTGTCTGTCTGTCTGTCTGTCTGTCTGTCTGTCTGTCTGTCTGTCTGTCTGTCTCAGTTGTGTGTCATTCAATTATTTTTATTCTTTTGTGTTTGGGAAGAACCAAAGCTTTTTTAATGGATTATCTGCCTAAGCTTATACTTTAAATCTGTAATCTATAATTATAAAAGCTTCGAGTTACCTTGTGCTGATACTGTAGAAACATAGAAACATTGACAGATCATTGCTTGTAGTAATAACAAAAACAGAAAACCCAAATCCATTTCAGGTTCGATTTTCCTAACAACAAAAAGAAAAAGGGATAATTAAGAATGGTTTTAATCAGAAAGATTATGTAAAAATACATTTCGCCATATTGTAACTATTAAAAAGACTTGTCTAAGTACACAGCTTCACCAGAGATGTTTTTCCCCCGTCATCTCCTGTAGCTGGATTTTTTATTTCAACATATCACTTCATGTGAATCAACCATATAAAAGCATGGGGTAGGTTTAAAAAAAACACTTCAGTACTTGCTAAATCCTACATAATTTGTTATAAATAAATGTTCTGATTCTATCGTCCATTCTTATCTCTCTTTCTCTCACTCGCTCACCACTTTCCTACCTTGTGCTTCTCCACTCGATCTGCCTCGTGACCAGACTGAAATATTTTACACTTCTCAGTGAGTCACTCAAATGACCTTTGTACTATGAGTCAAAAACCTATTGTTTCCCTCGAGAGTTGATGTGTTGATTCGTGTGTGTGTATATTACTGACAAAGCCCGAAATCGGCCAAATCAGCCAATATCGTATCACATTGACCGGACTAATTTATTTCCCGATATTGCTTTTAATTTCTATTTTTATTGTACTACTCCTAACATCCATGCACTTGTACTACGCTACTGCTTCTTCTCCCACTATCTCTTTTTCCTTTTTTAGTTCCTTTTTATTCTCTTTCTAATAGTGCTTAATATTAATACTATTTATTTACTTGTAATGTCATGCTGAGTATACTAGCAAATCTTATATTCTTTTATGACACTGAACACTGAGCACTGAAGATTCTTTCGAGTGGGAAATCTATTGAGTTACAGAATAACTAGAGTCAGAAATTAAAACAGATGTTGCATGATGCAAGACAAGATAATCTACATCAAGTGTTTTAATAATTCATTTATTTTATATTTAAACGCCAAACCAGAAAGATAACAGTAGTTGATGAACAAGACCACCTGTAGCAGACTAACGCACGATGTAGCTGCCACTAATCACGAGTGAAGGAGAGACGAGAAAACACGATGTCAAATGTGACTTCAAGACAACAAATAAGATTTTTCACATCATTCGGTTTCCGTTAAATCTTTGTGTAATACACATATTTGTGTGAACAGACAAGATTGTTGCCAGTTTTGACAGTTTATAGAAACACCCAAACATTAAATAAATTAAGTAGAATACACTTTTATATATAAGTTTTGAAAATAATATCCGCCAACCCTTAGGTAATATTTTAATATCCTTCACTGTGTAGATACCTGCTACAAGGAAACAATTGCATAATTCTATCGGCTTCTTCAATATCTAGAAATATTCTGTTTTGATATGTCTTAGATGCGAAGCCTGTTATTGCCCTACTTGCAAACCCGAAAGTAAGAAGACCTTTCATGTTTAAAAAGATTGCATAGAATAAATTATCATGTTGTTCTACGGAAGTATGCTTATTTGTACAATGGACAGTAGGTCTGAAAGGAATGATCTCTGACACTCAAGAGAGCCATACATAGCCTGGAAAATAGGAAGACACAACAACACAACTTCTTTAGAATATTTAATTGTGTTTTATGGTTGATACAAGCCACACAAACAATGAAGAAACTTGATTTTAGACTTTAAGAAAGAACCTGACTAACAAAGACAAAAAAGTAAAATGATTTATTAACGTAAAATCAGTTTTGTACACTAGTACAGGTAGAGGGCTACGACAAACCGTTTGATATTTCATATTAAGGAAATAAGGTATACATAAGGAAATGTTCTTTAATTAGTCTAAAAATATATTTTTATCTTAATGGTGACAGGATTCATCAAAAATATTTAAGTGGACCACAAGGCAAGGATTTTGTTCGAAAAAAAAAGACTGCAAATAAACAAATAAAAAGAAAGCTGTCAAGATCGTCGAGTGAAGAGATGTTAGAGACCTAGCTTTACTGTGAGCAAGCTTGATGTAAGGGAAGTGTTCCTCTCCCACTCTCTTACCTTCCCCAACCCTTTTTGATGTCAGGTACACATTACCGCCAACTGGGTGGACTGGGGAAAGTTAATCAGGTATTTAACATCCGTGTTTGCACTCTAGGTCTCTAATCACTTGTCTATCAAATTACTTATAAAAGTCACATCAGTAATTTTGAACAATTCGAAAGAATGATGAAAAGAAAGAATATATAATATGCATGTTCTTACTGCTTTCAGGTGAAATAACAAACATTCGTTCTCCATGCAAAATGCAATCTTAATTCAAGGCATTCGAACTACTATCAGCTGTGAAGAACATCTCGTGATGCTCAGTAGTCTGTTTGATTTAACAGAGGGAGTTGACCTGTCTATATTGCCTTCCACGTAAACAACCACCTTTCTCTTTCGAACAAACGGAAAACTTATGTTTTCTGCAAGCACGATGTTTTGATCTTTTACAGTTGTCATCTGTAATGTTTTAATTTCTCTAGAGTTAATGACCTGCACCGGGATTCCTGACTTTTTCAGCAGCTGTATCATACGACTGTCTTCTGTAACTTTTCTTTCAAACAAAAAACAAGACATCTTTCCACTGAACACTCGCAGACTGTCTACCTTTTGTTTGCAGACTTGTGGGTTGTAGATACTCTGTGGTATTTTGAGTATCTGCAAAAAAGTTGTACTTTAGTGAATGTGTGTTAAAACTATTGACGCCTAAGAAGTACTTGGTTACTATTAACGAATTAAAAATTGTGGCAAAACGTGTTTAAAGAACAAAGACATACCTTTACCTTGGTTAAGAACAGAAAGGTCTCTTCTGAAAATTGTAACGATCACTTGTCCACAAGCGTCACAGTCACGTGGTTCCTTTGCCGTATGACCTTGACCTGTGTGACAAATAGTTTTCACAGGTAGGCCGTCGGTAGGTAGTAGAATGGTATTTGTGGAAAACAGCGCCTCGTGTGTAACTTTTGATGTCTCTCGTATGACTGAAGGTGGGCAGGTAAGAGGGATCTTGAGGGGCTTTACTATCCAGCCAGGTGAGTTGAAGTCAGGAGGGATGATAGCCATCCACACGTGAATGTCCGGACGTTTTTCATAAAGTTTTATGAGAAACTCTTGAAGACGTGTCAGTTTCGTTCTGAATAACATACATGTAAACAAACAGCAGCATTGAGGCTGGTAAATAGCAAAAACAAAATGTTGTTTATGGATATAAAAATTGATTCGTATACTGATTACCTTTAGAGTAAGACCCACTTTTACACTTACATATCTAAGTAACAGATTTCAATTCTTATATCTATTAGACGCATTTGTTCTTTAAATACTCTTTAAAAGTTAATAATGTGAGATCTTACCTATCTGCATCTGGTTCGTCAATGAGTGCAAAGAAGGTCTTTCCCTTCTCCTCGCTAATCAGGAATTTGATGGTTCTGTCTATTTGTCTGCTGTTGTCGATGTTACAAAACACACGTCTAAAAGACTTCACAGGAATGGTTGGTGAATGTCCTATAGAATTCTGGAGCAGAACTTTGCAAAGCTGAGTTAAATCTGTATTTCTTTCTGCACACGTGTTGATGAGATGCACTGTATGACCCTCAGTTATCCATTTCTTCCCCACTACCGCCAGTATTTTACTCTTCCCTGTACCCGGGGGTCCAGCCAAACAAACTCTGGGTTCTTCTAGAAGCTTTGTGACATCCGGGCTCAGTGTAAGTCGTTCAAACAAGTCTCCAGTCAACATGACGGCTTCACTCAGGGTCTTAGGCAGCTGATAGACGTTTGATTCATCTATCTCAAAAATAGATACAGTTGCAGGACCACAGAATCTGGAAATTAACGTATGTAGCCATTTAGAAGAGAAAAGATTACAAAATTCAAAAAATTGGAGCTCAACAAATTCGTTACTTGAATACTTTGAACTATATTTAAACTAGTTTATTAGATATCGTGTTCCTTTGGTTAACTTGCTAAAGGATGACAGGGCGACTGACTGTGTATCTACAGGAAGAGTTCTTTTACAATAACTGCTAGAGAGATCCCATTATAAGAGTTTTGTGTATGGAAAAATATTTTATCTGCAAAAGCAAGGTGGCTGCACCAAATAGCTCGACTATATTTTTAATATAACTATGGTAACATCGATCATCTACTTTTCGAAGCAATATTTTTTCATTCTTTTCCAATATGCCATTCATGTTATATTAATGTTTATCTTTTAAACTGAAATAGCAACACCATTTTTTTAAAGTTTTTAAAACGCTATCAGTCCTAAATTTATGCTTTGTCTAGCGTTAGTTCTCTCTTTCTCTCGCTATATATATATATAAATCTTTATTTATATTTCGTTGCCTGCATGTTTTGTCTATACCTGATTATAAAAGCACATTTTACACCTTCTAGAACGGAGAACTCGCAATCAAGTATAAAGACAGAAATCTGAGAAAAGGTGCCATTTAGATAGGTTTTTCCTCTTCAAATTTCACCTTGAGAACATTCCTAATAAGAGAGAGCATTATGACCAAGTGCATTTTTGTTATTTTCCTACTTTTAAAATAGTGTTTAAATTACCGGGAAGAATCCTAATTTTGAGCGAAAAGTATAACATTGGAACCTGACAACTAATTTTCCAGAGAATTTATTTTTTTCATCCAATGCCAAGCGTTTTCTTTACCGGGCAATCATGTCTCGATACACATCATCCGACATGGAGGGTCTATGTACAGCACTTCTCATCAGCCGGTTCCACCATTCTCTGAAGACACTCATCACACCGGTATCGACATCCCAGGGTCTCAAGGGATGAGACAGGTGGTCAGCACAAAGACAGTGCTCAATGGTGGTCTCCATGTTTTTGTCTTCTTTACCCTATGAAAATTTTACAACAATCAGGACTGTAGCATCATGATGTGTTTATTTATTGTGCATTTTTTGTATTACACTCAATAACTGAATGTAATTTATATATATATATAAAACATGCACGTATAAATATAAAAGATAAAATTATACGGATTTTAAATCAAGTCTTAAATGGTTGATGAATGATATTGCCAACATTTACCTTTGGGTCAAAATTATATGGTTGTAAGATTAAATAAACTCCGACACATTTTAAGATTTAATAACACAGGAAATAGAAAAATCGTTTTCATTATCTATCTCTGAACTTCAATGTTCAATCTTCCGGTCCATCACATTATGTGACTACTTAAATGTAGATTGTTTACAAGGTGTCGTGTCAGAGGACACTAAAGTTTGTAACGTTGATCGTTACAATAAGTGCTTGGTAACCTGGGTGACAATGCTCTCCATTACTTACAAGTACATGTACGTGGAATCTCAATCCCTATTACGTAGAAGCTTGAAATAGTATTACTTCTATACATCTATATCACTTAAATCAGAGACAAGCTTATACACTGGAAAAATAGCCATTACAGCTACAATCTTGTCACTACAGACAAACGTTTTCGTTCAAAAGAAATGAAATTTTCTTTTCGAATATGTTAAAAGTAGGAATTATATATAATACTTGTATTGATGACAAGGAACTTACCTTATTCGTTCTGTCAAATGCTCTTCTTAGTGTGGATTTGATAATGTTTGGTAATATCAAGGACAGTCGAACTACAGGAATAGGCCTTATATCTGACATGAGATGTCGTATCATGCTCTCTGCCCTCTGTAGTTGTCGCAGGCCTTCAGATACCTCTGAAATCAGAAGTTCATCTGTTCTCCGCTCCCCATCTTCACTACCATCGTCTTTGTCGCTAAAAGCTTTTACAACCCAACCACCACGCCGTAGTATCTATGGATGATAAGAACATCAAAACCTCCGATATCCTGGTCACGTGTACCACCCTCAAGACCACCAGGAACAGGCAAGGGATGTCCTGTGTACTCAGGACTGGGACATCTCAGGTAGTCATCATAACTGAACTGTGTCAGGACGAACATTTGTTCCTGATATTGTTCCGCCATGTGACGTAAGCAGTGTATCACGTGCTGCATGGCTCTGTCATGGCGGATGTCTTTGAGGTCAGGAGTGTCAGGGACGTAGAAGGCTTGATCGGCGACAGATTGTTGTGAGTATCGAGTTTTGTTGAAGTAAACTGGAGGCACAAAGTAACATTCATTCAGCATGTTTGGATATATATCATTGACTTTATTCAACAAAAAGGCTTGAAACTCTTCTGTCACTTTGTCGGGCTGGTGCTGTAAAAGAGAAGAAAGCCACACATTATAAACTGTTATTTCTTTCGTTGAGGAAGCAAAACTTTAAAGTATACTACTCAATAAATAGAATTATAGACAGGTTCTCGAAATGAGAATGTCAGTGAATACCTCTGAAGATGAAAATTTTCTCACTGAAAGAAGGAGGTAATAGGTAATACTTAATTATAACAACTATAGAATAATAAGTGGCACAGGGCTTCGAGGATTGACTTTATTAATTATGACAAATTAGCGCGACAGTAGAAGAAGGTTTTGGGATGGTGCCAAATAAATTCAAACCAGTTTCAACTATAGTCTATCCTGTACTCACTTTGGTAGACACCATCGGAAATTCTTCTTCCATCGGCACTGAAGCATTCCTTCTGCAATATTACACATGACGTGTAGGTTTTCCTTAAAAAGTTATTTTTATCAAGATGATGGCTAAAATCTCGCATAGAGCCTTAGGTGCAATGCTTTAAAAAGCCAGATAGTGTTAAGACAAGTCATGTCAGAGTTCATTTTTAATACAGTGTACTGCTATCCTGGTTCTGACAATAATAACCCTACATATTATAAAATATCTATCGTCTATTTCCTTTTATTTACCTGAAAATAAGAATCCAATTTCTACAATGTACTACCCCATAAACTTAATAATTGAATGAAAACAAAATTTTAAAAACATACCTTGTCATTAGAATATGCAGCTACTAGTAATTCCTACATAGTAATTGGCTGAAGTCAGTGAAAAACCTGTATTTTCTATCGCAAGCTTCGAAAAAAAAAATTCTTCTGAATTTGTTGACAGAATGAAGAAATGTTTTAACGTGAAGTCTTCGCAAATTTTTCTAATTTATCTGGTGTAAATGCTTTCAATAAATTGAAATGTTCTAGCCATGCAACTTGAAGACAAATGATAGGAAGAGGAACGCAAATTACAGTAAATTGCATCGTTAAATCAGAACGTTTAACGCTGTCCAAGATTTGTCATATGGGCTAGCAAAATAATTATATCTATAAACAAAAAATAATCAGTCACAGAAATCTCAACTGTACTCGCCGCAATATAACTCAGGCATTAAAATAATAATCGTGGAGAGGAAAGTGTTTAATCGTCTATATAGAATCTTCGTTATCTGTTGGAAGTTTTAGGCAATTTTTCGCTTAATTATTTATCATGCAATATTCAAAGGAAATAAGCGTGCAAAAGCACTTAGAACTAAACTGATAAAAGCTACAACTCAGTAAAAAAAAAAAGGAAAAATTGATTACTTAAAGTCAAGGAAAAGTCTTCACTTCGTCCTCCGAAATTTTAAAGTTTATAAATGTGTTGGCAAGGTTAATGCTATTAAAGTTTTAAATCTCTCTGACGTGTTTCTAATCAAAGAAAGTCGTGAAGCTTACTTTTGAAAAAACTGTATACAGACATATTGCTTACCTTCTATACATAATGTACAAGACAATGGCTCCAGCTACCAACACAACTGCAGCCAGTAAACCTAGTGAAAGTCCGATCACCGAAATATGGCCAGAATCTTCTGACAAAGCTGGTAAAACATGAGAATTTAAGATTAGCACACACTTGGCACTATTGGAATAATATACTAAAAATAGTTCACACATCATAAGTAAATGATTTATTCAAAACTACTCCTTACTTTATAAGAGATTGAGAAAACTATTACTGAAATGACGGCATTAATTTTAGATACTACTACAAATGATACTTGAGACTTTCTGTGCAGGATTAAATGGTTTACATAAACCAAAGCATTTATGCTTGGAAGAAGTGCAACACAGATTGAAAACCTGAAATATTCACATTTCACTAAACAAAGAGCAAAAAACAAAAACAAAAACAAAAGCAAAAAAAAAAAAAAAAAAAAAAAAAAGTAGTGGCTGTAGTGTTAAACGACTTTAGAAAAAACATTATAACAAATTTTTAAGTTTATAGCATCAGTGACACCATAACCGTTTAACTGATAATAACAATATATTAAAATAACAAATGGAATGGAGTGACAAATATTATCCTTTATCGATAAGAGATACGCTTATTAAATAAAAATAAAACATCAGTTACCTATTAAAATTTCGAGGTGACATTTTTGAATTATCTTTGGGTCATTGTCAACAAACTGACAAGCGTATGTGCCAGCGTGGGTAGAGGACACATTAACAAGTGTTATATTGAAGGTTGTGTTGACACTTCTCTGGTATTGAACATTGGGTTTAGCAGAGCAACTCATGTTGCCCCTCAGCCACCAACAGTCCACAACAGCATCTGTTGACAGACAGTTATCTAAGTGTCATCAGGACTGATAACCTTCGTACCTTGTACTCGTTATCTTGCATATGTAGAGGTAGGGATTGAGCAATTTATTTTATCTTTATATAGGTAGGGACTGAACAGTTTATCTTTAGTCTTTGTTAAATACTTTGTGCTTAAGGGATGAAATAAATGAAGCAATCCAGATATAAAGACCGATAAGGAAACTATTAGAATGAACCGAATAACATTATGAAATGAACTGCAGTTGTTGATATTCTCATACCTGCATTATGGTCAAGGTAGTGGTATACTGTAAAGTCTTTCTTCGTCACATTCAAGTCTTCGGGAAAGTTACAAGTGAGAACCGCGTCCTGGAACATGTGTGTAGGGGGTACCGTGCACGTGATATTTCCACCTGTCATTTTAGTGAAAAAATGGTAGGAGTTAAATTAAATATGACAAATTGTCCACACTTAACTCTTATTTATTTGTTCTAGCTTCGTATCTTGCTAACTTCTCTTGCCCCTTCTCTCAGCAGATACACAAGCACGCGCACACATACGCACTCACATACGCACACGTTCACTCTTACACAAGCACACACAAGCAAGTAAACACGCATGCACACACACCAATGCACTTCCACAGACAAACAAAGACAGACACATACGTACACAAGTATCGTCACATCCACCTTCGCACCCATCCTCCAACACACATACACTGATACACTCAGAGTATGTAAGCCACCTTGAGATATCACAGTGACAATGTGAATGCATGTCACCAACAGGAATGTGTTTATCGTTGTAGACAACATCTCAGAACAAACGTTTCTGAGAAAACCTCTCTCTGGTCGAAAAGTGCTCTGTAGACAATAAAAGCAATATATATATATATATATTCATACTTACTTGAATTTTACTTTTATACACAATGTCGACGTAAAGCTTAAAAGTAAGAACCTATCATATAGAAAACGAGGTAGCCTTTGATAATTTATATCTAGGTAAACAAATATGTAACACTGTCTAGTATTTGTGTCACTGACAATAAAAACGACCTTGCCTACACATATTTTTACTGTTTAATTGTTTGACAAAACTTCTTATTAAAGTCAACTTACCAGTTCACACGTGTCACTAACTTTACTCCGTGGTTACAGACTGAAGCATCTGTACCCTGCAAATACCCAAGGTACATGCTAATGGGGCATGTGACATGCGCTATCTTTGACCTCCATATATCGTTAGATAATGCTTTATCATCTTCAAGGGTGATATCTAGGTAATAAAGGGACTTAATTGTGAGCATGTGTTATTAGTAGTCTAAAGTCCTCTCCTTTAATTTCTCCTACAATTTTACTTATTACTTACTACGCATAAAAAATCGCATCCTACTGATCCTCCTTCTTCTCCTACGTCTATTAATTAATTCTAATAATCATTCTGACGCGAATATTTAAACGACTCATTTCTATTTTGAACATTTATATTCTCCTACTTCTAAGTCCTCTATGATTCAATTTACTCCGTAAATTATTTTTACTTCTTTTACTACTTTTTCGAAATTGCTACTATTCCTAATCAATTCCATGTACTACCCAACATGTTCTTCATTTTTTTTTTCCATTCTGACTATAATAAAACCTTCGTGTTTTTCAGGGTGGGGAGAAGTGGTTTTTTTTTTTTTTTTTTTGGGGGGGGGGAGGGGGTTATCGGTTGCCTCGGACTTCGTCGGCGTGTCCACGTGACCTCGCTGGTATTTTTGAGAAAACAAAGAGCGACCCACGCTTCCTCTTGCTCAGTGTTGCCTCCGCTAATCATTTTCCGTTTTTAGTTTCTTTTTATTTTCGTACTACTACATCCAAGGGCTCAACACTAATGCCCTTTATTTTCCTGTAATGTCATGCTGACTATAACAGTAAACCATATAGTCTCTTTTGTGACACTGAACCGAACATTTATGATTTCTTTAAATACGTCCATAAATTGACTTACAGAATAACTAGTGTCAGGTGCCTGACAAGATTATCTACATCAAGTTTTATAAGAATTCATTTATCTTCTGTTTAATCAAAATTCATGTCTACAATAAACTGCGTTACGTAAATTATTATGTTGTTCTCATGGTTATTTCTGCAGTGAGACTTCAGGTCTGAAAGGAATGATATCGTAACCGCAATAGAACCGTTGAACATAGCAAGACACAACAACACTGAAACCTTTTTGGAATATTTAATTGTGCATCATTGTTAATACAAAGGACTACCACACAAACAATGGCAAATATTCTTTGACTAAAATAGAAAAAAAAGTCAAGAGATTTGTTAAAGCAAAATCATTTTTTTACACAAATACAGGTACAATGCTACATCAAACCTTTCGATATTTCGTAGTAAAGAAACGCAAATACATAAGAAAATGCTATTTAATTAGTCTAAATAATATATTTTTTATCTTAATGGTGACAGGATTTATCAAAAATATTTAAGTGGACGACAGGTCAAGGATTTTGTTTGAAAAAAAACGACTATTAATACAAAAAGAAAAAGAAATATTTCAAGATCGTTGAGTGGAGAGGTGTTAGAGACCTAGCATTACTGTGAGCAAGCTTAATGTAAGGGAAGTGCTGCTGAAACGAAAGAATATAATATGCATATTCTTACTGCTTTCAGGTAAAATAATAAACATTCGTTCTCCATGCAAAATGCAATCTTAATTCAAGGCATTCGAACTACTATCAGCTGTGAAGAACATCTCGTGATGCTTAGTAGTCTGTTTGATTTAACAGAGGGAGTTGACCTGTCTATATCGCCTTCCACGTAAACAACCACCTTCCTCTTTCGAACAAACGGAAAACTTATGTTTCCTGCAAAGATAATGTTTTGATCTTTTACCTTTGTAATCTGTAATTTTTTAATTTTTTCCAAGTTAATGACCTGCACCGGGATACCTGACTTTTTCAGCAGCTGTATCATCGGACTGTCGTCTGTAACGTTTCTTTCAAACAAGAGCAAGACATCTTTCCACTGAACACTTGGAGACTGGCGACCTGTTGTTTGGAGGCTTGAGGCTTGTTGATACTCTGTGGCATTGTGTGTATCTGCAAAAAAGTTGTAGTAAGTGAATGTGTGTTGAAACCATTGACGCTTGGGAGGTAGCCTGGTTAATATTAATTTATTTATAATAATTGTGACAAACTTTGTGTACAAAAGGTTCTTAATGTACGAATACAGACGTATACCCTGGGTAACAACACGAAGGTCTCGTGTGAAGAATCTGACGATCTCTTGTCCACAAGCGTCACAGTCACGTGTTCATTTCCCGTGTGATCTTGTCCTGTGTGACAAATAGTTTTCACAGGTAGACCGTCGGTAGGTAGTAGTTTACTGTTTGTGGAAAACAACAACTCGTGTGTTTTTTTCGATGCCTCTCTTATGACTGAAGTGGGGCAGGTAAAGGGGATCTTGAGGGGCTTTACCATCCAGCCAGGTGGGTTGAAGTTTGACGGCAGATGGCAACCCACACGTGACTGTCCGGAAGTTTCTCATAAAGTTTGGTGAGAAACTCTTCAAGACGTGTACGTTTCTTTCTGCATAACAAACATGCAAACAAACAGCAGAATTTAGGCTGTTACATAATAAAAACAAAAACTAGCGCGTCATGGCTATGTCTAACAGTCCACAGGGCTTCCACCATAAAGCTATACAACTGTTTATGAAATACATTGAAGGAGAAACGTGCAGCAAAAATGGATTCTTATTCTGAGTCCCTTTTAAATAAGATCAATTTAATACTAATATATCTCAGTATCAGATTTCTAGTCTTATGTCATTTACACACATACATTATTTAAATGCTACTAATACGGGTGAATAATTTGGGATCTTACTTATCTGCATTTGGTTCGTGAATTAGTGAAAAGTAGGACTGTTTCTTTTGTTCTTTTATGAGGAATTTGATGTTGTCATCTATTTCGTTGCTGTTGTCGATGTTACAAAACACGCGTTTTAACAGATTTCACAGGAGTGTCTGGTGAATGTCCTGTAGAATTCTGGAGCAGCAGCTTGTAAAGCTGTGTTGTAGCGTCACTTCCTTCAGGACACGTGTTGATGAGATGCACTGTATGACCCTCAGAGATCCATTTCTTCCCCACTAGCGCCAGTATCTTACTCTTCCCTGTACCCGGCGGTCCAACCAAACAAACTCTAGGTTCTTCTAGAAGGTTTGCAATATCTTGGCTCAGTGTAAGTCGTTCAAACATGTCTCCAGTCAACATTATGGTTTCACTCAGGGTCTTAGGCAGTCGACTGGGTTTTACATGGTCTGTCATAAAAGCAGATACAGTTGCAGGACCACAGAATCTGGAAAATCAAGTATGTAGCCATTTAGGAAAGAAACGATTACAAAATTAGAAAAAACTTGACTTACACAAATTCGTTACTTGTATGTTGTAAACTAGATGTAAACTTTTTTTTTTATTAGGTATCGTGTTCATTTGCTTAACTTGCTATGGGTTGACATGGAGATTTGTAACGACTGATTGTGTATTTGCACGAAGATATTTTTTTACAATGACTGTTAGCGTGATCATATTATATTGTATGAAACAATGTTGTATTCTTTAAAAGCAAGGTTGCTTCACCAAACAACTATCCTAATAACGATCACCCAATTTTCGAAGTATGTTTTTATTTTGTTCCAAGATTCCATCCACATTATGCTAGCGTTTATTTTTCAAACTTGACTAGCCACATCATTTTTTTTTTTCACTTATGAAAACGCTTTCGGTCCTACTTTAATGCTTTGTCTAACGATATTTCTGTCTCTTTCTATAATATATATCTTTATTTATATTTGTTTATTTGCATGTTTTTGTGTATACCTATTTATGAAGGTGCATTCTATATCTCCTAAAATGGTGAACTCGCAATCAGAATAAAAAGAACGTTGAGTCCTGTTTAGAAAAGACTCCATATAGATGTACTTTTCTTTTTCTTCGCTGGCTAAAGTAAAAACTACTATCACATGAATACTTTGTCAAAACAGCCGCCTCTGTAAGCGAGCGGTACATCAGAAAAACAAGAGAATGCTTGAAATAAAAGATAAAGGGAGGAACGCGATTTTTACTAAACCAAGGGTAAGCTACTTCACTGAACATGTATACATAAAACATCATGTTTGCAGTCACTGATATCTGTCAGCTTGAGAACATTGCTAATGAGAAATAACACTATAACCACGTGCATTTTTTATTTTCCTACTTTATAATACTTTATAAATTTAGGGGATCAATCTCTAAATTTTGAGCGACACAGATAGCATTCAAAGCTGACTTGACGCATTTTCCAAAGAATTGTTTTTTCAGTTCAGCAGCAAGTGTTTTTATTACCTGCAAATCATGTCTTGATACATTTCTTCAGACATCTTGGGTCCGTGTACAGCACTGCTCATCACCCGGTCCCACCATTGTCTGAAAACTGTCATCACACCGGAATGGACATCCCAGCGTCTCAAGGGATGAGACAGGTGGTCAGCACACAGACAGAGTTCAATCGGGGTCTGCATGTTTTTGTCTTCTTTACCCTATGAACATTCTACAACATTCAGGACTTACGGAATGTAGCAATATACAGTCTTTATTCATTTTACACTATATGTATTACACTCAATAACTTAATTTAATATAGACATCTATCAAGTATAAATATAAGAAATGAAATTGCAGAGCTTCGTAAATCACGTAAATCAATGATTTTGAGAACGTTTACCTTTCGGTCAAAATTATATAGTCGTAAGATTAAACTCTAACACATTTTAAGATTTAATAACACAGTAAGTAGAATAAGCCTAATGGTTATATATCTCAGAAATTCAATATTCAATCTTTCGGTTTATCACCTAATGTGACTATTTAAATGTACATTAGTACATCACCAAACTAAAGTTTGTGCCGTTCATCGTTGCAATAAGTGCTTGGTAACCTGGATGGAGACTGCATTCCATTACTTTGAGAAGTATATAAAATCTAAGTCCCTATTACGTATAAGCTTGTCATAGTATTACTTCTATACATCTATATAACTTAAATGGAAGGCAAACTGACACACTAGAAAAAAAACTGTTACAACTACAATCTTGTCACTACAGAAAAACGTTTTCGTTCAGAAGAAATGCACATACCTTTTCAAATATTTTAAAAGTAGGAAATGTATGCAATGCCTGTGTTTATGACAAGGAACTTACCTTATTTTTTATTTCCAATGTTCTTCTTAGAGTAGATTTGGTAATGTTTGGTAACATCAAGGACAGTCGAACTACAGAAATCGGACTCTTATCTGACATGAGATGTCGTATCATACTCTCTGCCCTCTGTAGCTGTCGCAGGCCTTCATACACCTCAGAGATTAACAGTTCCTCTGTCCTCTGCTCCCCATCTTCACTACCATCATTATTTTCACTAACAGTCTTGACAACACCAACCACCACGCCGTGAAGTCTGTGGATGATAAGAACATCAAAACATCCGATATCCTGGTCACGTGTACCACCCGTAAGACCACTCGGAACAGGCAAACGATGCCCTGTGTAATCAGGACTGGGACATCTCAGGTAGTCATCGTAACTGAACTGTGTCAGCACAAACATTTGCTCCTGATATTGTTCCGCCATGTGACGTAAGCAGTGTATCACGTGCTGCATGGCTCGGTCATGGTGTCCGGTCACTTAATCCCCAGTCACTTCATCCCCGACACTTCATCCCCGACACTTCATCCCCGAGACATTTAATCCCCAGACACTTCATCCCAGACACTTCATCCCGACACTTTCATCCCGACACTTCATCCCCGAGACACTTCATCCCCGAGACATTTTAATCCCCGAGACTTTTAATCCCCGACACTTCCTCTCAGGACAAATCAAGTGCAACCTATAATAGATTGTTGGTGCAGTTAGAGAGCTAGTGCCTAATGCAGCTCCAGAGACTATAGTAACAGACTTGAGAAAGCTGCGATGACCGCTTTTAAGAGAAGTTTCAGTCATGTAAAGTAACGGGCTGTTACTTTCACTTAAGTCAAGCGGTATTACGCAAAGTCTCTGAACTGGGTATGAGAAGTGACTATGACGAAGACGACGAGTTACGTGGAATGGTCAGATGCCTCCCAGCACTTGCCTATGTACGTGAGGAAGACATCGTCGATTCCTTCGAATTGCTTGCAGAGTCAATGCCAACAAACATGATCGCATGCCGGAACTTCTATCCTACTTCGAGCATACGTACATACGGGGCCGCAGACTGCGCGGTAGAGGGGATAACTACGCTTCAGCTTTATTCCCTCCAGACACTTGGAACAAATACCTGACGTCATCGGCGGTGTTGCACGAACAAACAACTCTGTGGAGGGTTGGCATCACGCCCTTCAATCTCTCTTCTCCTGTCATCAACCCAACGATGTGGACATTCCTTGATGGTCTACGTAAGGATTGTCAGCTACACCAAGCGTCTGTTCTACAATCATGCGCCGGCACAGAGAAGCGTCCAAAGAAAGAAATACGTGAGTTAGCCAGGAGAATTAGCAACATTGTAGAAGAAATATGAGTCAAATGATCGTCTCTGTACCTCCGATCATTAGCTTACCTTTCATATTGATTAACAGCAATTACCTCCCGAACACTCAAGAACAATTTTCATATCATATTGTTGAAGAACATTACATTTACTTGCTTATATGAATTTAACTAATGTTGTAGATGTTTCAAATGACGTTGAAGTTAATAGCATGATTTGAATTTGAATTATTTGAATTTCAATTAATAAATTTCAATAAAATTTTTCGCTGACTTCATTAATTTTTATAGTTAAGAATTTAGTTTAGGGGGATGAAGTGTCTGGGGATGAAGTGCTTAGGGATTAAATGTCTCGGGGATGAAGTGTCGGGGATGAAGTGTCGGGGATGAAGTGTCTGGGGATTAAGTGACTGGGAACCCTCGGTCATACAGGATGTCTTTGAGGTCAGGAGGGTGAGGGACGTAGAAGACTTTATCGGCGACAGATTTTTGTGAGTATCGAGTCTTGTTGAAGTGGACTGGAGGCACAAAGTAACATTCATTCATCATGTTTGGATACATATCATTGACTTTATTCAACAAAATGGCTTGAAACTTTTCTGTCACTCTATCGGGCTGGTTCTGGAAAAGATAAGAACGCAAAATATTAGCAGCTGTCTGTTATTTCTTCCGTTAAGAAAAGAATCATTTTCTATACTACCAGACAAACAGAATTGGAGACAGGGTCTCGAAAATAAATTTAAGTAAAGACTTCTGATGATAAAAATTCTGTCAATGAAACAGGGGAAAAAACTATTATAAATAAATATAATCACTATGGAGTAATAAGTCGCTCACATTTTCGAAGACTTTATTAATAATATCACATTATCTTAAACGAAACGCCTTTCGACACTCATCTGCATAGAAGAGGATTTCTAGATGGTACCAAATAACTTCAAACTAGCTTGAGTGATGATCTCTGGTATACTCACTTCGAGAGACACCATCGGGAACTCTTCTTCCTTAGTCACTGAACTAAACGTATTCCTTCTGCAACATTAGGAGACTTTTTTAAAAAAAATATTGTCTTTTAAATAGAAATTGGAGCTAAAATGTCCATTGTAGCTTAATGGTGAAAGGTTTCGAAGAGCCAGACATTTTAATGATGACCGCACCAGAGTTTATTCAATTATGTAAACACAGTAGTCTACTGTTTTGGGGCGCCTCTTTAAGCAAAAGCAGCTTGTCGGGTCTTTTAAAACGACTTCAAAAGCGATAAGGGATCATGTATTATTCATATTATGCTCTACAATTATTCACAATACTTTATACGTGTAGTCATGTTCACCAACAGCACACACACGCACGAACAAACTTTGTACATGTTTTCCAGTCAAACTGATGATGTTCTGGAGACGGACGCCTAAAAGAGGTTTTTATATTATATAGTAGTACTGATATATCCAATAATAGTACAGCATCATACTGCAATGTCATCTCGTCATGGTCAACCAGCGATGACTCCTACCCACCTTCGTTTCCTCATAAACACCACGAGTCCTGCAATCGCTGTCGCAGTCAGAGTCAGGACACCCAGAGATGTTCCCAGCGCTACAGTGTCTACACCTTTCTCTGCATACATTACAACAAATTAATGAAGAAATATTAAGAAAGCAGACTGTATTTACACTTCTGTATTTCTTAATGTGTAATATGAAGACTCAGTCATGCTGTACTCTTTTCCTCCCTCTCTTTCTCTTTACCTCTTCGTATTTGCCCTTCCCGAATAAGAGAAATAGCTAAAACAAAATGCTGTACCAAAATTGTTTTCAATCATAAACAAAATAGCCATTCACAAACATTTAAGGACATCAGACTCCGTTATTGTTTAATACATAATTTTTATCAGCAATCAATTATCCATAATCTTACAGATCATTTGTCCTCCTTTCAAGGTGGAAAAATAAATAAATACTTTAAGTATTGAGACATTACTTCTTTCGGGTTGAACACCATTGCTGTCGATAACAAAGGAACAGGTTTTCACTTGATCACCATGAGACCCGCCATGCCAGCAAGAGTACATGTATGTTTTCTTGTTTGTTGCCATTGGGATCGCCATGTTGAAGGACGTGGAGACTTTTTCTTCGTAAAGGTAACCTTTCTCTCCCCGGCATCTCGGATTACCGTTTTCCCACCAACAATGCACGACAACTGCTTTGTTGAATAAATGTATTCAAATCACGCCAAATTATAAAATGTGTTGTACTGTCGTCTAAAGATGTTGCAAATAAAAAAGAAACTCCATAAATAAGTTTAATAAACTATACACATTTCAAATAACACTTAGCACAATGTTTACTAAACAGTGCTCTTACATCTTTACAAAATACTTTTTTTTTTGAAACATAAATCAGTTAATGCTCGATGTTCTTATAAAGAAGAAAATTATTATGGAATAAACCTTTGATCAGACCTATCCTTGTTTTTTATATCTTTTTAAGATAAAAGGTTTGAGGTGTTGTATGTATCGGAAACAAACGTATCATTGCACTTAGAACAAGGGTAGGAAAATAGTATTAAGTACTTAGTTTTTCTTGCTCATTGTGCTGATACACAGAAAAGTTGGTTTGTGTTTTCTTAATGTCTTCATTAAAGAAACAGGTCAACGTTACTTGAGAGTCGTTTTCCTTTGAGATTTTGCATGTGTTGTGTGCATCTGCAACCAAGTGGTTTCAACACATGGGTTTTAGTATGGTAAAAAAGCATTAGATTGGTACTAAAAAAGCATATATTATTCACCAATAATAAACATAACAAAATAAAATTTAAAAAATAGTTTCAACATCACAGCTGCTATATACAATGTTTCGAAGTCAATTCAACGTATAATTTTGGTCAACCCACATTAAGAAGTTTTGTAAATTTTAATATGTTAAATATTTTCCTGTTTAAAAAATATTACTTTATACTGTTAACTCCAGCAAAGAACAAAATAGTTTGCTTACGAAGCTTAAACATAAACTCGCAAGTTTCGGAAAGGTTGTATGCGTAGCCGGCGATCTGACATGCGTATTTACCCACGTCTTCGTCATCCACACGATCCACTGTAAGGTTAAGGGTTCGGCTGATTCTCTTGTCGAATGTGAATCCTGGTTTTGAGTAACATTCCTGTGAACCTCGAATCCACCAGCAGTCTAGTACAGACTCTGTTGACATAATTTCAAAATTTTTTTCCATTCTTACTTGATTATTTCACTTCTACTTCTAAGAGTTTAGTACTACCCCTTCTCCTTGTAACATATGGCGACTTGAATATTAAGCAACCAGGTTCTATTTTTACGAGATAATGTACAGACAAAAATGTTGTACCCGGATGCTTTGGCAAGAGTAGAAGAATTACTCGAAGACTTTTATATCTTGATTAGCGACAGGATTTGACTCGACCACACGACGTTGAAAACAGAAACAGGTTGTTGTGTGCAAATGTGAATTAGTGAGGAGGAACAAAAAGTGACTCGGACATTAATTGTTGGGAAATTATTGTTTAATAATAATGGATTCTTGATACTACGTTTTGAAAATGCACAATGTGTTTTCAAGTAAGGGATGTGATAAGATTTACAATGTGTTGCTGCGCTTGTCCTCACACAAAGTCGTTAGATTGTATAAATCTGTTTAGTATTTCTTGTCGTCCTGTTCCGACACCATAAAAATTTTTTTTATCTGTGAATCGCTTGCCTCTGTTTATTTTACCACTAATATACTATGTTCTTTTCACTGCTTTTCCTACTACCTCTGACAATACTCTTGTATATATGACTATTAACTAGTGCATTGTTTCTTAAACTTCTACATCTGATCCTGCTGACTCCCACTCCTAGCACTTTTAGTTCTCTTACTACTACATCCTAAGTTAATTACTAATGCCAACTGCCTACTTACCCGGGGTGCTCTGCTCAACGTAATGGTAGACCGTGAAGTCTTTCTTGGTGACACTGAGGTCCTCGGAGAAATAACATGTCAGGACAGTATCCTGAAACCGCTCGACAGACGGTATAGAGCAAGTGCTCTTGTCATCTGTAACGATACCATCACTAAATCTTACATCAGTGACGAGAAACTTAGTATAAAAACACGAGATTTACTGCATTGCAACACATTTAGAGAGAACAGTGCTGAACCAGACTCAGAGAAATGAAAGCAAACTTCATGCTGGGAAAAAACTGAGCAAATTATAAAATACTATTCAGTAAAAAATATTTACAATGACTGACAGGTCGAAAACCAATATCCTTGATCAAAAAAAAAATCAAAAAAAATCAGACTAACTAGTGACATTGTAAGATACGTAATTCTTGTTAGATTAAATCAAAACTTATTTACCTTGTGTTGATACGGGAACAAAAGACAAACAGAGGAAGATGGTGTAATAATTGGTGAGTAAAGCCAACTGGAAAAGACAAATTCCTAGTCTACCTGTCACCATCTTGTCACACACTGTAAAGTCAACTGGCAAGATGCTTCAACTACTGTAACTCCCAGCTTACCTCTGTGTGATATACATTTCGCCCTCTACATGTCATGTTATCTGGAGGGTCAAATACACGTTTCTACACGACTGTTGACTTTATCAGTAGCTGCAGAAATCAGATTAACCCCTTGTCAGGTCATCTCCAATCGACTGTCTGTCAACATATCTCCTACACCCAAACAAGTACAAACATTCATCCCTCACACAAACTTCCAGGGATGTAAAATAAGAATAGAAGGTCTGCTAAGGGTAGGATTGAAGGTGTCAGGCGACTTTTAGCCAGATTAATACTTTTTTTATTGCTCTCAGCTTATACCTACATCAATTTATTTAAAACTGTAAGACAAGGAAAAGAAGACAAGTCCACATTTCAGTATTTTTTATTTATTATATTTTCTCTACTGTGTTTATAGGTTTTAGTTTCTCACTCACACATTTTTGAAAGCCTTCATTTTCGAGGTAGACATAAAACTTATCGCTTTAAAGTGAACGTGTGAATGTTTCATCAGATGAAAAACAGCAGAGACAGGGATGAGAGGAAAAAAAAATGAATTACCGCCTGTTTCTCGCTGAAAGACAGAGTATGTATGAGACCATCATGCAAATAATCAGATAGTTGGACTGGCTGACCTGGTCAGAATCGAATTCATTCGAATATTTTATTGTTTGGGCTTTTTGCCCCTAACAGGACGGCGACATCACAATGACTTTGCACATTTCAATTGCATTAAATGAAGATGCGCTGTAACATGTGTAATATATAGAGCATCCAATTATATGGTGTATTGTTGTGTATTAGGCACTTCAATATGGGTGCTAAAATCAAATAACGAGATAAAAGGGGTAAGAACAACAAATTATTGCCTAGGTCTTCGGGTGGACAGGTCTAATAGATGGACTTGATGACCTAGACTGATAGACTGTGTTTCCAGAAAAAAAGAAAAACCTAATCAAAGATCTGTACAGCCTACCCCCGAGTTGACTGCCATCAGTTATGAAGCTTTACATAGTTACTGTTATTGCAGATTTCATTATCACTTGAAATCGTGGGCATTATTGTTGCTCTTAACATATTTTCATCTTCATGCGCTATCTCAAATTCATTTTGCTTCCATAGCATTCTCAATCCTTATATCTGCTCTAAAATATAGATACAGAGCTTCATGTGCGATATTGCACTGATTTCATGAACAAGCCTGGTTCAACGCCAGACCAAGAGGGTCGAGTTCAGGTAGGATGATTATAGGTGGGCAGCGGTCAGTAGAAGCGGATAGTAAAGGGAGGCCTTGCTGTCTGTTTTTACGACGACAGGTCGCCTTGATTAATGAAGGTGATGCAGGCACACAGGTTGGGGATAGGACATAGCAGTTAGGGGTATATCGTGTTAGGCAGAGGTTACTTAGTAAAATAACGATAGCTGGGTAGGTTTGAATTTGACTCTGTAGGTGCTACTAACACAAATACTGTCACATTCACCATCGCACCTCTCCTCCAACACACATACACACTGACACACTCAGAGTGTGTAAGACCACGAGTGAAGGAGAGGAGATGTCTAAGGTGACTTCAAGACAACAAACATAATTTTGTGTGTGTGTAACAAAAAGATTTCCCGTTATTGGATTCTCATTTAATCTTTGTGCAATACACATATTTGAGTAAACAGACAAGTATGTTCCGAGTTTTGACAGTTTATTGAAGCACCCAAACCTTAAAAATGTCAAGGAGCAGACACTGTTATATACAGTGTTGTCCATAGGAATGGGAATCCCATGGGACGTTTCCCATGGGACGGGATGGGATGGGACAGCACACATTTGTATTTCCCATGGTAGTCGATACTTGATATTGCAAAATAAATTTACTGTTATTTCATTCATCAATGATTTAAATCTTTCCTCTGAATCATCTATTGTATGTGAAGTAGCAGGAATTATAGAACAAAGCCGAAAAGTGGTTTTCAGTGTTGTCCATAGGATTGTTAATACCATGGGAATCCCATGGGAAACATTCCGTGGGATGGGACGGGATGGGACAGGCATACATTGCCATGGGACGGGATGGGACGGGATAGAAAAATATGTCCCGTGGACAACCCTGCTTATTGAGGGAAAAACGAGTGTTTCTTGTCGGACCACCAAACACCGGCAAAACACGGCTGCTGACGCTGGTCGGCAAGAAATGGTTTACAAGCGGCCACGAGCTGCACGTGTTCTGCGGCAGCGCATCGTCGTGTAAATCACTGAAGCACACATTTCGCGAAGATTTGAGATCAACGTCAGTTAACAATGAAAATGGCAAACGCTCTCCTAGCAAAGTCAATGTGCAACATCTTAATTTTAGTAAAGAAAAGGAGATAGACGAAGCTATGAAAAACTTAATAGAGCAGAAACGGGAGAAAAATGTTTATGTGATTGCGGATGAAGCTGATGTCGACGGGTACAACACTTTTATTACATTTTACACACTATAATTTAGGTCAGTAGTATTGTTGTTGTTGCCTAACTGCAAAGCGTCTAACTGATTTTTCACCTACCTCCCATAGTTCTATAAGTTTAACAATGGTGCACACTTACACTATTCCATTTACATTGTAATATTAAATCATTACCAACACTCCCACTAGTAGTAAAAATTGTTTTTGCTACAAGTTTTAATTCTAAAAAAGAACATATAGCCTGAACTAGAGTAGACAAGTAATTGCCGCTCAAGGTCTAGTACTCTAACTCTCATAATTCAATCTTGCTTTTGCAGTTTTCTGTTCTCTAATTTATAACTTAATTCGCAGGATCTGTAAAATAGACAACAATTTATAAACATATCCGTTAAAAGAAAGCTGTTAACTAACTTGACAGTTTTTAACCACCAAACTATTTCTATCGAGGTAGATTTATTTTGTTTTTCCTGTTTCTGTTGCAGAAAATATTTCAGAAAGTTCTGCGAGTCTCTCAAAAGGAAATGTTCAGATGTCCATCTGTGGGCCACAAGCAGAAAAGCCAAGACAGCGGTTGGTGATTGGCAAGTAAAGACCTTCACCAGACCTCTACACTGTCCGCCTGCTGTGGTCAGAGAATGTTTGCCACCTGAAGCCAGCTACTGCTCCCCTGAGATTAAAAACACACGACTGAACAACTTCTATCCCACAGATGGTCCACCAGTGAAATACTTCTACCATAAGAAGGAAAGCTCGCATGACTGTAAGGAATGTGGAAAAGAAGTGGCAATATTTCTTACAAAGCATCTTATTACTCGAAATGGTATGTTGGATCGTAATCTCTAATGTGCGCACTTTTAATAGAGACTTGAAATTATTTTATCTGAACAATAACAAATGACAAGTATGTTTGTTTTACAGGATTACTTGACAGAAATAATACATATGTTCTTTTTTCTTTTCAGACAAAAGTGTTGCCCAAGACGATGTTTTATCAGGACCAAGTACAACTAACGGAACAGAGATAGCATTTGAGAAAAAGTTTTCCTTGCTTCAAGACAGAGATCTTTTAGTCTTATTTGAAAGTGGTATGAAAAAAGGAGAAAGGTTTGTAGATGGACTGGGGGAATCAGGTATTGCAGTGAACACTGTGAGAGCTAAGGACGACGTGGATGACATTGTAGAAGAGACTGGCAGTGCATGTGCCATGTATGTTGACCAGCTTTGTAGGTACAGACCCAGGAGGAAAATCGTGGTGTACGTGGAAAGCAGTTCCCCACCATCTGATCTTTACTTGAAATGGCGGGCGATGACGAGCTGCTCATCACAGTTAATTGTCGTTAGAAGGAATCGCTAACAGTGTTTTGTATGCCTTTTCTGTCCATTTTCATGTCCTAGAATGTTATACAGAAATACGGTTGATGACTTTGCTTTTTTTAAAGTCTAAAATAAAGTCAGCTGTTTGCACTTTTAGCTACTGCATTTATGGCAACTGTAAAAAATCTTGAACGTTTAAATTTAGATTTCATATGCTACATTCTTTTAGTTACAAACACAATAGTTTAGCGATGTTACTAGAGCATTTAATTGTATAGCTTACAAAAATTTCCAAGTTATTTATTTCGTAATCGTTCAGATGTCATAAGAAACTGCCTTTTTCTATTTAAGATCAATGCAATTTATTGAAACATAAATTTTGAACTTTGTAGATGTTTTCCCTTGTTTTTTTCGCTTTATTTATGCTAGTAACTTAGCTACCTATTGCGAAGGTGAGCAACATGTATTAAAAGCAGTAGCTTTAATGTTTAGCAAATACTTCTTTTTACATTTGTTTAACATCGCCATTGCTGCTTACCTTTTTTTTCTTAAGCATGCGCCTACATTAAATAAAAACTCTCTTTTTGTGTGACATTAATATTTGTACGTAGACATGTATAAATGTAGGTCTAACTTTCCTTCAGAATTACTGAGATTGTCAGAAAGGTTGAGAGCAAAGATTTCATGCATGACCATTTCTAACGCAGAAAGACCTCGCGTCATTTTCATAAGAAAGTTTAAATATTTGTGTGCTTTGACACCTTTAAGGTAATCGATTTTTAACAGTTTTAATTTCTTTTAAACTACAGCTAATAAAACCATCAGTTTCATTTTGTATCTACTTTCCAAATACAATACCGTTTTTCTGAGACTAATTCTAATCACTTTCTATTTAATTACTTTGTTCCTGCAGCGGAGTGGCTTTTCAAATAACCACAGATGTCGGTATATCAGGCACTGTTGCACTGTTGGCTGCTTTGTCAGGAATGTTTGTTTTATACTGATGCTACATTTACATCAACTAGTATTTTTACTGTATTTTTTATATTAGATAGTTTAGCACTTCAGAGTGGTGTCATATTTAGAACGGAGCCAATTAGTACGACCTAAGTTCTTGTACAGGATACAATATCCACTGTAATGCAACTCAAAATTACATAATACTGTACAATACAGATTATTTGTTGGTGTGTAACATTGTTTTCTTTCCTGTCGTGCTGTAGTTTAACCTCTTCTTAATTTATTTGTATGACATTTGAGACAAGCAACTGCTTAGGCACTATATATACACATATAAAACATCTGTCACACGGATTAGAATGACATATCAATGAACACTAGCAAAGTTGTCTGTACTGCTATCGTATACTTGGTGTGCTGTAGCTATCGTGTGTATGTTATGATAAAAGCTCTTGTGCAATTCTGGATCCATAGACAGCGAAACAGGTTTAATGATACGTGTCGTGACATGAACTGTTAATTGTATTCACTGTTGCACATAAAATACTAACTACTGACAGTGAGCCACAGTCTGTTACCCTGCAAGTGTGTCTCTGTCTTTCTCTTCCCCTTTCTCTTTTTCTCTCTCTCTCTCTGTGTGTGTTCGGTTTTTGTGACAAAGAAGGAAAATATACTTACTAATAAAGAAATGTATGTGTGCTCACTGTTGATTGACTAATTGATTTTGGCTTTTCTTTGAATGGATGTATTCATCCTGATGTTCTTGTTTGTCTAAGTTTAGTTATACATGCACCTGGGATTGTTATTTCATTTATGTGCTAGGTTTAAAAGCAGCTTTGTTGATTAACAAATAATTCCTTTTAGCTTTTGTTTGCAGCTTCTATTGCTTACCTACCTTAGGGCAAAGGCGTAACACTAAACGGAATAAAGGTCTCATCCCTCTCTCTTCTAGGGTGTGCAAATGCAAATAGAAGTGTTAGTGCTTGTATAAAGACATGAATAAGCAAGGCTATACACGTTGTGTCTGTTTTAATGAGATTCTCAGAAAAGAACGGGGCATGGTTTAGGAAAAATCGGAAATATCCGTTTCCAAAATTAAACTGACATCGAGTCATATTTGTAGGGTGCTGACCGTGTACGCTTAAAGGTTGCTGTAGTCAGACACCTGTAAGGTAGGTCTATGCGATAGTTTTATTATCTGTTTACTTACAAAGAACACAATTACGAACTTTGTTTCGCTTCTACTTTCGATAAGTAATTGCATATTTCCTGAACAACCCTTAAAACATTTCTAACATAACGATCAAATTCCCGGGTCGTTGATAAAGGAATCGGTTGATTGGCCCTTACAGGTATTTTAGATAATTATAATGAAATATTACTTAGTATGGGCAATCACCTCTACAGTTTTACATTCTTATGTCATATTCGCACAGTTTATAGCATTTTAATATATTTTTAAATGTTTACATATACGTATATATAAAAGAGCGGCTTGGCTGACGACATCTAAGAACAAAGCTCTTGTACAACATATACTACTGACTGATATTTGTCACTAAGCATGTAAACAACTATGTGAAAAGTGTGTGTAGATAGGTTTTCTTTAGTAAAATAGAGTTTGTATACAAGTGTTACCAAGTGAACCTCGTAAAACCAGTAAAATATTAGTCATTTGTGTTAATTTCTTCACATAATTACGGAAGTGACTAAAATAATTGATTTATAAGGAACATTTAATTCATCAAATTATGACATTAGGAGATGGATAAAGTTATGTACATGCCGTGTAACGATATCTCTAAAGGTAATTGTTAAGCTTGCAGTCAACAATCTTCTGTACAGACTACCAACAGATGAAACATTTAAAAACAAGGCTGTATAAAGAGACTAATAATAGTGTAATAAAACGGAGTAACCTTCACTAATTTAAATGTATCAAGATGTGCCTCCTTTTTCTGCCTTCATTTCGGACATCTGCTCTCTTTTGCATATCTAAGGGATGATCTCAATAACAAAAAATGTGAAAAATGAATGTTACTATTATGCTGACTGATCCGCTTTCGTTTTTTCTTTTTTTTAAACAAAAGAACATCCGCTAATCGCGGTTACTAAAAGCCTTGTAGCGCCAATCCCATGTATAATTTTCATGTGCAGTTCGAGCTATTATTCTTCTGGTGTGTTATTTAGTGAGTTTAGTCTTACATTCACCCCGTTGGGTTTTTACTTTCCTACGATCTACTACTGACTAGAGCTTAGCCGACCTTGGAGTCCACAAATGTCTCCTGCTTTTTGCAAAACAGAAATGTGTTATTTTCGTCGTTGGATTATGCAAACCAATTTCTCCCTACTCTACTATGTCACTCAGTTCCTTATAAATCAGGGGAGGGTGGGGGGAGTTTTCGAGGTACCTGAGTAATTGAATAGCAGACCTGACTATTTACACCATGAAGTGGTGCTTCTCCCACACTCACAATAGAGGACCTAACGGGAAGGAGGTTTTTGAGAAACGTGAGTCACCTGAAAGTGACCGAGCCCACCTACATGTTGCAAAGGTACTTTTCCAGTAATGGAAATAACAAAAAATAGAAGGGGTAACCCTTTCGTGTTGTGGTGAACAGGGTACAGGCACTGTATTTCCCCGCCATTACTCACACAAGATCCTGGGACACACGTGTCACTCGTGCCTGGCCAAGTCAAGGCAAAGAAAAGGGAGTCCAGGGTGAAGTAAGGAAATATTGCCTTAGATAAGGTTTTGATATCTTTTGGATATATAAACAGGTCAAGTAACGTGCTAAACACTGGTAGTGTACATTGTATATTGATTTTGGTAATATTTACAATAACGTACTAAAACATTATGTAGTAGGATGTTTAATACTATAAAAAGACACATTATAGCACTCGTAACCCTGGACAGTTGGTGTGAAACAACGTATTCTCCTTACTTGTACTTGAAAAACTTCACTCCTCTACCCGATTCTGTATGTACTGAGAGCGGTCCGGTGGCGCAACGGTTAGCGCCTGTCACCAATACAGTGAAGGTTGGCTGCCCTGAGTTCATTTCTCGTCTCGGGCACGCTGTTCTTTCTCTGCACGTGGCATCTGTTTACAGTGCTGACTGCTTGCCGTAATATAGCCTTAGTTGCTGGCACGGCGTAAAACACCAATTTCCCCCCCCTCACTTGTGTGTTTTGTTATACTATGCAAAGTCTTGGCCAATATCTAATCAATGCAGGGCAGTGTATGTGTACGTGAAAGAAAGGGACTGAGATATAAGGAACAGGCGAGAAAGAGAGTGTGGATGTGCCTGTACATGTATGTGGAAGAAGTGGGTGTATATATCAACAGTGCGAACTTTAGCGTATGGGTGTATCATCAGTAAATGTTGAATAAGTGGCGACCATCATCAAGTCAAAATCCTACTGTACTATTACTTAGAAAATGAGCGAATTGCTCTCCTAAAGTATGGGGTCTAACAGTGTACCTATGACGGGAATATATTTATAGAAAAGTTGTTATCAGTTGTTTGAATAATCTAAGGCCGCTCAATATTTTCTGTCCTATCAGTAAGCAGCTACGGCACTTGAAGATCGTCTTGTCAGCGGTTGTCACAAAGTTTTCGTCTATTTCGTCTTATAATATTTTGATGTGAAGCTGCCAACATAAACGATTAAAGTCAGGTAAAGTTTTCGTCACCTTTATTATTATTACGAGTACTTGTTATGCGCCTGTGATCTGCAGACACAGGTCGCCCCAAGAGGGAAAGTTGTACAGGCCTGAACTTGTTTAACTGTTTGCAAGTCTCTGTGTGGTTACGGGATCAGAACGAAGGTAAGTGTTAAAAAAAATTATCATGAAAATCACGAAACTTTTGACTTAGGTAAATCTACAACCATGCCTTATAATATAAGTCATTGCATATATTGGATTTTGTCGTTTGATTAGTCCACGTGTGTACGGTTAAAAAGACCGGTTGTTCAACCTCTTTACAGCAAACGGTTTGTTCATATCTGAGTGCAGTGAATGACCTTTATCAGAGATTTTATAGTATAGTTAGATGGTTTTGTGGTCTAGGAAACACAGGCCTTTTCCAACAAGTGTAAGGCTTTTATTACTGCGTAAGATATAAACATGAGGGGAAATACAAGATAATAAACATGTTAGGACCGGTTAGATTGTCATACTTACTATGGACATCAGCCTTCGAAGGCTGTGCCGTGCTTATCATTCAAGGTAAAGTCGTTGCCTTGGATGGTGATATGAACTACACACAGCTACACACATCTAACAATAATTATCACCAAGTATTCTTTCATTCATAGATAACTATCGCTGGGATTCTTCTTCCTTTATGGCTTAGGGGAGATATTTAATACTAGCATCGCCTTTCCACTTTTCATTCCTTTCTTTGTTCTCAGATCAGCATCCGCATAATAAGAAGCAATATTTTGGCAAAACAGTAGGCTCCTAAAACATCGTCGAATGATTTTGTGTTACCATCGCATAATCTGACTCCACACAAAAACAGGCTACATTACTCAAAACATACAATGTGACCGAAAAGCTTTAATTTATTCAAAAATGACCATAAAGTTACTTTAAAGAAGTAGCTGCTATTCATTCGCACTACACGCGCGGTGTCCACGTGTTTCTGCTCCGATGTTTGTGTCGAAAAGAGTGCAATGGTCGGCCTCATAGCGCTTGGTGGATTTTATGAGCATATTGTTCACCAACACAACTTGCACATTTAACATTTAATAGCAAACTTGAAATGTACGTTCTACCACACAGTACCCACTGCAACACACACACACACACACACACACTCACGCGCGTGTACAAGTATTTACTGTGTAATTGCTGACAAGACAACATAGGAAAATGAAAAGATATAGTCTTGCGTTCACAGTTTTTAAGTTATATATCCTGGCTACAGCAGAAGTGAGTATGGCAGTGGGAAAGATATGTAAAGGTAACACCAAGCAGAGTGTTTAGGGGTCATAATAATTACTGAGATAAGACACTTTTGAGTGTAAGGGACATAACTACCGTCGCCTAAAGAAGACAAAAGTATTAGTATAATTAATCCGTCACTAGATATGGTCTCTTTACTTCCAAGGGATAACCCTTTATGTTATATGGATACTAGTAAATGTTATACAGTTTATTATATGTGGTTTGTCAACTTTATTCCGTTACAGTAAGATGTAAGACGCCCTATATTTGGCTTCGTCTTGATGTTAGTCATCAGTTCTGTGTTATAAGATATTTACTGTAACACTCCTTTACAGACAGGATGTTTGCTGTAAGAATGAAGAAAGGACAACCCCTGCACCTAAGTTCTTCTCCGATGCTGTATGTTGTCTGGTTGTTTCTCTGTCTGCTGACTGTCCGAGCACAAGGTAAATCACACTTCTAAATATCATTTGAACTTAACAGCGTGTCCAGAGGTGATCCTATTCGTTTACACTCAATACAGTCTGTGTAATTTAGAGCAGTCCTACCTAGTTTGCCAATGCTTTTGATGTGATTTTCTTGTTATGTCATATTTTATTGTTTCATTTTTTATATTTAGTAGACTAATTTTTCCTCGACTAAAAGTCTTACTGTATATTTTATACATAGAGTATAAAGGATATCCGATGTATCGTTTTTTTTCTGAAGATGATGTGGCTGAGTTTTTAATTCAACGATGTAACACATAAAATGCCTTTAAGCCGAGTCTCAAAATTTGAGGGCTGTACTTTGTCTAAACCGCGACATGTAGAAAATTAAGTCCCACCCTTTTCTTCTACCAAATTTACCTTTTCTCATCAATCAAGTAAAATTTATCCTAAAAATCTTTTTGGTGAAAACAGGAGCTTGTAAGTTGTCTGATAAAGATTCAGAACGACGACATACAGCTTTCCAGTCGAATGTACCAACTCCGAGATTTTGAAACCTTTAAAAAAATAGTTTTGTTAATATACATTTACAATCATTAAGAGCATACCACTCATTCTTTAAGATTGTTTTTAGTTCTCGCAAACAATAAAAGAAGGTCAGTTACTGAGATATAAACATGGGAACTTATACTTTGTCTTCACAACTACATCAGTTGTATTGTTACAGACGGCAAAGTCACGTGCTCTGTACCACCAGTGGAAGAGTTTCATGACACAGTACTGACATGTCACTTCCCCGACGACCTGAGTGTTTCCAATAAAGACTTTACGGTCTACCACTACAGAAGCAATGACAGTCCAGGTGATTATCAGAATGATTTTAACGACTTTATGTTTTTTTTTCTTTTCTTGTCCTTGCCAGTAATGAATCTGTTTGAGCTAAGAGCTAGTATGAAGAATGCACACCCTCATCAAATTTTAATTTTTCCTTATGAAACAGGATTTATAAAATTTTAAGCTAATTCATGTCAATTTTAAAAAAAGCTGATTGTAATTGCTTTGACAAAGAATAACACAAAGGAACTGCAGAACATTAAAGTAGTATTTTCATTGTGTACAGAAGCTGTACTAGACTGTTGGTGGCTTAGGGGTGTTGTTCACTGCTCCATACACCCAGACTTTGTGTACAACAACATCGTCAGCCGGACACTGAGTATTACAGTTCGTCACGTGACGACTAATCACACCGGCAGCTACGCCTGTCAGATCGCCAACTACGACCCCAGGTTCTTGGAGATGTGCGAGTTGATCATAAAACCGGGTAAGTAGGTCTCTAGGGTCTAACATAGTTTAAATAGCATTAAAAACTGATTTATGGGGGAAACCGAACTGACGTTTTAGATAAAACAGCAAAATGGTTTTTTTTAGTAACAAATTCATAGACAAATTTGGCAAAATGTGGTTAACGTTTAAATTATGATGTAAACAATCTTATCCTCTGATATGCAATTAGAAAAGAAAAAAATCTTGCAGTGCCTCTAAAAAGAGGGTGAATTTAATAGTAGAGTCTGATGTCAACGTACGAGGCATTTAAATTAAGTATATACTGGAAACTATACTTTTGAAATGGCTCATTACGGACCAACCCATTTAGGAACATACTAATTAAAAGTAACTGATTTTGTCTTCCTTTAAATCATGTATTAGCTTTTTGTTTCCATATAATAAATTTGTTTCAGGTGATGATTTTTATAATAAAAAATAAACGCAGTGAGAAATTTTTACATTATTGATAATGCAAAAGGTGTATTTAATGTATTGAATCTTTTAAAACCCGTAAATGTTCATAAATCGGGAAACTATACAACTAAACTCGACGCGCTGATCAAATAACTTTTTTCAACTTAGATTAGTGTGTTTCTGAAATATTTAAAAGGTATTATATTTGACAACACCAGAAATAAACTTTTTACAGGCATAGAAAACACATGCTCTATTACTAAAGAAGAATCGCAATCGAAAGGAACTCTGACCTGTTATTTTAGCGAAGACATTGGAAAAACACAGAGAAACTTTACTGTAGTCAAGTCTCATGGCCAGAGCATGACAGGTGAGTCACAATTGATGTTAACTTTTAATATATTAGTTCTACTTAGACTATAACTAGTTATAGCTTAAACGTTTATTGAGCTATTAAAATTTAGGTCGATTTTCTATTTTCCCAACAGTTTTAACATACGTTCACGATTTAAATTTAAATTTTGCTTATCTATTTTTATCTGCATGCAAATTCTTGCCTTTTGCTGCAAAGAAGTATATTTCAAGCGGTTTTTTTTTCTTTTGAAAACGAGTACATGTATAATCATTATCTCAAAATGTAAGGCTGTGTAAAACTGTCCATTGTAACAGATTCTTTGTTTTCTCTACACTTTTCATTTTAATGCTAATTAATTTTGTTATTACTTTTAGCAGCTTTAAATACATTACTCGGTACATTTACTATTCCTGACATGCTTTTTTTAAAATAAAAAAAATGTGATACATTTAATAGTTTGTTTGCTCTCACAGCTGAATACATAACTAATTTTTTCCAGCGATGCTAAAAACGTCTTGTTTTTTAATTGTTACAGCATGAGATTAAAAATAAAATAGATGTGTTGTAAACAGATGGCTATTTATGTATCTTTATGTGCAACAGAGGTCACTAAGTGTTGGTGGGTGGATGGACATAATCACTGTAAGTTTACCGATGGTTACATCAACATCTCCAGCGTGTCATCCTATTACACTGTTTTAATATCGGAAGTGAAAATAGAGAAAGAAGGAAACTACTCCTGCTGGCACTCAGGATCTGACACTAACCAGGTGAATTCGTGTCTCCTTCACCTGTCTGAAGAAGGTAATGGCTAGTAAATAGATACACAGGTTTATAGGATATAAAAATTTTCCTAGACAAAATATGAAAGCACTCGAAAATAAAATTTTTTTTGGATGAAATTTATGTTTTCTAAATGAACAGGTTAAAGTTTACATCTGTAGTTTTATTCCAACAGGAGTAGACGAAGAGCAAAGTAGCGGCCTCCTGTTGATCGTGCTGATACCAACGTTGCTGGGTGTAGCTGTAGTAGTAGCTGTAGCTATCGTCTTATTTCTGAAATACAGACGGTAAGTCTGGTGGTTTATCTGTGCAAAGTTGTAAAGCTGATGAGATCATTGAGTAGATGAAGTAGACTTCAGTCAATCTTTGGATGTTTAGTTTAGTATAATAAGTCATGAGGTGGACTTTCGTAATTCACTTTTTAAGTCAAATTTGTGGAAATAAGAAAATATTATACCCCCTATTGATGATTTTATTATGTTTGAACTTAGTTTAATATAATAAGTCATGAGGTGGACTTTCGTAATTTACTTTTTAAATCATACAATAACCTATTGCCATAAAAACTTAAAGTAGAGACTACTGTTAAGTTATCGCTTTTTCTCTTTCCTTCTCATTTTTTCCATTTCTACATTTCTTTTACCTTATCTTCCTGAGCTTACCAAAATGGATTTAAAAGTAAAATGTGCTTTGAAATGGTGTAGTCAACTACCTATTTTCTTTAAAAGTATTCCATTAACCAATAAAGTTTGTAAACTAATAAAAAAAATGAGACAACCTTTACTTTTATGCCTAGAACGAAGGAAAAGTCTTTAAATCAAGATATAATTTTCCGTAATAATATGTTTAAAGAAGTAGATTAAAAGGGATTGCATATTTATGTTTCAGAAAATGTTTTTCGTCATCTAAAAAACACACCGAGTCTGAGAACCAGCAGCAATCTACTCCTATGTTAAAGGTCACAACCTTTTGTTTTCACTTTAATTTGTCAACCTAAGTGTTATACATCCATTTAACGCTAATCTGTTCGAAGATCACCATTACTAGATGGACCGTTACCTGCCCCATCGCCTTGCGTGCTCGAGGGTGCGGCTTTTCAAAGGGTTTGTCTTTTTAGAAAGATTTAGATTTTATTATTTTAACGTTTGCTTATGTATTTCATATGGACTAACTCACATCCTGTTATGTACTTTTGTTTCGTTATGCCGCTGAAAACGATCTTCCTGCTCCAATTTTTATCTTTAACCCTCCGCTACTTCTTCCACCACGTGGTACAACTTATAAACCAACGCGCTGTCCTGGCTTTTACAGTCAAACATACCACACCACCACTCCCCCCTCTAACAAAAGTAAAATACACAAAACAGCAACTATTATCAATTCGATGCCAGATACCTGTAGCCCCGCCGCCAGACTACCTGTATACACCTTACTAAACTGTTTTAAGGGGCTCATCCAGGTCATGTCTAGTAATCGTCAAAGAGGACACGACGCTTCCCAGCGGCAGAGCAAGAGGTCTGACAAATTGACAGAAAAGATCCTGATTATGATTTATTTTGCCTTCCATGTGAACCTCTCCTGATCGCTGTCGCGGTGTAACACGGGCAATCTCCTACGTCGCAGGATACCTCTGTCGTCCACCTAACGATAAAAAGAGGGCTTAGGGAGTTTACAAAGCCCTTTGATGAGTCTACATCCTCTGACATAGATATCATCATACTTGCCAACTTAAGCTTCCACTATAACTCCTTATGAGACCAATATGTCAAAAGTCTGATATTACTTTTACTTTTGCACGGGATGGTGCAACTAATCGAATAACCGATACTCAATCAGAACCATTTCAGTGGTTGACTGACAGTGCTAGATAACATCCACTCTAACGCCCAAGGAACTACCACCCAGTCTCCAAACTTCTTTTGTTATTCAAGATCTTGGAGAAAGTCGTTCTTCGTCAGCAGCTACAACAGTTTGACTTGTACTTCTGGAGCAATTTCAGTCGGCCCATCGTCAGCTTCCATTGGTTGAGACTGCTCTGGTACTGGTGGATTTGTTATCTGCCTGTGACCGCGGTCAATTATCAGTCCTGTCTGTGCTTGATCTGTCCGATGCTTCTGACACTTTAGAGCAACACAATATCGTCCATCGGTTTTACATTCCTTTGACTTCTCTGGCACAGTCCTAGATTCTACTCTTCACACCCAGTCAGTGTCTTCGACTTTGCCTCAAACATGCTGCTAGGCGTCATGGGGTGTCTAATAGTTTAGTCATCGAGCCTGTCCTGTTTATTGCTTTTGTCCAGCTTGCAGTATCACACGTGCTCTGACGATACTCAGCTACTAGCATCTGACAAACTCCAAAGTCTAATTACCGGTATTGAAAAAATCTCTTGATTCCATTTGCATTCGTCTACATCACTCTTTCCCTCTGGATCCAACATTAATTTCTCCTAGTCTGTTAAAATGCTTGCATTTAATTTTGACACATCCTTGTCCGAGAATCATGTCAAGTTAATTTGTCTATGAATCTCGAAATGCGTTTGATCAGTTTAATCACACATCTCCAACAAGCAGTTCGTAAGGATAAGTGTTTTTTCAAGGCTTGACTAAGGTAACTCTCGGTTCATAGACCTACAATAATATACAAGAATATAACTAAAACCAGAGGCGGCGTTAGGAACCGTTAAGAACACGCGAGGCCTGGGGCCGACCATGTGCGCGGGGCCGGGGTAATGGAGTACGTGTATCAATATCCCTATTGATATGATGCTGGAAGCACTGATTTATATACAGTTAGATAGGTTGGATCAATTTCGCGAAATAACGCACGAATTTAGTGTTTTAATTGTTCGTAACCTTTCACACAGTTTGTGACAGAAGTGGTTTTTCTTAAAGCGAAATAATATGGCGACGGTAATTTAATAAACTGCTTGTTATTATTGTCGGGTTTAAAGTTAAGACATGGATTCAATAATTTGCTTAATTAAAACTTAGAAGTGTTTACTGAACGTCAATTTTTTGTCACAACTTGTTTAACACAGCTAGCAATAAGTCATAAAGATGACCTCGGGGCTGAAGCGCAGGGCCCCTTCGAGAGCGGGGCCTGGGGCGGCCGCCCCATTTGCCACCCCCTCACGCCGTCGCTGACTAAAACACCATCACTTACCAATGAAAAGAATACAATTCTTAATGCACTTCAAACTATAGAGAAAGATGAAAGACTTCATTATAATAAAAAGGTATCTTGTCCAGAATTTAAAAAGACTAGACTTTTATACATATGTATTTACATGCATTACTTAATGTTTGTTACATTTTTATAATTGTTTGTTATATTGCATTGAGTATGTGTTGTTTAAGTATAAAGCAAGTTAAGCATGTAATGTGTTTATGGAACATAAATGTTATACTTAAAAAAAAACTTTATATTATAGATATGAACCAGCTGCCAAATAAAATGCCATTTTCGTAATATTAGTATTCAGTTTTCTGCATAAAGGATTATTAAATTGACAAACATTTGTTACATTCGATGACAATTAATATAAGTAGTAGATGTCCAAACAATATTTGAAACAACTTTAAATTTTACCTTTTGTTTTATTTAAAAAGGTTTATCATTTTTACAAGAGATAATCCTATATATCAATTGAACAATATATTGTATGTGTTGCACTAAACAGGTATCGATGCACATCTTGGTGGTTTTAAAACAGATAATTAATAACGTCTTTAGTATTGATTACCATCTTATATTTAAATAAATATAATAATAATCTCCATAAAATACTTTAATGTCTTATGTTTGCATAGACCTCACTTATGAAAAAGGAGAAGAAAGAAAGAAAGAAGGTGACAGAAGATTTCCAGGAATATCTGGAGAAATCAGTCAAGGACATGTACCCAGACATCACGGGAACATTCTATTTTGTGCCTCCCGTGTACTTCAACAAAACTCATTACAGAAAGAAACTCGTGATTGGAGAAGTCACGTGGGTCCCGGACACTCCTACTGACAATGACGTCAGACACGATCGAGCCATGCAGCACGTCATCCACTGCCTACGTCACCTGGCGGAACGCAGACAGGAGAAAATGTTTGTGCTTACACAGTTGACCTTTGACGCCTATTTAAACAATGTAAGTACAGAGTATGTCACACATCGTCTGCCCACTGCAGACAGCAACATTAGTAACAACATTGACCTCCTCATCATCCATCAAAAACATGGCGTGTTGGTGGGAGTGGTGAAGACCGTCAGTGATGACGATGTCAGAGGTCAAGACAATGAAGAGAAAGCGGGTGAAATGATAATTCTGCAGGTCAAAGAAGGCCTTCAACAACTGGATGAGGCCGTTTGTACAATGAATCATCTGACGTCAGACCAGAAATCAGTTAAAGTTCGAAAATTTCTGATGTTGCCCAGACTTTCTCGTTCATCACTGAACCGTGCTGTGGCCAGTCAACCTGACCAGGTAGTGTTACCTTGTACTAGGATTAAGTAGGTTACAGTTTAAGAAAATTTGGTAGGACAATGTTCGTGTCACATTGCCTCACTATAGGCTTACTGACCTTGGAGAAAAGTGGTTAGAGCTAATGGGAGGAGAATCGTTACTGTCACAGCTACTATTTAAGTCTGTATCACGGCAAAGCAGCAAGACTTAAACAACAGATGCCCTTAAGAGAAAGAACGAAGGGCCAGAGACGAGATCTGAGTACAAAATAACCAGTCCTCACTTCATAGGTGAAAAGCAAGTCTCTCTACAAGATTGAGCCACCGGACTGCGTAGTGGTTAAAGTATTAGGGACCGAGCCAAATGAACATCAAGAAGCTGGCATAATTAAGCACAATTACTTTAAATAGAATTATTTGATGCAGAATTTTTATCGAATCACTGAACGTTTGCTAGTTTTTTTTTTATGAAGAATGTAAAACTCATCGTAATTATTTTACCCACAGTAAAGTACAACTAATAATCATTATACTAATACTAATACGAATAATACTAATACTAATCCTAATGCAAATCCTAATCCTAATACTAACTTGTGACTTATATAATCATACTTAGGATGCTCTACTCGCCTGAAACACCATACACAGGACAGAAGGAAAAATAACTATGCAGACAAGCAATAAAAGACAATCATTTAAGAAACATAGGAACAAACAGAAAGGATTCAAAATGTCTTCAATCTGCAGAGGAACACGGGCTGGCGGACAAGTTAACTGACTTAAATCACAACTACTAAAAAACAATGTTTAAAAATGTAAGTAGTTGTGAATGTGGATCAGGTTAAACTCAAACTTAAAAAAAAAGTGCAAACAATGGTAAAATGATCACCTTTTATAGACTGATGCATTCAAAAATTGTATTGATTTTGATAATCAATCTAACATTTTACTTTAAATTATTAATATCTTATGTTAACAGTTTGCGAACTACCCCGAGATTGAGATGTCTCTATGTGCTGATGACCTGTCTGCTTCCAATGCTCCCTGGGATATCAGTTCTGACCACCTTGATAAATTAATTGAGTGGTGGCATAAGATGATGGACAAAACTAGCGATGACCACAATCTGACCACGAAACTGTACCTGAGACTGATATCAAGGTGAGATAATATCATATCTTGTATGTCGGATCTAATGTGCGGAAAACTAAGTTCATTTGTTAAACTGAGGTGGTTTGCTCTTTTGTGTTTCACATAAATTGAATCTAGACTTATTTGTGCACGCCCTTTTGTTTACATTATCTTTAGGTTAGTGTTTCACAACCTTAAATATACGAATTTAGTGTTGTATAATAGCTTACCTTTTAATTTTTTAAAACTATAGCACTCTATTCGTTTATTCCATGATGCTAAATTATTCAATTTTATATATATATAGAACGTACTGCTTGATGACTCTTTACACTCTATGTATAAGAACTTTAATAGAACAAAGTGGCCTTTCACAGCATTTTATGTAAAGGCCACTGAGTTTTTTTTTAAACCAGCTTAAGATTCAACATCAAAGCAATTGTTTTTCTAGTGGATGAGACTATAGGCTGTACTTAGTTTATATTTTACTGTATTGAAATAAATATAGCATGCAAAGAAGAAGAAAATGTCTTACTAAATAACCTATACCCACTATATAACTACATCAGGTAAAAGTCAGCAGTCCAGATGTGTAATGTGACCGTTGGCAGATGTCAAATATGCTGCAAATAAAAATTTATTAGCATACAACTTGTCACAGCAGTACTAGGCTTTAGGTGTTTCACATTCAATAAATGGTACACGGGTAACAATTACTGTAGCCTGATAGCAAAGCACTTGACTGACAATATATCACAAGATTAAGTGTCTCTATGGTCAGTGTTTTTTTCAGATTTTCAACCTGTAAAGGGTTAACGTTTTACCACTTAACTTTAAGCTCCTGCAAAACGGCATTCACAGCTGGCTGACATATAACTACCATAATCAATAGCTAAATGCTGTGAAAGATATCCCACCGTCTATCATGATATTAACTATGATGTTTTGGCTCAGGTTTTGTGGACCAGCGACTCAGCCCTCACTCCAAACACAAGATGATCCCTTCGTTTTGCCGAAGACTCTGGCGGAGGCTGTTTCAGTGACAGGAGACCTCTATAACCGCCCTATGCTTTCTCAAGACATGATGGACTTACTGAGGGAAAAAAGATTGTTTCTTGTTGGACCATCAAACACCTGCAAAACGTGGCTGCTGACGATGGTCGGCAAGAAATGGATAAAAAGCGGCCACGAGCTGCACGTGTTCTGCGGCAGCGCATCGTCGAGTAAATCATTGAAACACGCTTTTCGTGAAGAACTGAGGCCAGCGTCTGGTATCAATGACAATGACACATACTCGCCTAAAAAAGTCAACGTGGAACCTCTTAATTTTAGTAATGAAAAGGAGATACATAAAGCTGTGAAAAAGTGTATATGGATGAAACAAGAAAAAAATGTTTATGTGGTTGCAGATGACGTTGATGTCAACAGGTACAGGCTTTTTAAACTAGTTTTTGTACACACTTTTATTTAACCACTATCCTTTTTGTTGTTGTCAGTCTGCAAAGCTTGTAGTCGATTTTTCAATCACTTACTATAGTAGTATAGGTATTAAAATTATCCAGTTAATCAATTCCGGTCAAAATTCGGTGTTAAATCCTTTTCATCAGTTCACAAGTAGTACGGTAACTTTTTAATTTTGTAGGGAAAGTTAAAGCCTTACTTACGGAGGACATGCTACTGCTGCTGTATGAGTAGTACCCTTAATTAGGCTTATAGGCAAGGAAAATGTCACTCAAAAAAACGTTAAAAAAAAGCTAAGACGTTTTAGAGGAAAGAAGAAAAAATATATATATTATATATAACAATTTTTGTATGTTAATGCACCAGAAAAGGTAAAATATTTGTTCCTAAGGCTTTCCTTAAATTTTCGTATTTCTGTAGATATATAATCTGAATAGGTTAGGGGCCCCAATGGATCCCGCTTTTCAAGAGTGTCTCCTTTTTTCTTTTTGTTATGATTCGAAGAAAATCATTACACTTAATGAAACATGTATGTACCCTTTTTGAAGTTTGAAAACAAATCATTTACATTTTATTATATTAGCATTGTATGATATCAATATCGCTAGAAATGGAATTGAATGAGTGCTTGTTTCAGTGTTTATGTTTTACTTATAAAGAACTCACTATGTGACATCCTTTCCTATATACGCCATCTATAAGTGGTAATCGTACTAGAAGCATTAGCTAGGAGATATGAAAAATTAAGAAGCAATCATTCGCTTTACTATTTAGCTTAATTGAATATTATAGTACTACGTTTTTACGTTTGAAAACAAAAAACACAAATACACAAATGATCGAAATTATTCTTTTTAATCTTACACAATGTACATCACTAGTTTTCTAAATTATTTTAAGCTAACAAAGTCACCATAATTTAACTTTAATAGCAATATATCAGAGATTTTAAAACTGAAATATTATAATAATGAGTTGTATAGTCTACAAATTCCTTCAACTCTAGTCTCTTATAGTTTAGTGTTCTCTAATTTCTGACTTTATAGACATTTTTATAAAAAGAAATCGACCAAAATAAAAACACATGCTACTTTTCAAATTAACAAACACAACCCGTTGAGATTACAGTTTTCTTTAAACATGGAAATAGGTTAATATAAAAATTTATTTTTTAATGTTTCAGTATTTCGTATAGAATCTGTTTCAAAAAGTTCTGCGAGTCTCTCAAAAGCCAATGTCCAGATGTTCATCTGTGGGCCACAAGCAGCAAAGGCCAGGAAGAGGTTGACGGCTGGCAAGTAAAGACCTTCACCACACCTCTACACTGTCCGCCTGCTGTGGTCAGAGAATGTCCGCCACTAGAGGCCAGCTACAGTCTTCCTGAGGTTACAAACACACAACAGGACAACTTCTATCCTACAGATGGTCCACCAGTGAAATACTTCTACCATAAGGAGAGTGCAATTAGCTTGCATGACTGTAAGGACTGTGGCAAAGAAGTGGCAGTATTTCTTACCAAGCATCTTTTGAGTAGAAAAGGTAGGTTGTATCATAATCTCCAATGTGTCTAGTTTTTATGGAGTCTTAAAACATTTTATGTTTTAGACATCACAATCAGCAAGAATGTTTAGTTGACATGTTTAATTGACAAAAATAATATGTAGTTTTTTATATTTTTTTCAGACACAAATGTTGCAGAACACGATGTCTTATCAGAACCAAGTGCAACCAACGTAACCAAGATAGAAGCTGATAAAAAGTTTTCTGTCCTTCAAGACAAAGACCTTTTAGTCTTTTTTGAAAGTGGCATAAAACAAGAAGAAAAGTTTGTAGAAGGACTGAGGGAATCAGGTATTTCAGTGGACACTGTGAGAGATGAGGACGACCAGGTATGTCATTGTAGAAGAGACTGGCAGTGCATGTGCCATGCATGTTAATCAGCTTTATATGTACACACCCAGGAGGAAGATCGTGTTGTACGTGGAAAGCAGTTCGGAGCCGTCTGATCTTTCCTTGAAATGGCTGGCGATGACGAGCTGCACATCACAGTTGATTATAGTTCGCAGGAATCACTAATAGTGTTCTGCATGTATTTTCTGTCCTTTCCTGTCCTTAAATGATATAGCTGACAGTGAAAAATGATGGACTTTGTGTAAAAAAAGTTAGCTGCTTGCACTTGTAGTTGCTGTACTTATGGCAACTGTAGAAGTCTTGTACGTTTCAAGTTAAATTATATGTATTACGAATTAATGGTGTAGCTGTCTGTGTGAGGTGTCCCTATGAGCTTTGATGTGGTATGTGACCCCACCTGACCTGCCAGTGACTACCAGGCAGCTTTGACTAGAGCCGCCTACACCGCTCTAGCAGGTGTGTGAGCGCGTGACAGACGCAAGCTTGGTACCTGGAATTCTAGGTGTGAGAGAGCGCATGTGTAAAATGAAGATGCTGGATGTTTCTAGCTAACTTTTGCACAGTGTCTATAAGCAGAGTAAGTTGGAGTGAGACAGTATAGAGTTGAGCAAGCTATTGAGGGTGTGTGACGCCTTATATTTTGTTGGGTGAGGCGTGTGTCGCCATTAGCCAGGGGGTATATCTGAGGTCAAAGATGTGAAGCGCGTGTCGCTGTTGAGGTAGCAGAAGTCGTTGCTAGGTTAGTCTCGGCATGTGTCGCTGATTTGCCAGTGAGTATAATACGTGGACATTGTTGTACCAAACTGTAAATAAGGTTCTTTCGTTCGAATATCTTCGACTGCAAAGACTCAGTTTCTTTGAGAGGTTGGCACCATAGATAAAGGACCCGAAACGAGCCATTGACGACGACATAGGCACCTGGTAGTCATGCTTCGTCGCTTAATCTAATACGGAAAAACACTATCATAATTTTACTGTAACATGTGCTGATTAGGTCTAGTTACAATTAAAAATTGGTAATAGTGTTTCCTAGAGGATTAAATGTCGTAGTTTAACAATTTTCCCCCAAGTTATTTATTGATCTCGAAGTCGTACAGACGTCATACAAAAGCTGTAATTTTATGTTGAAGATCAATCACATTGCTTGAAAGATATGTTTTGGACTTCGTACCATATTTACTTCGTTTTACTTATGCCAGTAGCTTGGTTACTTATTAGTATACCAATATGTATTAGAAGTATCTTAAATGTTAAGTAAATACTTCACTTTCTATTTTTATGACGTTGACATTGTTTACATTCCTTTAGTCATGTGCGTAATCCTATACTATATCAGTGGTTCTTAACCGGGGTTCGATCGAACCCTAGGGGTTCGGTGAGTCGGTCTCAAGGGTTCGGCGGAGCCTCCGCCACAGAGGTCAAGACACACCCGCAATTCGTGATGATACGAAAGAAGGGTTCGGTGAACGTGCATATGAAACTTGTGGGTTCGGGACCTCGATCAAGGTTAAGAACCACTGCACTCAATGAAACCATCTCGCTCTATCTTTCGTTAGATATTTGTTAGTATTTGCTCATGAACATGCATTAATGTATGTTCCAATATTACCGAGATCGTCAAAATGGTTGAAGACAAAGATTTTGTAAGTAACCATTTCTAAACAAAAAAAAAAAGATATCACGTCATTTTATGAAGAAATTTCTAAGCATTTCTATATCTATTATAAAAGTATGTAAGATTTATTAAACACTCGCTGACAATAGACAGTATCTTTTTAAAAAGTATTTTTTCGGCATGTCTACTTCAACAGTATACAGTCAATATTGAGAAACAAGGCATTGAAGACTGACCTGCATGCTATCAAACATTAGGAGATGAGAGCCTAGTAATAGGCCTTCAAAGTCAAGTCTTCTGTCCCAATGGAATGTCTAGTTGCAAGATATTCCTCAATGGTTTTGAAACGCCTTACTTCTGCAGCTTGTCTAACTATATAATTATATCTATTTATCCTCAATGACAGCTGACAACCTAAGAATAACAAACATTTTAGCAACTTACCCGTCATCAGTTGCAAACAAATTTCAGATGCAAAGATTTTATTTTATGCACCTGAATGACAATAATAATAACAATTATCTATCTATTTTTTAGATTAGAAAGTTTAACTATTGGTTGTTCAAAAGTTACATAATCAAAACAAATTGGTAAAATTATAAGATGTGTTAAAACTTTTCGCTAATTTGTGATTGTAGCAATGTGTTGTTTTATGGAAATGTACATTGTACTATTATTGGTTACACGACTTTAGCTGGAGATGTATCTGTTTCATAACTCTAGTTACATCTGCATTTCTGATTAAATAATGAAGATACCTAAAATTGAAAGAACTTAAGTGCAATCTTTAGAGTTTAAGAAGAATCCATCTAAATCAAGACTTCCTTGTTCATCCCCTTCTTTTTCCACTTCCTGCTACAATACATGTATGACATGTGTACATTATGGTTATAAAACTGTTCCAGATACCTCATCCTGACAGTTTTATACAGATGATGCCTGCATGCACTCGGCAAATGCAGTACCTATTTACATCATGTTTAGCTCCACAGAGCTGCTAAATTTTTAAAATACACATGACTTAGAAAAGTTGGTTTGATGGGTATGTCGGAAGCATTTCTACAAAAGATTGTGCTACATAAGCAGCACTTTATGAGCGTAAGGGCTGAACCAGCTATTTTGCACATAATTCGCAATCTTTATTTTTATCCTTCAAATATCATTATAGATGGAAGTAACAGGTTCGATTATTTTTGCAGTCTTGTTAAGAAACCTGTAATAGCAGTATCAGTTTGCTGTTATATTATGAATATATCTATATTTACTCATGAACACATCCACTAAAAATAGCCTTTATGAAAAATTAATAAATAGCTTTTACTTAAAGTAAAGGAACACATTTCCACTAACAAATATTTAAGTCATTTTTGATAGCATGGCAGCCAATTTATGTAAATAAGAAAATTAATACACTTCCTGTTTATGTCAGAGAAGCTTTACTTTGTACATCAACCTCTGCCACACCTTTTGCTAAAGACAGACAACACTGTCTCCTCCTTATAGACGGTCCGCCAGTTAATACACCTACCGTAAAATACATACATTAAAAGTAATATTAAGACGATATATTGAAGTTTTTTCTCTTGTTATGTAGTTACCGTTTGGAACCTTTCAATGGTGGGACTATAAGGATCAGAACGATACTACTTCATTAATAAGCAAAACTTAGCGTATACACTCACAGTACACTGATAAACGCTAATTTCATTAGAATAATGTTACATCTATGTGACAAAGCTCATCTTTTCATTTGTGACCGGAGGTTAGGATTCAAAGTTTAAAAAGTCGCGACACTGAGACACGGTTGGTGTGTATGGCTGGAGAGGAGAAGGACTAAACAAGACAAAGAAGTTTTAAAACAAGCTGTAGTTTCCTAGTGACAGATCGTATTTTAATGGCTTAGAATGTCAAGAAGGCCCATCGGCGACTTTACTTACTGCGCCATCTGAAGGTATTTTGCTTACTTAAGGGCGTTCTGTTCTAGTTTTACCGGACGATGATCGAGAGTTTGATACGCAACACCACCCTAATACAGAAAGTTGTACTCCAACTATTACACGTATTGGCTGTGACCTACCCTCTGGAAGCTCAATATACTCTCAGCACAGTCTGTGTAGAAAAGGAAAAACTGTAGTTGACTCATTCGACCCGGCGAATAGCCTGCTCTGTCTCACGATCTCTGGGGTCAGGTAAAGGTTCGTCCTTGCTTTCCGGTTGAGAATCAGTTTGCCGAAACAATATCCTTCCTGAGCTCTGCCGTACTCTGTCAGGACCAATACTAAGTGAACGTATTTTGGCACTATGTGACGGTCAGGCATAGTGCAAGTGGGCGAGCAAGAATCCATTAGTCTGCTCACCTGTGTTTTAGTATCTATGGCGACTCTAAAATGTGTGCGTAATGCCTAGACAATGTTAAAAGTATATATATATATATGTGAAAGGAAAGAAGTAAGAAAGAGTATACAAGAAAGAGAGTGTGTGTGTGGCTGCATACGTGTTCATGCATATAACCCTTAGTGCGAGCAGCAAGATGTAAATGTGATCGGTGTTTGTCTAAAAAGTGGCGACCTTCATTAAGTCAAACTCCTAGTGTAAAATTAAAACGCAAATAAATGACTTCTCTTTCGTACTCGTAGGTATAGAAGCCAATTACATGTTTTTAAAGCACCTATGACAGGAAGATATTTATAGAATCGACGATGTTAGCCAGGTGGAATATCAAATCCACAAGAGATTCTTATTCCCGCCACCGGTTAGCAACTACGACAAACAAACGTTAGTGTTGTCAACGGTTGTCAAAACATTTTCGCTGATCATCGCCTGGAAGGACTTTGATGTGAATCTACCATTAGCATCGTTCAAGGACAGGTAAAGATTTTTTAGCATTTCATCGGCAGGCGTACCGGTTATTCGCCTGTCAACCGCAAAGAAATAGGTCACCCACATTATTTACAGTTATTCAAAGTTTTGCAGGCGTTTACATATTTAATTGTGTGTAAATCTCTCTGTGTTGGTAGGCTCAGAAAGCGAATAAAAGTTAAAAATAGTTCAGGTGAAAATTCCGAAACTGTTCACTTGTGTTCATGTTAATCTACAACAATGCCTTACAACATGGAGCATTTCAAATGCATAGATCGCATTTGCCCGGTTGGGTGCTCAGATTGAACGTCTCTGCAGGATACATTTTGTTCATATTTGAGGGCAGTTTATCCATTATCAGAGTTTTTAATAGTAAAATTAGGTGGTTGTTGTGGTCTAGAAAACAGAAGCCTTCAACAGCAAGTGTAAGGCTTTTATTACTGCGTAAGATATAAACATGAGGGGAAATACAAGATAATAAACATGTTATGAAATATGGATAAAGAAATTGTCATAGTGACTCATGGACATTAGGCATTCGGAACCCACAGAAGCTGTGGTTATAAAATTTATAAAATTAATGAAGATTAAGTCCCTGCCTTGGGTGGTAATATTATCATCTACACATAGCCAGACACATTTGACTATGAGAATACGATTTTAATTTTATTCTCTATTAGCCAAGAAATTTAATATTAGCTTCGTCCCTTCTCTTTTCACTCTTTCCTTTTTTTTTTTTTTTTTTTTGTTGTTTTCAGATCATGATCTGCATAAAAAGAAACAATACTTTTGTAAAACGATATAGGTTCCAATGACTTTTTTTCGTACCATTGCACACACATAGGTTCCACACACACACACACACACAGGTTACATTACTCCAAACACAATCTATACATACATACAAAAATTACTCAAGACCTTTAAAGTATACAAAAATGACCAAAAAAGGTACTTTAGAGAAGTAGCTACTATCCATTCCCGCTACACGCGCGGTGTTTACGTGTTCCTGCTTCAATGTTTTTGTCGAGAAGAGTGCAATGGTCAGTATAATGACGCGGGGTAAATTTTATGAGCATATTGTTCATCCGCAGAAGTTTCACTTTTAACATTTCACATGAAATGAACAACAAGTTACATTCTACCGCACAGTACACACTGCACATCTCTGTCATTCTTTCTCTCTACATATGGCGGCGAGGTATAGCCTCATCGTCGCCTATGGGAAACAAAATGTGTGGAGCAGTACACCACCTCCATAAAAGTGCCCCAGGAACTACTATCGCAACAAAACTTACACCTGGATTCCAAGGCTTTTTGTGGATGTTTTGTTAGAAAAGGGTTTTTCTCAAAGGACAGAGACACGAAAGATGGAAGTAAATGCCTCTTTCGTCTCTATGTTCACATTATGACCGGACTCTGTGGCTACAGCCATCTGGTAGGTAACTATGGGCCGAACACGAGGGCCTTCCTCGCCCAAAGTCTCCTCTACATCAAGAACGATGCATTTGGGGAACAGATACTAAACAGCTTTGATCCTATCCAAAAAACATTTAAGACCCAACAGCGGTATTTAGAAGCCTGGCGCTTTGTTCTATACTATAATAGAAGGGATGCACAACCTACGGCCCGCGGGCCATATCCGGCCCACGACGCGGTGCCATCCGGCCCGCGAAACTTCTGCCCACAGTGCAGGAAATCGGCATGTTAGTAATAAAAGAAGACCTTAAAAAACGAAAAAAAGGAAGAAGTATTTATCCCCACGTAGGGGCGTCTCTCAATCTTTTTTTTTCTATTGAGTTCTCCGACTTGGTGTCTCTACGATGAGGCCGGACATTCAGAAGTTGGTTTCGGGAAAACAACTTCAAATATCCCACTAATTACTACATCATTAATGGTAAGTACAACTTGTTTCTAATAAAAATGGTATCTGCTCTATTTTTTTTTCTTTTTGTATTTTTGCGGTGAAGTGGCCCGCGACACGGCTGTCCGAAATGGATATGGCCCGCAGGCCGAAAAAGGTTGGGCATCACTGTTCTGTACCAACGTTATGCTGGGGAACATCAGCCAAAATGCCTCATTGTGCAGTGGACTAACTAGAGCCCTCTACCCTTTACTCCTATTGTCAGCCATAACGACAAAATTCCCTCAAGCCTACAGCAGTCGACCATCAACCTAAGATTGTGCATCGGCCACAAGGGAATCAGGACACATAGCCACTCTCCTACCATTCGAGCTTTGCTAGATTGTCCGCAGTACACACTACACCGCCACACCCCAGAACCACACCATGAGAAACCCCCTTCCCCAAACCGCTGCTGACTATCCCTACCCTCCCCAACAGTACTACCACTGCCCTGTACCAATGGAAACCAGTCTAAAATCAACTGCCACATCTCCCACCCTATCCCACATTAAGAGTCAATCCAACAATGGCGTAGAACTTTCTTGCTGCTCAACGGAGATAAATTGTCGCCTCAGCTGTTCCGCTGGAGTTGTTTGAGACGATCACAACAAGTCATCGCGAGGAAATCGCCATCCTTTGCGCATCTCACCTTCAACTCAGGGAGCAGATTTAGAGCCATGACGAAGTGTTTCACGCGCCACCCCGACGCCCTGCTACTGCAGCCGGCGGAACGACAGACAACAGTCGCGCCAGGCCGACCATCAGACCTCGCAACCCCCAGTCTCTGACGCAAGCGACTCGCCACCTAACCCCTGCATGACACAAGCCCCAAGCAAAGCGCTCGTCCACTCCCCTCCTCACGGAATAAACTCCCCCCTCCCCTAACTCCTTCAGCTCTTGCCTGAAACAAGACACCAACCCCAATCCTGAGGAAGGAGTTACTGAAGCAAACCGCCACAAACAAAACCTTAGTCTGGGCATACAACCCAACACTGCGACTCTGATATTGGGTGATTCAATCGTCGCTGGCAGTACAGAAAACCAAGACAGCATGTACTGGCAAGTATAATTTCTGGTGGACACATTCTGTTTCTTGATTATCTCTTTAATTTGCAAGCATACTCCATTGCAGCTAAGTGAGACTTAAGTTTCCAAAAGATTCAAGTTCGTGAATTAAAGTCGCTGTCCGTGTTGCAACTATTATCACCCCAATTTATGTAGCACATTACATAAGAAGCCATTTACCCTTGGAAAGAAGGAAACATCTAATCAACACTCACAGGACAGCCATGAGGCTTTGCAAAGTATCCTTTCTAGCTGCCAAAGGTGATTCCCCAGAGCCAAGACTGCTATCTCTTATTTGCCTTCTTTGGTTGTGAAACTTTGTGGAAACACTGGGAACTAACTGACTGATTATTTTTCTCTTCTTTTTTACACTTGCTAGATTACATTTGTTTCCTAAATTCTTTCCCTACCAAACACTTAGGTCATGGAATTCAAGTACTTTATAACCTTATATAAGTAGACTTACTTTTCTATTCCTCTGGAAATGTCACCTAATGAGCAACATAAAAAGATGCCTACTAAAGATAAGCTTCGCATAGGCCACCTAAACATTATAATAACGCCCTAAACAAAATACCCGAGGCAGAAACACACATATTCAAACTCCGAACCCCCTTCCACATCTTTGCCCTGTCTGAACCCCGGGTAAGGGAACATGTCTCAAATAACGATATCGCTATTACCGGTTACACACGCAAACATGAAACTGGTCTAGTCACCTACATCAGCCCAGCACTCAACACTGAACGGCTGCACCACCTCGAAAACTACAACGTGGGGACAATCTGGCTAGAAATAAAACTGAAAAATATGGCTCCACTTACTGCAGAATTTATTTACAGAAACCCTAACGAACGAGCTGAATGGACGGACTACTTCAGCTCCATACTAGATGCTCTGCTCCTTGGGCAAGCTCTTCAGATCGTTAACTGTGTAGTTTCTGACAAGAGAACATAGGGAAATCAAAAGAAATAAACTTGCATTCGCAGTTATAAAGTTCTATCTTTACTCCATGACGATGTGAGTGTTGCAGTGGCAAAGATTTGTTCGTGTAAAACTAACACTAAACAGTGTTTTTAGAGGTCGTCTTTATTGCTGAGACAAGACACTTGTTTTCATTACAAGGGAAATAAATATAGTGCCCCTCAGTGAGACAACATTTTTTACAGATATAATACATCTGTTACTAAATATGATCAGTTGTCTGTTAAGGGACTATTCAGCAGTATTCTATAAGGATGCTACTGAACGATGTACAGTTTTCATATTGTTTGCAAAACTTTAGTCGCTTACATAAAGATGTAAGACATTCTCTAGTTTGTCATCGGAGTTAGTCTTTTCTGAGTAGACTTGTGTAGTAAGATATTTACTGTAATACTCCTTTACACACAGGTTGTCTGCTGTAAAAATGGACAAAGATCTACGTTTGCAGTTCACTTCTTCTCCGATGCTGTATGTTGTCTGGCTGTGTCTTTGTCTGATGACTGTCCGGGCACAAGGTAAATAACATTTCTAATATCACTTGGGCTTATGTACAGGTGTTGAGATAACCATATGGCATTGACAGTTCACATAGTTTATGTAATGTTTAGCAGTCAGTTGTAGTTTACCAATTCGTGTGAGGTGAGTTTTTTCGCTTATCTGGTATTACATTGTTTTAACTAAAGCAGAATGGTTTTTTTGTTATTTTACTAAACTCATTCTACCCAGAATATAAGGCTAAGTGTGTGTCTTATAAAAACAGTGTAAAGGATACCATACGTACCTTTTTTGAAGATGATGTGGTTGAGTTTCTAATTTAATAATTTACAGCGTAAAGAGAATCAGAGCAGAGGACTACAACTTGAGAACTGTATTCTGTCTAGAGTACGACATAAAGAAAATCGACCACAATCCTAACCTTCTATCAATTGTACCTGTTCTCGTAAATCAAGTACAATGTCTTCTGTAAAACTTTTTTGTGAAAAGAGGACCTTTTAAGTTATGGGTCTGATGATTCTTCAGAATAGAGATCTTCTACTTTCCAGTCGAATGCCCCGACCGCTTGTTTGTTTGTTTGTATTTTATGCGTGCCAGCAACCAGGTCTATATCACGGCGCAATATTATAAAGCCTTTGTTAAAAGTATTTTGACAATTAAGTATTCACAATTATTAAGGGTATGATACTCATTCTCTGACAATGTTTTATACAGATTTGTTTGTCTCAAACAGTAAAAATGGTCAGCTACTATAAGATGTAGACTTAAAATCCTGTGGCTTTTTTCCACAGCTACATCAGTTATGTTGGATGTATTGTTACAGACGGAAAAGTCACGTGCTCTGTACCGCCAGTGGAAGAGTTTCATGACACAGTACTGACATGTCACTTCCCCGAGGACTTGAGTGTTTCCAATAAAGACTTTACGGTCTACCACTACAGAAGTAATGACAATCCAGGTGATTATCAGAATGATTTTAACGACTTTATGTTTTTTTTCTTTTCCTGTCCTTGCCAGTAATGAATCTGTTTGAGCTAAGAGCTAGTATGAAGATTGCACACGCTCATCAAATTTTAATTAATTCCTTATAAAACAGAATTTGAAACAGTTTAAGCTAATTCATGTCAATTATAAAAAAAGCTGATTGTAATTGCTTTGACAAACAGTCACACAAAGGCACTTCAGGACATTAGAATATTATTTTATTGACTGTGTGTACAGAAGCTGTCCTAGACTGTTGTTGGATCAGGGGTGTTCGTAAGTGCTCCACACACCCAGACTTTGTGTACAACAACATCGTCAGCCGGACACTGAGTATTACAGTTCGTCACGTGACGACTAATCACACCGGCAGGTACGCCTGTCAGATCGCCAACTACGAGCCCAGGTTCCTGGAATCTTGCGAGTTGCGCTTAAAACCGGGTAAGTAGGTCTATAAAGTCTAACATAGTTTAAATAACATTAAAAACTGATTTATGGAGGAACCCGAACTGACGTTTTACATAAAACTGCAAAATGGGTTTTTTTTGTAACAAATTCATAGACGACAAGTTTGGCAAAATGTGGTTACGGTTTGAATTATGATGTAAACAATCATATCCTCTGATATGCAATGAGAGAAAAAACACCAAACAAATCTTGCAGTGCCTCTAAAAAGAGGGCGGATTTAATAGTGGAGTCTGATGTCAACGTACGAGGCATTTAAATTAAGTATATACTGTACTGGAAACTATACTTTTGAAATGGCTCATTACGGACCAACCCATTTAGGAACACGCCAATTAAAAGTAACTGATTTTGTCTTCCTTTAAATCTTGTATTAACTTTTTGTTTTCATATAAGAAATTTGTTTTTGGTGATGCATTTAATAATTAAAAATAAACGCAATGAGAAATTTTTACATTATTAATAATGCTAAAGGTGTATTTAATCTATTGAATCTTTTAAAATCCGTAAATGTTCATAATTTTGAACAGTCTTTTTAAAAAGATTCGCTTTCATTATTAAAACGAAACTTGACGCGTTGATCAAATAACTTTTTTTTTAAAACTTGGATTAGTGTGTTTCTGAAATACTTAAGGAGGTATTTAGTTTGACAACACCGGAAATAAACTTTTTACAGGCATAGAAAACACATGCTCTATTAATAAAGAAGAATCGCAATCAAGCGCAACGCTGACCTGTTATTTTAGCGAGGACATTGGAAAAACGCAGAGAAACTTTACTGTAGTCAAGTATAATGGCCAGGACATGACAGGTGAGTCACAATTGTTACTGTCTTTCAAAATGTAAGTTATATTTAGAATATAGCTAGTTATAGCTTAAATTTTTATTTAGCTATTGAAATTTAGGTCGATTTTCTATTTTCCTAAAAGTTGACCATACTTTCACGATTTAATGCTTGATGTTTATCTGTATATTTCCGTTATCTACATTCAAAATCTTGCTTTTTGCTGCCAAAAGGTATATTTCAAGCGTTATTTTCTTTTAAAAAACGAGTGTGATCTTTGTCTCAAAATGTAAGGCTGTGTAAAACTGTATACAGTAGGGCATTGCTTTCTTTTCCTTTTTATTCTAATGAGTTTTTTAGTACTCTTTTACAGCTTTAAATGCTGGACTCCATAACTTTACTATTCCTGACATGCTTTTTAATTCGTTGCATTTTCTAGTCTGTTTGCTCTAACGACTGAAGACATAGCTAATTTTTTTCAGCGATATTATAAATTTCTTGCTTTTTCAATGTTACAACATGAGATTTAAAATAAAATAGATGTGTTGTAAACAGATGGATATTTATGTATCTTTATGTGCAACAGAGGTCACTAAGTGTTGGTGGGTGGATGGACATAATCACTGTAAGTTTGCGGATGGTTACATCAACATCTCCAGCGTGTCTTCCTATTACACTGTTTTAATATCGGAAGTGAAAATAGAGAAAGAAGGCAACTACTCCTGCTGGTACTCAGGCTCTGACACTAACCAGGAGACGTGTCTCCTTCACCTGTCTGATGAAGGTAATGGCTCGTAAAAACCTACACAGATTTCTAGGATACATAAATGCACAGCAAAAATTTTGTTAAACAAAATATGAGAACTCTCTTTACCAAAATTTATTCTTTTCAATGAAAATTATGTTTTCTCAGGGAATATGTTCAGGTTAGCATCTGTAGTTTTCTTCCAACAGAAGCAGACGAAGAGCAAAGCGGCACCATCCTGGTAACCGTGCTGATACCAACGTTGGTGGGTGTAGCTGGAGTAGTAGCTGCAGCTGTCGTCTTATTTCTGACATACAGACGGTAAATCTGAAGGTTTATCTGTGCAAAGTTGTAAAGCTAGTGTCATCGTTAAACAGATGCAGTAAACTACAGTCACTCTTTGAATGTGGTTCACACAGTCAGTGATCAGGAACTACAGAAAAAACCTTATGCCCACGATAAGTGTGGTCTCTACTACTTCTAATACTATGGACAGAAAACAACCCTTGGATTAAACATGGGTCTGAGAAAATATGAGTAAAAATCTAAACTAGAAAAATAATTCGATTATTAAAACATTTTTTTCCTTTAATTCTTGGTAAATATTTTGCACATGCCCATTTGGACCAGATTTACCTCTGCTTTGTACTTTTACATAAATATATCTATGCATGTAGCTCAAGGATGGGTAAGCAATATCTTTCTGTTTTCCCTATATAAGATGCGAAAATTTAGACGTGAAAAAGGTAAAATAAAACTATTTAAACTAGAAAAGCAGACACACGTAGAAAGTCTTTATAGGTATAAATAAAAAAAGAGAGTTTAATTAGGAATGTATTAAAGTCATTGTTTAAATAATGTGCTGCTGTACATAATGTCATTTTCAGGAAACGAGTTTTTCGAGTATTTAAAGCGGTCGATGAGAATTACCACGGGATGTGCTGACACAAACATGCGAACAAATTCTGTATACAAAGGCTAGACACGGCCACAAATTTGACTAAAATTTTAATGTTTAGAGATCGTTTTATAGTATAAATGTTTAACATATATCGAATCTCCAGTTGGCTTTTTTAAATAAAAAAAAATATGTATATTATGTTATCAAAGACAGTCACTAATTTCATATGTACTTTAGCCTGGCGCAGAATCAGCGAGAAAAATGTTTGGGACACACCAACACATTCGGCTTTTTAAGAAACTTTTGACCGGATTATAAATCCCACGGACACACTGTATAAATTTTCAGATGTCCCACAATCCAACTGTGCAAAGATTCCGCATATACACAAATGTCGACTTTAACTCAGCTGGCTGGAGAATCCTTTCTTACTGAGACTTTAACACTACATATGAAGTGTTTATTGTGCCTGTAATAAGCGCATTTCTTCTCAAAATACCATGTGCAAAGAAAAAAAATAAACACAAAAAAAAAAAAAAAAAAAAAAAAACCACGAAGGCATTCTTAGACCGTTGTAACAGCTGAAATAAGAAACAAAGTAACATAGTGAAACTAATTCTGACACCGAAATAATCCATCATGTGGTAAGCGTCTCAATAAACATTAGAAGTAATTTCTGCTGCAAATCTTGGTAATAATCAGGGTTAGCTGTGAACGATTACAAATATGAGTGAGCTTCTAGTATTTGCTATTTGTGTTTTTTGGTTGAAAAATAAGAAAACAGAGCTTGACATCATTTGAACAAATTGTTTTAATTTATGATCTCATGATAATCTTTAAGGGCGTGATAATACGGAATAATAACAGTGTCAATTTGCTGCTATTATGTCACGATCTACATTTAGTCATTAAGCTGCCCTAATAATACCCTTTTTTATAAAAAAAAAATTAAGAAATATCTGTTAATTAAAATACAGAAAGACATTTGCATTTATAAGGTAATTACATTTAATCAGTCCTATTCTCTAAACGTTAAATTTGTGGAAATAGGGAAAAATATACCCCTCATTGACTATTTCATTATGTTTGAACTTTGTTTAGTATAATAACTTTTAAGATGTACCTTCATAATTTACTTTTGAAGTCATACTCTGAGCTATGGCCTTAAAAACTATAAGTAGAAACAGCTGGTAAGTTTTTTCTTCTCATTTTTTTCATTTCTTCATTTCTTCTACCTTATCTTCCTGAGCGTACCAAAAGTGATTTAAAAGTAAAATGTGCTTTGAAATGGTGTAGTCAACTACCTATTTTCTGTAAAAGTATTTCATTAACCATAAAGTGTGTAAAATATAAAAACGGGACAAACTTCACTTTTATGCGTAGAACGAAAATAAGGTCTTCATATCAAGATAAATTTAATTTTCGCAATAATCTGTTTAAAGAAGTCAGTAAACAAAATATTGAAAACATGTTTACGTTTCAGAAAATGTTTTTTATCATCTAAAAAAACGAATGAGGACCACCAGGAATCTACTGCTATGTTGCAGGTCACAACATTTTGTTTTCACTTAAATCTGTCTACTTAAGTGTTATACAACCATTGAACGTTAATCTGTTTAAAGATCAACATTACTAGGTGGAGAGTTACCTGGACAATCGCCTTATGTGCTCGAGGGTGCGACTTTTAAAAATTTTGTCTTTTCGTAACATATAGATTGTCTTATTGTAAGATTTGTTTATGTATTTCATAAGGACCACCACACATCTTGGTAAGTACTTTTGTATCTATACCATTGAAAACGATGTTATCCATTGTTATCTTTAACCCTCCGCTACTTCTTCCACCACGTGGTACAACTTATGGACCAATGCGCTGTCCTGGCTTTCACAGCCAAACATGCCACACAACCACTCATCACCCTCCCAAAAGTAAATATACACAAAACATTCATTATTATCATTTCGATGCCAGGTACTTGTACCCGCGCCGCGAGACTACCTGTGTACACGTACTAAGCTGTTTAAGGGGTTTATCCCGGACATGTCTAGTAATCGTCAAAGAAGAAAGACGCGACGCAGGAGCAAGAGATGTTACATATCAACAGAGAGACATCTTTATTATGTTTTCTTCTGCCTTCACCTTGAACCCCTCCAAAGCGGCTGTCCCGGTATACCACGGGCCATTTCTAACGTCACAGGATACCTGTGAACAGTTTAAAATTATTTACTTCGGTGATCAATAATGTAGAAGCAAGAAAACTATACTGTGGGACCTTCTACACAAATCCAATACCGATGTGTTCATCACTGACACCTGGCTAAACCCTGTCGGAGGTGGGGCTGACGTGTTCAAGCTAAAGCCGCCGGAGTTTATCGTGCAGTCCTACCCTGTATTATCACGCGCTGGGGAAGGAGTAGAGTTTACTATCCTGGACTGCCACGCTACTCTACCATCCGTTGCCCCTCAGGTATTTGACTCTTTCTGAGGTGATAAACACAAAGAAGGAGGAACACCGTGCTGACCGCCTGTGGAGGAGGCTTGACTTAACAGTACATCGAGACTTTTTCCTCAGCTAAGGAAGAGAACAGATTGCCTGATCACAACTGCAAAAATCACTTACACCCTTAACAATCTGAAGCAGTCTACGAGTAGCCAACATATGGTCGCAACATCGGCGAAAACATCTCGACGCCACCCTTACCGTGTACCATTCCACCACACAGCTCACAGTTCTTTTTTTCTCAGGAAAAAAAGTCAACACATATAGTGCAAGCGTCGAACATCCATCAATTAGTCCCAGCTTCTCAAAATTTGCTTCAGAACATTTTGCAGATTTTGCGACCGTAACTAAAACTCAGACACATTATACCTAACCCGTGTTGCCAAGTGTGTTTTCCGGGCTTAACTAAGGTAACTCTGTTCATAAACCTAATATAAGTCGTTCATCCTCTTATCATCTCTCTTCCATACTCCTTTATTAACTGGTGCATGTTAATGCATGAATTCCGATCTTGATTCTACTTCATTGTCACGTCTACGTCACACGGCCTTTTTGCCCTGCTCCTTCCCCTATACGAGAAAAAGCGTTATTTAAACCTTGTTATTATTATTGATAGGTAGCTTTGTGTTATGTATATAATCAAATCAAAATGTTTTTTCTTAATATTAGTATCCGTTTTCTCTTACTATTTCCCTGTTGTTTTAATAAAATAGTTTTATCACTTTTTGCAGAGAAAGTCCTAGATATCAATTGTACAAAATATTGTGGGTGTTGCACTGACTCGTAGTCGATGCACAGCTTTGTTGTTTTTAAACAAGCAATAACGTCTTATTGTATTTATTACCTGGTTATATTTAACTAAATATAATAATACCATAAGCAAGTTTATTATCTTATGTTTGTATAGACGTCATCTTTGGAAAAGGAGGAGGAAGAAAGAAAGAAGGTGACAGACGACTTCCAGGAATATCTAGTGACGTCAGTCAAAGACATGTACCCAGACATCACGGGAACATTCTATTTTGTGCCTCCCGTGTACTTCAACAGAACTCGTTACAGAAAGAAACACGTGACTGGAGAAGTGACGTGGGTCTCTGACACTCCTGCTGACAATGACGTCAGACATGACCGATCCATGCAGCACGTCATCCACTGCCTACGTCACCTGGCGGAACACAGACAGGAGAAAATGTTTGTGCTGACACAGTTGACCTTTGACGCCTATTTAAACAATGTAGGTACAGAGTATGTCAGACACCGTCTGCCCACTGCAGACAGTAACAGCAGTAACAGCGTTGACCTCCTCATCATCCATCAAAAACATGGCGTGCTGGTGGGAGTGGTGAAGGCCGTCAGTGATGACGATTTCAGAGATGAAGTCAATCAGCAGAATGCGGATGAAATGATAATCCTACAGATTAAAGAAGGCCTACAACAACTGGATGAGGCCGTTTGTATGATGAATAATCTGACGTCAGACCAGAAATCAGTTAGAGTTCGAAAAGCTCTGATGTTGCCCAGACTTTCTCGTTCATCACTGAACCGTGCTCTGGCCAGTCAACCTGACCAGGTAGTGTTACCTTGTACTAGGAAAGCTCGCTAAGAAGGTTTAGTTTAAAAAATGTGTTGTAGGACAATGTTCGTGTCACATTGCCTCACTGTAGGCTTACTGACCTTGGAGAAAAGTGGAGCTAATGGGAGGAGAATAGTTACTGCCCCAGCTACTATTCAAGACTCCACCACGTAAAGCAGCAGACTTAAACAACAGATCTTACTTTAAGAAAAAGAACGAAGGGCCAGAGACGAGATCTCAATACAGGTTAAATGAGGTTGAATGCACATAAAAAATTAATGCAAATTAGCACAATTCCTTTAGATAACATTAGTTTGAAACATAGGTTTTATCGAATCCCTGAAAGTTTCCTAGTTTTTTTTGTTTTGTTTTTTTCAGAAGAATGTAAAACTCATAATAATTACTTTACCCTCAGTAAAGTACAATTCAATAATAATAATAGCGTGTAATTATATAATCACACTTACGAAGGAGGATGCTCTAATTGCTTGAAACAGTATACACAATACAGAAGAAAAAATATTCAGACAAGCAATAAAAGACAATCATTTAAGACACATAGGAATAAACAGAAATGATGTAAAGTGTCTGCAGAGGAACACGAGCTTGCGGACAAGTTAACTCACTATAATCACAGCTTTGTTAATTAGTGTAAGTATTGTGCTCGTGGAACAGATTAAACACAGACTTATAGGATAACCCTGAAAAACCATAGCTCAAATAATGGCAAGATGATCCCCGTTTAAGGACTGTTGCCTTTGAAAATTTGTATTGGTTTTCATATTCAATCTAACATATTACTTAAAATTTTTAATATCTTATGTTAACAGTTTGTGAACTACTCCGACATTGAGATGTCTCTATGCGCTTATCACCTGTGTGATTGTAATGGGGACTGGTATGTCTGTTCTGGCCACCTTGATAAACTAATTCAGTGGTGGGAGAAGATGATGGGCAAAACTAGCGATGACGATTATCTAAGCGAGGAACTGTACCTGAGACTGATATCAAGGTGAGATGATATCATATCTTGTATGTCGCATCTAATGTGCGAAAAACTAAGTACATTTGTTAAAGTTAGGTGGTCTGCTTTTATTTGCCTCACATAAATTGAATCTAGAGTTATTTGTTGTTGCGCTTTTGTTTACATTACTTTTAAGTTAGAGTTTCACACCTTAAATATGCTAATTTAGTGTTTATTAATAGGTTACATTTTATTTCTTAAAAAAATAGTAGCATATCATCTGTTCTTTTATTCCGAGATGCAAAAGTATTCAATAATTCTTTTATAGAACGTAGTGTTCGAGGACTCCTTACACTTGATGTATAAGAACTATTTTACATAAATGTTGTGACAGGCCACTGAGCTTTTTTTACTCCAGCTTGAGATTCAGGATCAAAGGAAAGTGGAGAAGACTATAGGCTGTAATTAGTTAATATTTGACTGTATTGAAATAGCTATAACATGCAAAGAAGAAAGAAAGTCTTACTTAATAACCTATACAAACTGTGTTAGTACACTGAGTAAAAGTCCTTAATGACGCAATCAGCAGTCCGGATGTGTAAGTTGACACCTGTCTTTAAGATGTCGTCAAATAGGCCGCAAATAATAATAATTAGTATGAAACCTGTCAGCGCAGTACTAGGTGTTAGGTGTTCCACATGCAATAATTGCTAGATGGGTAGGATGCACTGTAGCATGATAGCAAAGCCCTTCACTAACAATATGAAAGATCAAGTGTCTGAAAGGTCAGCGATTTTTTAAAGTTTTTAGCATGTAAAGAGTTAACGATTTATCACGTAATTTTACGCCCTTGTAAAACTGCTTTCCAAACTGGTTGGCATATTATTACCTTAAGCAAAAGCTAAATACTGCGAAAGGTATTCCATTGCTTATCTATGATATTTTGGCTCAGGTTTTGTGGACCAGCGACTCAGCCCTCACTACAAATACAAGACGATAAGTTTCTTTTACCGAAGACTCTGGCGGAGGCTGTTTCAGTGACAGGAGACCTGTATAACCGCCCTATGCTTTCTCAAGACATGGTGGACTTATTGAAGAAAAAAAGAGTGTTTCTTGTCGGACCACCAAACACCGGTAAAACACGGCTGCTGACGCTGGTCGGGAAGAAATGGATTACAAGCGGCCACGAGCTGCACGTGTTCTGCGGCAGCGCATCGTCGTGTACATTATTGACGCACGGGTTTCGTGAAGAACTGAGACCAACGTCTGGTATCGAGGACAACGGCACATATGCTCATACCAAAGCCAAAGTGAAACGTCTTAATTTTGATAAAGAAAATGAGATAGATGAAGCTGTGAGAAACCTAATAGAAAGAAATGTTTATGTGGTTGCAGATGACGTTGATGTCGACAGGTACAGACCTTTTCATTAATTTTTTACACACTTTTTTTAACCACTATCCTTTTTGTTGCTGTCTGTTTGCAAAGTTTTTTAAATAACTTACCATAGTCGTATAGGTAGGCGGCCCGGTGGCGCAACGGTTAGCGCTGTTAGCGCCTGTCACCGCCTGTCACCAATACAGTGAAGGTTGGCTGCCCTGAGTTCATTTCTCGTCTCGGGCACGCTGTTCTTTCTCTGCACGTGGCATCTGTTTACAGGGCTGGCTGCCCTCCGCCAAGGACGGTCCCAAGCCCGGCTGAAAAAGGAGGAGGGTTGCAAAACAAATCCTTGCTACCAACAGTTAAGGCTGTAGTCGATGGCCTATGCCCCAGGAGGGGCGAAGGGCTAAATTCAGTGTTAAATCATTTCCTTCTTTTCGCAAGTAAAGCGGTAACTTTTCTTGACATTTTAAATTTTGTATGAAAAGTTTAAGACTTACATACGGAAGACAGGTAACAGCTGCTCTACGACTAGTCCCCTTAATTAGGCTCATTGAAAAGGAAAATACCACTCAAAAAATGAAAAAAAAAGACTAAGAAGTTTTAAATGAAAAAAAGAAAAGTATGTATTTTATACAACACACTTATTTAAATGCACTAAAAGGGTCAAATATTTGTTCCTTATGTTTTCCTTAATTGTTTTTATTTATACATATAACTTCAATGTGTGAGAGGCCCTGCTGTGTCCCGAGTTTCAATATTGTCTCCTTTGTTTTTTGTTGTTGTTTTTTGTTTTGTTTCGAATAAAATTACTAGATTTAAGGAAAACATTATTTTCCCTTTTTAGTGAGTTTCAAAACAAATCGTTTACATATTTTATTATATTAGCATTGTATGATATCAATATCGCTAGAAATGGAATTGAATGAGTGCTTGTTTCAGTTCTTATGCTTTATTTATGAAGAACTCACTATGTGACATCCTTTACTATATACGCCATCTATAAGTGGTAATCTTAGCGGGGAAGTAGCATGAGCTAGGACATATGAATCATTAAAAAGTAATCATTTGCTTTACGATTTACTTAAATTTAATAGTATGGTACCTTTCACGTACCATCCCGAGACGTCGGAGGATGCACGACCGAAACCCCTCGCTCGGCCGGAGACGGCTTGCGATGTACCATTCGAACCACAGGCTGAGCGCAGACCACACAATACTGACAAAGACAGAATTCACGTTACAAACCAAGCAGATTTATTAACTACGTAAAATAATGCAAGGGAAACATCTCAAACGTCTCTAACACCTACTTAAAATAAACAAAAATAACCACAATAAAACTGTTGCCCTGTGCACAGGCGAGATACAAAGAACTCATAAAGAATGCACAAAAGGCCCACCACCCGCACGTACTGCGGGGTGGCCGATCAACTGTCCACACAAAGTGTCCGCGGGCGGCAGCCCGCCCTCTGGCCCTGCGTGCCGCTCCAGCGCTCGACCCCACCCCCTCTTCTTCTCCTCCTCCAGCTGGCCCCCCTCCCTCCTCTCGTCCAGGTATGAGACGTGGGTAGGCCGCTGGTCACGTGACCCCCTGCTCGCCGGTCCTAACCCTGGCTGCTCCACCTAAGGCTGGCCGCACACTCGCAGCGGGGTCACGAGTTCACGCGCCGATGAGGTGACGAGGGTGCAGGGTGGCCGGTTGACACAATGGCGGGTAGCTCGGAGGAGATGAAACGTCAAGGACGAAGAATAAGAACACGTGGGATTTGTCGAATACGAGGAAGATGCGAAATACGAAGACGTTGCAAAATATGGAGAACATGTAGAACAGATAAAAGCCTGTAGAGAAAAACAATTCATTCAATAAACAAGTGGCTATTCCACAACTGCACAGTTTCTAAACAAATCTTCTAGTACAAGTGTACATACACGAGACCATTAAATCGCCGGTCCTAAAACATACAAATTCATTTGATAAAAACCGGGTGCGCGCCACATGCGCCGCGACCCGGCCAACACAACAGCCATCCTAACAGGACACAAGTCTTACACTCCAAAAATCGTGAACATAGTCATTAACATATAAAGATCAGCTCATCCGCACTCAGGCCTGACGAGAGGGGGGGACAGGGGGGTCTAGTGTACCCAGGCCCGCGGCTGTCAGGGGGGCCCGGCCTTGGTCAGTGGATTTTTTTTTTCTTCTTCTCCTTTTCTTTTACTGGGAAAATAATTTACGATTACAAGTGCAACAAACGTAACAAACATAACAGTTGATACAAAGTTTTCTGTCCTTCAAGACAAAGATCTTTTAGTCATATTTGAATGTGACATGGAACAAGGAGAAAGGTTTGTAGAAGGACTGAGGGAATCAGGTATTGCAGTGGACACTGTGAGAGATGAGGACGACCAGGATGACATTGTAGAAGAGACTGGCAGTGCATGTGCCATGCATGTTTACCAGCTTTATATGTACAGACTCAGGAGGAAAATCGTGGTGTACGTGGAAAGCAATAGGGAGCCGTCTGATCTTTCCTTGAAATGGCTGGCGATGACGAGCTGCACATCACAGTTGATTATCGTTCGAAAAAATTCATATCGGACTCAGGCCCTTCCCTATCCTTTAGAGACTTAGTTTACAAAAAAACTAACCAAAAAAAAAACGGTAATGGACGTTGTTTTCGCAATTTAAGTCTAAAATGAAAACAGCTGCTTTTAGTTACTGTACTTATTCAACTGTAAACTGTTACCGTTTTAACATATATTACAAAAAGAAACACAAAACACCTTTATTAATAAGTTTACGAAATTATTATTTATCTCTCGTGTTACTATTACCAGCATGTCACCTCGCTAGTGAGCGCGGCGAGAAAGAATCTGTGAATTAATTTAGTCAGCAAAATTATAGTCAAGAAAATTAGATCAACAGCAGGAACAAAACACTTATATGTGCTTGTATAATCAGAATAAAAGAGGACATCATCAGAAATTCCCTATTTTTTCTAATGTGGCCTTTAGCAGAACTGAGAATTTTTTTGTTCCTCTTCATTCTGCACCATTCTGCCCTGAGCCAGCCACGCAGCGCTAAATGAAAGAGGCGGTGACCCTTGAGTGGAAGACAGAACACCCAAGTTTTTGTGAAATAAAAGGCAGGAAGAATTGCCTGAACCTTGTTCGCCAAAGAGGCAAATTTATTTTCTCATTTATTTTAAGTACGGTGGAAGTACCATTGAACCGAAAAAGCGTTATGCTCTGCTTTTTAGTTTACCTTATTTTAAGTGTTAGTGAGCACACAGAAGTATAAGTTGTATGTTCTTACTCGTTGTAAGAAAGAAATAATCATATAACAGTTGAATGAGTGACAACCTCTGCAATTTTTGCACATCAAAATCACAAACTGAAACAGTTGTGGAGCACAAACAACACATTATGTGTTATAGTAAACAAATATTTCGATTTAAAGTGAAACAAATAACCGAAGAAAACACAATTCTAGATTAAGCAGAATCTTTTATGGATTCCAAGGCTGAGGTCGGGTGTATAGTCGGTAGAAAAAAAGAAACAACGTGAGTAATTAGATAATGTAGTAAAGCAGATTAGTAAGAGATAAACTTTCAATTACAATTACTTCGAACTTTCGCCTTTTTTTAAGAACAAGGAAAATTAACGAAGAGACTGAGGTTTGAACGGCCGCGACAAACCGTTGGGCCAGTCGCACAGAGGAAGTAACTGCTGCATGCCCATGCTGGTCATTATTCCCTAGAGTAGCTTCCCTTCCAATTTCTTTTTTTCAAAACAAAGGAAGAAGCTGGGTTGTTCTAGTTTTAGCTGTCAGACGAAACTGAAGGAGATACGCATGCATCGGTTAGTTTGATATCTACAGCAATGATACATCAGTATTTAGAGCGGACAACAACGAGTTCTTTGTTCAATCTGAGTCAAGGGATCAGCTTTAAATTGATGTTATAAATGACTCATCCCTCTTGAAAAGGCAAGATACAATAGTTTCGGTTTCAGTGCTTCCTGGCAGTATTTGACAGACCAGAAAAGATGTTTCTGCTGCACAATGTGGTGTAGTTCAGTGCTGACTCGATGTGAATGTGCTATGATCACCAGGTAGTCTGACTGTCGCCAGCAGATATTAAAATTTCTTGCGTGCCAAGACAACATTCATCGACTGACCTAGTAATAGCTCCCGAGAGGCCGGTCGCTCACGTACGGACATTAGCTGCAAAACTGAGGCTTGTAAGTGTTTTAGGATATAAATTAATAACTGTCACTTAGTGAAATGATAACCGTGTGTGTTTTTCTTTACATTATGTATATGTTTAATCGACTTGTGGAGTGACAAGGTAGAGAGAGAGAGGTACATAAATGATACGCAAATTTGGACTTCACCATTGACTGAAATGTCTCGATATTTGGGATTTCCCGTTAGCGTAGAGTGTGAAGAAGCTAAAAATAATTGTTTTTCGTTCATTCGCCTTTAGCAGAGCAAGTAAAAAAAATCTTACTCACAATAAAGGAGCAGCGAGTCACTACAATAAAAAAAAAATGATTTAGCCTGTGTTGTTATTGGCGGCTGATAATAATTGCTATAATTGAATGCCCATAATATACTCATACTTGTGTAATAAGATGTTTAAAGGTGTTTCTTTTTATATAGTTAAAATTAGTACATCTGTGTGATTTTTTTTCTCGCGCACTCGCTTGTTTCTTTGCTGTTATCGGTTGATGCTATGTGCAAAGGCTGATAACCGTACACATTGCATTTTAGTTGTCACGCAGTGCTTATCTAGCGGAAGAATATTAAATTTCGTCTCACATGTTTAATTCCTATGAGTTTGTATTTTATGACCTGTGTCGTCTCTGGTTTCAGTAAGTTATGTCTTTCTTATTTTCTCCCCAGTCAAGACACAACTGAAAATGGCCGGCGTCCTCGCCTCCTTCTCACCTGGTTTCCTCCGTTTTAATCATCTTCCTTCAGTTTTACTACACTCCGCCATTATTTTGTTCTGTAGTTGCACGTCTACTGCTTCAGCTCAAGGTTTGTTAATGATGATAATAATAAAATACTTTTTACATATAATTTTTATACGATAATAGTCATTCTTCATTCGATGTGGATAATTGTTTATATTGCTAAAATGCAAACTCTATTATCAAGTTTTATCCCCCGTCAACTTAAAAAATGTTAAATTTATTAGGTTAAATAATGCGATGAGTATATTTCTCCAATATTTTTAGTTCTGATAGTGTCCCCATCACAGTATGAGAATAATTAAAATTCCAACATATGTGAAACTTTTAGGTTTTTAGCAAAGTTTACATCTACAGTTAACTATAAAAAATCTGTTGGCTTCAAAAACAGTTTTGCTGTCTCTCTGTTTGACTTAATGTGCCTGTAGTTGTAATAGAAAAACCGATGGGATCTGTGTTTATGTGTTCCTACATGTGGGAATGTATGAACATGCATTTGATTCTTTCCCTAAAGTTGTGTCCATATAATATCTCTTTGTTTTGTAATAAGAATGTTGATATTTTAATAGACGGCAAGATGAAGTGTACACCCATGTCAGTGGTGCGTCTTGAGGACACAACTCTGACATGTCATTTCCCCGAGGACCTCAGTGTCACCAAGAAAGACTTCACAGTCTACCATTATATCAAGGGTGGCTCTCCAGGTTGTGATTTTATGTCATGCATGTGTTTCCTAGCATTCATTAATGTGTATGTATCTACCTGTGTACGCAAATATGCATGATATTTGGAGCATATGCACTTAACATACTGATGTTAGGAACCCTGATTAATACGGTATTCTGCATGTAATGTTAAACAGCAACAAACAGCTACTACTTTAAACTTCAATGTATAATTAAATTCAAGATATTCATAAATAATCTACTGCTGTTGGTAGATCCCAATTACATGATTGTGGGTTATGAAAAAAGGAAAACACACTACTCGTGGAAATGATGTTTGGTGAGTTTCAACACTTTCACTGTCACCAGATGCTGTTGTCGACTGTTGGTGGGTCCGTGGCGAAGTAGGATGTGCTGTGAAAAAGGGCTTTGAATACAACAAGATTGTAACGACAAACCTTACAATTACACTGAGAAGTGTGACACCAGAACTTACTGGCACATACGCTTGTCAAGTGGCTGGATATGGACCTGAGTCTTTAGAAACTTGCGAGGTTGAACTCGGTAAACAACCGTTAACTCTATAGAAACCTTCTCATTTTACACACACACTATTGTAACTTATTTTGTGTGATGTTAGTTGTAGAGCATGTTAACATAGCAATCTTCCTTTGCATTACATATTTAATGATCTAAGTAATTTTATGCCTTTATATATTTGTGTGCGTGATACTTTAAATAAACTGAACATAATTAGATGTATGTCTTTTTCAGAAAGTTAAAAAATATTACTACTTATCGGCTTTTATATGCCTAATGCAACAGTCAAATTTATCTTTTTTTGACTGTTTTAGATAATGCGTGCACTATCACATATGAGACGTCTGGCAGTGGAGCAAACGTCACATGTTCCTTCAAAGAAGATATTCAAGCGACAAGCAGAAACTTTTCTGTTTACAAACTCACTGGCTTTGCAAAACAAGCAGGGTACGCTATACCACATCAATAAAATAAAATCAAAGGCTATATGGGTATTGATCAGTTTATTGCTTACGAATGATTTTTATCAATTTCTTTTGTTATTATTTCTTTTACTTTCACTTACTTTACTGTGCTTAAATATATAAATATACTAATCAACTTACAAAAGTAAGATTTATAATTAAACATTTTAAAACTATATACTACTTTTTTATCTTTTACGTTTAATAATCACTCATAACAGCGGTAGCAGAGTGCTTTTGGAAGGAGAGACAGCCACAATGTTGGGCCGAAAATGGCTACATCTTTGACTATTCGCACCTTACTCTGTGGATACCAGAAGTGACGAGCGAGAAAGACGGCAATTACTCCTGTTGGCACGCCACCTCTAACGCCGAAGAGCAGAAAACGTGTTTGCTTGACGTCACTGGCAAAGGTAACAATAATAAAAATAACAATTCTTGTAAATCACAACCACCCAACCAGCAGGCTATTTTATTCCGTTTTACAAGCTCCGAATATCAACAATTAACAATCCCAGCCAAAAAACAAAACAAAGAAGACTACTCTGGGGCGCAACTAAACGGCAACTCAGTATAAGGAAATCAATGGAATATTGACCAATGTAATCAAACAACCACAATGAAGCTCATTACTGGACTTAGCTGGGAAACAAGATTGCTGCCATTAAAAAATAATGTAAGGCAATAAAGCAAAGTAGGCAGACAATATAAATCAGTTCACACGTAACTAATGGCAAAAAATATATCCAACTGATCTGAAAAAGCAAACGGTTAAATAACTCCAGCCCAAACCAATAACCTTTCTGCAATATATGATCACTTCAGTCTATTTTTTTTTTTTACTTACTTCCTAGTCACGTTAAAAAGCTTTGCTTCTGAAATCTGATCCCTTGCATTTTATCAGGTTTGCTAATGGAATACACGGTCCAACGTGCTGATCAGCTGGATAACACGGCTTTAGCTGTAGGACTCACACTGCCAATATTGGCTTTACTAGCAACTGCAACCGTCCTCATTGTTAAAAATAAAAAGTAAGCAGAATACAAACAGTAGTCATAATAATATGTTACTTGACAGGGGTCTTTGTGTTGTGTGCCAAAAAATATCTGGCATCTTCTACCAATCATATATATATATCCATTTATCTAACTATGCCTTATAACTTCTAGTCACCTGGAGAGACTATGTTATGAAATAAGTGTAAAGTATAGGGAAAATGTACTAGTCATTTAATTATTTCCTTTTCTAATAGTACCCAGTGATAGTAATAAAAACAATGAGCACAACAACAATTAGAAGAAAAAACCAATACAAAATCTAGAAAAATGTATCCTGAATTCTTTTTTCAGAAAAGTTCTGTCTTGGATTTCTACCTGTAGACACCGTGAGGAGGAACCAGAGGGTGCAAAGGAGGATGTATCGTTGACCAACGTAAGCTAAACATTCTTCATTAAACCGTTTGATAACAGCGCATAGGATTGACTTCTGCATTTCGTCTCAATTATATTTTGATTTACTATTTTCTTGTAAATTTATATAATTAAAGCCTTTAGAAAAACTGTAGCTTTTTTATAAACGTTGGAAAATTTATGTCTATTGTTCTATTAATATGAAGGATCCTGACTACCAGATGATCACAAAGCGGTTTCAGGAGTACCTGGAAAGTCAAACACAATCAATGTTTCCGAACATGCTTCAAAAACACAGCTTCTACTTCGTGCCTCCAGTCTACTTTAACAAAACTCGATACAGAAAAGAGATTTACTATGGTCAAGCCGTTTTTGTCCCTGAACCAGTTGACGCGAAGGACGTCAGATACGACCAAGCCATGCTCCACGTCTTCACCTGCTTACATGACATGGCGAAACATGACAAGAAAAACATGTTTGTCCTGACACAATTCAAATACGACGACTACTTAAAGAACCTGGGCAGTGAGTTTCAGAGACATCGCCTGCCCGTTCCTGCAGGTTTTACTGAAGAGAACCAAAATATCCAATGCTTCGATCTTATGATCGTTCATCGCCACCATGGTGTGTTGGTTGGCGTGGTCAAAGCTGTCGGTGACAAAGTAATTCAAGATGATCAGCAACCGCTCAATGATATGATTGTCAAGGAAGTTACTGACGCTGTTAAACAGCTAAAGAAGGGAGCTGACATGATAAAACATCTTATGTCAGATCAAGAACAAAGTCCCAGAGTTTGCCAGACCTTGATGCTACCCAACATGGCCAGAACAACACTCCAGCGTGTTATCGCTGATCAACCAGGTCTGGTTCAGGTAAGTAGGTATCTTAGCTGTCATACAGTCTTTAGAAATGATAATGTCTGTGACATAAATCAAATTCTCTTTTATAAGATAATTATTACTTCTTTTTGTTTCATAGCAGTGAAGTTTACAAATCTGTACTAGTCGTAGTAAATACATACCAATACAACACAATCTACATACCAGCATAGAGATTGATTACAATTAATAAAACTCGCTTTTTCAATATAACTTGTGACATTGGGTGTATATACTTTTGACACTGTGGACGTTTAAGTTTATATGAACTTATTATCATTTTAATAATAATTTTAACCTACAGTATACAATAATATATACATGAAATAATAGTAATCAAACTATTAATTGCATTTCACATTTGCACCTTAAAAAACCTCAGTGTTTTCAATTCTCGCAAACTAATTCTCGCAAATATAAACAGTTTATCAACTATATACAGGGCATGCGTGAGTGTTTGGGTAAGAATGAAGTAAGCGACCCCACTGAACTCTGCCTGTGTGCTGAGGATCTGGAAAATCCCCGTATGCTCAGTGATGTGATTAGCAGAATGCTGACATCTAACAACACAGAGGATGGTGTCCCTATGACTGATGAACTGTATATCAGAATATTATCCAGGTAAGATATGGAACTTTAAATTCATTATGGTATATATAGTATCTGGGAAGTGTATTAACCACAAAAAGGGTATAGGACGAAGTGATTAGGCATACGTTACATACGTTGCATGCATACACGTTATCTTTCTTTTACAAATATATAATTATATATATACAAGATACACGGCTAACTTGCATTTCGTGATCTGGTTTTATATATATATATATGTTACTTTATCAATATATTATTTAGTATTGGACGTGCACTTAATATATTTTAGGATGTCATATATTATGATTTTGCTATATGCTATTTATTCTTAAAAAAGCAGGTGCGAACTATAACATTATTTCCTGTTAACACACCCTCCCCGCACACACACGCACACCCACAAACGCACCTGTACTCCTAAAAGCCTTGTACCCCAGAAACTTCTTCGGACCTAGTGTCACTAAAAACAGTGTTGTCCTTTTTCAGGTTTTGCGGACCGGCAACGCAATCAGCCCTAGAAGGTCAATGTCAGAGTATGTATCTGCCCAAAACTCAAGTAGAAGCCGTGTCCGTAACAGGAGACTTGTATCGTCGTCCGATATTGTCTGAAGATATGTTAGATTTACTTACGAAAGAAAGGCTGTTTCTGGTTGGCCCACCCAACACTGCTACTGAGGCTGGCTGGAGAGAGCTGGCGAGCAAGAGGTCACGATGTTTTTGTTGTCAGCGGACCCTCTGGTTCACGTGACTGGGCATTCCTCAACCAGTCGACACAAAACATTGAAGGGTCACGTAGCAACATTGCTTCACCTGGCTCAGTCGTACAAATTAACTGCAATTTTAATAGCAAGCCTGAGATGGAAATGAGACTAAGCACGTTGATCAATAACAAAGGAGAGAACCCTTTGTGTGTGGTTTCTGACGATGTAGACAGTATAGGGTAAGTGGCTTAGTCTCCTTCCCTGGAGTAAAACAATGAAGTTATCATAAGATATTAAAATTTTACGTTTTATGAGCTATTATTACGAAAATGTTTTACTTTAAATAACTATTAAAGTAGAATAAAAAATGTTCAGTAAACATTTAAAGATCCCTCATTGTAAAACTGAACAATAATGTAAAAATAAAATCATGCAAACTACTTGTTTTTCACATTAATTAAGCTTATTATAACATTTGATTACATAATTCAAAACCACTACAAATTTGTGCATGAAGATCACCATAATGTATACAGTTTTCAAACATTATGCATACAATAAACTACGAAATTTATGCTTTTCTCTGAAATGTATTTTATACTGCCTTTTTTCCTGACGACTCATGTAGCTCCTGTTTCAAACTATTCTGCGAGAAACTAAGACAGCAGTGTCCAGATCTTCTCCTGTGGGCCACAAGCAGCTCTGAGAACAATGTACCAGGCGGCTGGGAGGTCAAGACCTTCACTCAGACCCTCAACTGTCCACCTGCAGTAGCCAGAGAAGCATCACGTGCAGGAGCCAACTATGTTGTTTCTTCTCCTCGAAACCAAGCACCTTGCTTCCTGTCTCCTACAGACGGCCCGGAAGTTGAATACATTCACCACAAAAAGGGGAGGGCATTAACTATCCATAACTGTACTGACTGTGGTCGGATAGTGGCTCAGACTCTCCTACAAAAATTCATAATTAGAAAAGGTAAATGTGATGCTTTTGTGCTATTTAATATTGTGTTTTTGTTGTCTTTGAGAGTATACAACAAACGATATTTATTAGCAATCATATCAAATGTCATATATAAAGAATATTTAGAAAATGTGTTATAAAACATGCAAAAATTATCTCTTTACTTTCTCCAGACATAAGTGTGCCTACAGACGAGGAGACTATGTCAGCAAGTAAGCCCTTTATGTCAGGTGAAGAGGAGTCTGTGACCTCAAAGGGTTCCGTCCTTGGATTCAAAGACCTGCTGGTCCTGTATGAAGACAGAAGACAACCGCTGATTGACGGACTGAAATCATCAGGTATCCCAGTAGGCAATTTACAGGCTGAAGGAAGAAATGAAGTTTTTGACGAGGAAAACGACTTTGCATGTGTCCTGCACATTGATCAGCTGACAACCTACAGACCCCGCAGAAAGATTGTGGTGTACGTGGAAGACAAAAAATCCCCTCGGGATCCTCGCAAGAAATGGCGGGGGATCACAAGCTGCACATCACAGTTGATTGTAATGAAATGGAATCCGTAATAACAAGTATTAGTTTGTTTTCTATTTTTTTTTTCACTTCCTTTTCTTTTTAAATCTGATTGTGTGTTTACATTCCAGATGATGATGATGAGTAGGAATTTATAAAGCACTATATCTCAGCAAAGAGCGGACACATTTTTTCTGAACAAATGACAACAAAATTTAACAAAAATGGAGAACAAAGAACAACCTGAGAACTCGCTGCACTCCAGCAGCAAAGATATAATTCAATAAGATATAATTCAGTTACTTTTTCCACATACAATATATGTTTATCAAAATCGTTTTTTCTCCTGTTGCGCGGTTGTCTCCACTTCCTACATGGAACAGATCCCCTTTCGTTCGTGTAGCTCAGTGTCAACTGTTTTCTCCCCTAACCAAGTATATTTTCAAAGAATGAGTGTTCTTCTAGTGGCGCAAGTAGAGAATTTATCCAACTGTTTTCCTGTTGACACCGTTCTGTTCATAATTAGGTTCATTGTACCAGGAGTACACACATTTGAATATTAGTAAAAACACTGAGCTTTAAAGGTTCTCGCACGGCTCAGGAAAATAGGGTTTCTTAATCCATTCTGTCTAAATTGTTTCTGTTCCATCAGTCTATTGTCCTACTGGCAATTTCCCAGCTAAGATTTATTATCAGCTGATAATAAATTCTTATTGCAGATAAAGCTATACATGAGGTTCATTCTCATCAGTTGTCAGATTTTTATCAGTGAAATAGCATGCGTGATTGCGACTTGTTAAAAATTATTTTCTTCAATGTCTAGAAGTATCATATCACCTATGTTAGTGTACACAATACGGACACAAGTCTATGTAAATTTTAGTCTTGGTTTTCTACAACTGTATTTTTCCAGTTAAATTTAAAGTGATTTGTGTTTTCAAAACTGCCAAAGCAATTTGTATCTGCTGTGTATAAAATTTTACCTTGTAAGCTCAGACCATATGGATGCTCTAATTTTTGAGAATTGAGATCTTAAATGGCTTTTATCAGTTTACTTTACTTATTTATTTGTTTTCATCCACTAACAAAACCTCTCCACAATTTTTTTGAGGTTTGCTAAGAAATGTTACCACGTAGCATTTTATGACCAATCATGTACAGTGGGCATGTGATGAAAGTTAGTCACAAAATGTTTAAGTCAGTTGTTTTCAAATATTACTTATTTTCCCGTTTTGATTTTTTATATAAATCGATATACTACAGTAAGATAATCCAATATTTCCCCAAAGAGTATGCATTTAATGTTTATACTTTTATATTTAAGTACATTTTTTTCAGTGTTTTCTTACTGACAAGTGTGAACTGCATTTATATGGCATATGCATTATCTACATTTCTTTCTATTTCAAGCAACAATCAACATTCATTTCTCTTCCTTTCGCTCAGCCTCTAATTTTGATGTCAGTTAATCAACCAATCAACAAAGTATAAGGGCGATCATTTTATTTATACAGAAATGTATAAACAAATTGAAAAAGTGTGTGAATAAAAAGCTGGGCAAAACTCAGAGACAAAAATCTTTTTCTCAATTTCTTTTCTGTATAAATGAGCATGCTCAAATCTTAAACAAACTTCATTCAATTTATCATGCGTCATGCGATGTGTTATTACTGCTTTAATTTTGTGAAGGAAGCTGTAGCATATTTTAGTATTTCTTTATAAAGAAAACAAAATGTTTGTTACTGCAGAAAGTTTGAAAAGTAAATAAATCTTGATAAATGTTTAACCAAAGCTATACTTGAGATGACCTCGCCTACAAATTTTATATGTTTACACTGTCACACAATACAACAGGCATTGAGAGCACCACCCCACCACCAGCTAGCGAGACAAGTACCCCCTAGATATTACACAAAAATTAACATAGAGACTAGAACAAGAGAAATTAGTTATATTCATGTAGAATGTTTTTATTTAATGTTTAAGTGACCTAACCCATCCTGTTAGTTCCTTCTGACGAATTGTACACCCAACCACTAAATGATTCATGTCCATGAGTAGCAGAAGTATATACTGAAGACTGAGAGCCTAGTCATGGAATAAAGAAGCACTGGTAGTGATTTCTCCTTTCCTTTGTTGCATCTCTATACCGTTAACAATATCCTGTTCGCGCACTAAGAAAGCGGGATACTTAGTGGATGTTTGGTGTTGGTGTCAGTCATCTGTGATGGATGAGATTACTTTTTAAATATTTTATAGATGAGAGACACCTAGTAAAACAAAGATAATGTGACTGCAACAAATAAACTTGTTGCTTACTTTACACCCTATCAACACCTGCACAGTTTCTGCCATTTTTAGCACTTATGCGCACCTGAGGATGAAGCATAAATTTCACAGGTAGAAACGATGATGCGTCCTGACAAAACAATAGCAAGTTTTAACATAAGCTTGCAGTATTCAAGTCTATAAATATGTCATTATCAAATTATGGAATTTATTTAAGTTTCAAACCTCATCAAAAGTAGAATCCATGACATTGTAATCCACAATGGTGTATCAGTTCTTACATTAGCTAAGTCTTACCACATTTCTGATTCATTTCAGTTGATTTTCTGAAGCATGTGCTTATATATATATAGAGAGAGATAGAATATATATTGAGAGAATATATATTCAGATTGCCATCCCATTGTGTATATTTACATTGACATAACAATCTAAAAGATTATAAAAAATATATATCCACAAATGTTGATATACTGTACTTACTTCTTTCCAACCGTATGTCTGATGATACATCACCAAACAATCGATCTTTTCATCACATGATTTGCCATATAGGCTTCAAGGTCCACAATCACGACACCAGATAATCTGTGCGCAGCCACAGAAGCTGCACTTTTTTGTGGCAGGTCTGAATTCTTTTGCTCGCAGATCTTTCCAGCCCTCAGCCTCGGACACTTTTTGTTTTCTTGTGATTTCTGACTCCAGTTGCACCTGCCCTCTTAAGAATTGAATGGAACTAACTTTCTAATACATTCTGCTATCTCGAAGAATATCCTGGAAGGTGTACATATAGAGAAATACAACAAACACAGACATGTCTGACACACATACACATTGCACACCTGTTCACATGCAGCAACGCACTCGCACTACACTTATACTGTAAGGTAGAACATCACCTCCAACATCCTGTCAATTTCGTGTTTGCCGATGTGTTTAATCCTTTTGCTGATTAATTCTGCTTTTGTAAAACGTCTGCTGCATTTTTAAAAAGAATTAAAAATCGTATCTTCTGTCGTTCGATCCTTGATTCGACCTTTACTAGTCGGGTTTTCGAAAAGGAAAACAAATCGACAGGGAATGACGCCCTGGCATTAATTCGCTATACGGTACATCGTCATCTAAGCAACCTTTCCATACCAACAAATCCACACAGCTTTGTGTGCACACATTCCTATTTCATTATTTACAAAAATAATTTACAAAAATAAAAGATTTTCTCAATGCTATAGCCTGTGATGTTGACCCTTCGGTAATCGACAATAAGCAAATATACGTATGGTCGATTCGATCGTGTTTCCCTTATTCAAATAAACTGGTTTTCTTGTTTATAATGTGCACCCGTCGCCCTCAAGAGGTGCTAGAAAAGTCAAGCGCTTATGTAAAGTAATGAGTATATATAGGCATTGGAAGGGTTTTCTGCTCAAAGCATATTATTTTTGTTAGCATGAGATATTTTTCTATCTGTCCAAAAGCCACTGTATTGGGCGGGCTCTTATAATATTAAATACACCTAATAGAAAATGCATGATCAATAAAAACAAAAGAAATTGTAAACAAGTTATTTAGGTTGATATAGACCAGTGTCCAATTAAAAAGAAATGCAGTATTTTGATTAAAGAAATAAGACTTAGAAAAGACATTTAATTTGTCAAAGTTTCTTACATAATCTTTTCCTATTATTTGCTAAGTTTTGATGATCAAAGATGTTTTCAACTTAAAAGATGTACCACATTATCGAGCTATTCGAAGATGGAAAGAATACATGCAGCCATCATGCCCGATGAATGGCTAATTCAAGAGAGCACCAACAGATATTTCTGGCCTAGCTCTAAACCAGACTTCACCTGGGTTAACAACAGAAAAAAGCCAGGTCCGAACTGGAACATTTTCACTACCAGAGGATAATTAAAAGCACATGTCAGTTATTTTCTCTGTGTGTGCTCATTGGATTACTCTGTTAAACAATTTTAAAATTTCCTCTAATACACTAATGATAAATTGAACATAGTACATCATAGAATGTTTGAAATAAATTTAATATTTGATATTTAGTATTTGATACTTTAGAAATAAAATAATTAGTACTACTTTAGTTTGTGCTTAATTGTGATAGTTCTGTCTCTTGTCATATAAGTGTGCATAAGACCTTTCTGGTGATTTGATACCAAAATTGCTTGTTTTAGGATTCCAGGCTGTGAAAGCAGTACATCACACTTTGTATTCCCCCCACCAGCACCACCAAGACCTGTGGGATCAGTTATGTGCAAACTCTGTCTTCTATCAGAAGTGTTGGGTCTGTGGATTCTCCAGCACAGCCAGGACCTTTTACTGCTATTAACAGGAAGGTTACACTTGAGTTTCAAATTAATATGTTCAGAGAATTAGAAATACCTTTTTGTTTACTTTTGAGTTTCAAATTAATATGTTCAGAGAATTAGAAGTACCTTTTTGTTTACTTTTGAGTTTCAAATTAATATGTTCAGAGAATTAGAAGTACCTTTTTGTTTACTTTATGTATGCACAAGTAAAAGATGTCATCGCATTGTTTGTACACTTAAATACACTTGCATTGCTATTTTTTAGTTTATTTTTAGGGGCCTCAATCACATTTTCTGTGTTGACACCAGCAGCATCTTCAGCAGCTGCTACTGACAGTAAGGTTTTATATGAACTTCCAGTGATTATATTTAGAGAATTAGATGTGCTTTCTTGTCGTGGGTGTGCATTAAGAGACCTGCATTTATCAGCACTAAGAGACTTTGTTTTGCTTTTAGAGGCCCTGTAGAAGACTGTCCTTCCAGGCAACTTGGAGGGTGGCCGGCATCCCGGTGGCCAGAGGAAGAACTGACTAACGAACCTCTGAGTTTCTTTCTTCCAGTGTATCAAAGTCACGTGTTTGTAGAGGAAGCAAGTAGAAGTCAGATAAACATAAAGACCAGTGAAACAACTGCACACCTCGTTAAACTTCAGCAAGGACGGGTTTGGTTGTACAGGTTATAGAAATATTATTTTCTTGAAAACTGTTTATTAAGATTAAAGAGTGTGTGACGAGTGAAGAAAAAGATATAAAGGAATCAAAAGATGGAAAAAGTGAGTGAACAGAGAGAGAGAGAGAGAGACAGACAGACAGACAGACAGACAGACAGACAGACAGACAGACAGAGTGTCACAAACTTCCCGCAGACATGCGCACTCTTTCAAATAAACAAGAGGAGATGTCTTCAGTTTAGGACAAATACTTATTAAGCAATGCATCAGGTGACATTTTAGAATACAACACAAATATAAATATAACAAAAACATCATGGGATACTGAAAGTTCAGTACATGTCCATAATAAAGGGAACTGTGAGCAATGTTTACATTTTAGCGCAAACTCAAACATAGAAGAAGAAATTTCTCACTCGGAAATACTTGAAGCTATCCGTTGCCAAAAAAAAGCAAAAGCACCTGGACCTGATGGATCACCTTCTGACCTATTTAAGATTGCAGGTAACATCCTCCTAAAATTTCTACATCCCCTCTTTAATAAAGTGTTCACAAGTGGTACATGTCCTGAAAGTTGGTCCAAAGCAATAATCTTTCCCTTACACAAGAAAGGTGATAAAGGTAAAGTAAATAACTTTAGAGGGATTTCACTTTTAAATATTCTTAGCAAACTGTACAGCTGCATTATTAACACAGGTGTGTCACCAGGTGTGTGTCGCCATTTTGCTAGCGCCTTGCTGTTACAGCTCTTCAGTGTGGAACAAATATTAAAATAATTTATTTGTTTGTACAATTAAGTAAGAGATGTGATGTATCAACCACCCTTATCATTAGTTTAAAGGGAAAGTAATGTTGAGTACATAGTGATGTCATCACATTTAGTCAAAGCGGCAAATACCAACAATACTACTTATAATTTTAATTGCTTTTATGAAAATATCTGTTCATTCCTCGCAATAGTTTTATTTGTTTACACGAAAAGTATGCTTCGCTGATAGCTTTGTGAAAATGTCAATAAAGCAAAGTCCAGGATACGGTAAAGTTTCACAACATAATACAAAATAAACTTGAAGCCTTTTAAATACCAAATAATTAGAGATTGTAGATATCTGAGTCAAGGTCAGTCATCGTCAGTAAGCAAATAATGAACAGCAGTGTTGGATACAATCAGTATCTGTGTTTAGGTGTCTAGCTAATATATAGCTCATGACACGTTTACTATAAACTATTAGGTGTATGGCGACAGTTCATTACACGTTTACTACAAACTCAGACACAATTAAATGCTAAATTAATTAAACTTAGACTTTACGTTTGTAAACATGTTAGTTTATCCAAGCAAATGCAAATCTGAAAGAAATAATACAACACGTGTATACTAGAATCACCAGGCAATATACTCAAAGTAAACAATTAAAGTGCAGTAGTCTGCACTAGGGTCAGATGCTAGACTATTGAGAAAGATTAATGTACACTGAGCTCACATCATCAGTGGAACCTGGAGTGAACAGTGAACAGTCGACAGGCGGTGTAAGCAGTGAGTACAGGAGACAAGTGGTGTTAGTAGTGGTACCATGGCTTTATCTTTATCTCCGAGAACGTCACGGGGCCGATGAGATCCCAAGTCATGTCAAATTTATAAGGGCTGTTGAGGTTAGCCCTGTTAGGACAGTCAGGCTCATGCCACCAGGCACCCTTTGTAGATGAGACACAGCCATACAGATTTCGGTCGTACGTTTGAAACGGATTAGAAGGTCTCATCCCATCTCCTGTAAACACACAAACACACACAGTTGTGTACTATTAGACACACAAAGTCCTAAGCACAAATATATCATCACTACAAAACATCTATACAAACTTTTGCTATTAAATGTGTTATTTCTGTGTTGTTCATCATAACAAAGCCAAACACCACGCAACACAACTACAAAAAATCTTTTTTTTAAAATTTCTTATGATGCTTTACCCAACATATCATCAACAACATAAGAGTAAAGAGAACAGTTTTTAAACAGAAGAATGCCTCAGCTAAACTATGTAAAAATGAATGAGCATAATTAAGTCTACCCTGTGGGACCCCGGGCTATGCTTGCCTAGCAAGCATTGTAAGAATAGGGTCCCTGCCATCCAGCCAGGCATGTCGTAAGAGGCGACTAAGGTGGACACCTCACCTAGAGGTAAAATAGGTTGTGGTAGGGCTAACAACTCCACCATGTAAAAAAGCATGTTACCGAAACTGAAACCAGAGAATTAGTCACAGATGGCGGAGGTAATGAAGCACACCAGGTGACTGGACTAATGACGGACGACAGCCAAACCCGAGAGGGAGCTGGCGCCCCGACAGCGGATTTACTGAAGCCGAGGCAAAAGTTGAGGGCGGGGTGCTGGAACGTCCAGACCTTGTACCAGACTGGCAGGATGCTCCAATTAGTCAAGGAGTTTGACAACCACAACTTGGACATCCTGGGAGTCAGTGAGGTCAGATGGACCGGCACGGGAAAGAGGAGACTAGCGTCAGGACATACCATCTTGTTCTCAGGAAGATCAGACGCTCAGCACTCTGAAGGAGTAGCTCTACTCCTCAACAAGAAAACGGAAAAGGCACTGCTGGAATGGAAGCCTTATGGACCCAGGCTTTTGAGAACAAGATTCCACTCAAATTACACCAAGCTGACAGTGCTAGCCTGCTATGCACCAACAAATGACTCTGAGGCAGAAGACAAGGATGCTTTTTACGATCAGCTCCAGGCAGCCTCAGAGAGCGTTCCAGCCCACGACATGTTGCTCATCATTGGCGACCTCAATGCCAAGGTGGGAAGTGACAACACCTGCAGGGAGCATGTCATGGGCAAACATGGAATCGGAACCATCAATGACAACGGAGAGAGACTGGCAGACTTTTGTGAAGAAAACAACCTACTGATTGGAGGCACACTCTTCCAACACAAAGACATCCACAAGGCAACGCGGACAACACCAGATGGGATCACAAAGAACCAGATAGACCATGTCATCATCAACCGAAGATGGAGGAGCTCACTTCAAGATGTCAGAGCCTACAGAGGAGCAGAAGTTGCCAGTGACCACACTCTTGTGATAGCCGCAGTTTTCATGAAGCAGAGAGTGGACTCCGGCAAACTGACAGATCAAGCTACCAAACGGGCCTTTGCTATGGAAGTAAAGAACAGGTTCCAGACACAAGGAGACCAACAAGAGATGACCTCAGACGACTTCAATCCAGGCTCACAGGAAACAGGAGAGAAAATACTGGGCTCTTAACAGCATGACAGAGTCCCTGCAAAACGTGTTCAGGTCGTTGCAATGCTGTACAGTGTACAGCGATTACAAATCCCAGGTTGTCTGTGACAACGAGGTCACAGACCCCTTCAACGTCAGTACCGGGGTGAAGCAGGGCTGCATTCTGTCGCCGTTCCTCTTCATCCTGGCCATGGACTGGATCATGAAGACTTCCACCGACAGTGAGAAGAGACGGATCAGATGGACCATGACTATGACAGCAACAACAGCACTGGAAGACTTAGACTTTGCTGATGACATTGCCCTGCTGTCACACCGCCACCAAGACATGCAGGAAAAAACAAATGCCTTCTCAGAAACAGCTGGAAACCTTGGCTTGAAGGTCAGTGCAAGGAAAAAGAAAAGTATGAGAGTGAACGCCAGAGTCCAAGACAGCATCAAACTAAATGGAGAAGAGATTGAGGAAGTTGACAGTTTCACCTATTTTGGGTCCAAAATGTCAAACACCGAGGATGTGGAGGTGGAGATTCGAGGACGACTGGCGAAAGCCAGCCACGTCTTCGCCTCACTCAGGAGTACATGGAAGGCAAAAAACATCAGCCAGAAGATCAAGCTGAGAATCTTCAAGTCAAATGTTATCAGCACCCTCCTTTACGGATCAGAATCTTGGAAGATGACCAAATCCATCTGTAACAGACTTGACGTCTTCCAAAACAGATTCCTCAGGCGCTTACTTCACATCTTGTGGCCAAACAACATCAAACCAACGAAGAACTGACAACGAAACCATCACCACGCAGGGTCAACGAAGGCGTTGGCGATGGATTGGACATGTGCTCCGCCAGCAGACAGCAGACCTCTCCACAGTCACCCTACGATGAACTCCAGACGGCCGAAGAAAACGAGGCCGCCCACAGGAAATTTGGAGAAGAACAGTGGAAAGGGAGATGAAGGGAAAGGGCTGGACATGGGGTCACTTTCAGCCGATCGACATCGGTGGCGGACTCTGGTAGAGGCTTTGTGTGCAACCTGATGCACGAAAAGGAATAGAGAGATAGATAATTAACTCTAAAATGACTGGAAAGTTTACAATAGGATATAAAAAATTCATCTAAACCTTTAGAATGAAAGTAAACAAGAGAAAAAGTATAGAGAGAAAGTATAAAAGTAGACATGTTGATCTTAGGATCAGGGAGAATGTATTGAGGTCATTGCCTTCCCAGCATTACCCTCGGATGGACTACTGTGAGCATCGTTCCTTCCTGTTCCTAGTTCACTATGCTTGTCTTCGTGTGAACAGCTGTCTGAAGGAATCAGCAAGAGAACTGCAAAGTCTGGTGTCTGTTCTGTTTACCGACAACAACAAGATCCATAGAGTGAGGCTCGGCATGGGCCCTGACGATTGTCTTCAGATTATTGGTTTATCTGTTTCTCTTCATGTTTCATTTTAATTGCTCATACTTCTGGACCTGATAGTTATTGCCACATGTGACAAATGTACAAAGACATCAACAATAATGGGATTTCAGACCACAGGGAACACACTAATCTCTTACTTAGCGTATACTAAGCAGAGCGACATACACAGCAAAGTGTGTTGTTGATGTGACCTGTGTTGTTTCTAAAAGGTTGAACCACAAGAAGATGTGTGTAGACCTGGGTATAAGGACACGTGCTGTCTGCAGCATGACTTTGCTGAATGATGTGATACTAAAGATAAATAATGTGTTTATGTTTATTGCTATTGCGTAACAACTTGTATCAACATGCCAAACATTTCTTGGATGTACTTGTATGTGTTCTGTTGTTATCTTCATGTTGGAGATTTCTAAATCACACTATAAGCCATGAGAAGCCATGATAAGCCATGGGGGTCTTAGGTTGTCACTTCCACACCCGACGTCCGTCACCTAATGTGAGGAATTGAGCGACAGATATCAGAATTTCTAATTCCACCACCACCAAAGCCAAAGGTGAAAGGTCACACTGCCCTGTAGGTCAAAGTGTGAGAAAATTCCTTCCATATGTTAGAACGGGACTGGTGTGGCATTGTGGGACTGGCAACAGGTCGGATAACGGTCATGACTTTGGGGAGACAACAAACGACATGGGACATAATCTCTGCTACAGTGGAGAGGATGCCAGAGACAGAGTATTATACACCGTGGTCATCCTCGCTGATAAAGATATTGTTTGTAGCTGTCATTACCCAACTACTAGCATGTCCACTCGCCCATTCTCAGTCCTGTAGTCGCTGTTTTGTAAAACAAATTTCAGGACACAAAAATAGTTTTCTAAAATGTAAAGCCACGACAAATGGAGGTTCACAGTAGTGATAAAACATGGGTGCCGCCACCTGCCATGAAACGAGTCTCCAAGTCGCACAGAGCAGTCGGGTACTCCAGGCCCCCGGACGGTGGTCCGGTCAACTGAGTGCATCTGACTTCTTGAAAGTTTTGCCACTTGTCCTAGTATTCCGGTATGTCAAACCATGCAGTTTTTCTTTCATGTTTTGTTCTCATTTCTCTGGCTTACATCTAGTAGATAATGTTTGAGTATTTGTGCTGTCTCTGTGAGTGTGCATGCTGAGTAGATTGCAGTAACAGTTGTTGTAACAGTTTCTGTTTAGTTTGCTAACAGGTCAAGGTTCTAATAGCACGCACATAATATCATGTCTATGTACTTGTTTTACCTGAATGATGTAGCTTGCCGTATGTTTCATCATGGCAAACTTGAGCACAGTCAACAAATTAAAGTATCCGATGCTAAGGAAACACATGGTTGCTGAAAATCTTTGAACCCGCTCTTTGTTCATAAGGCGACCCACCGTACTTCCATACTTCCTAGATCTGTTCATAAACCTCAACTTTAGGACGAGAAGGATAACTTTGTATCAAATACAGAGGCTAAAGCCCTGTAAATTTGGAAAATATCCATTTGTTAAAATCTCAAATTACCGATAGACTCATCGTCGCTGGCGGGTCACAATTTCCAAATAATTATTATAATTTGCATGCAGTCAAAGGCTGACAGAACTCAAACGGATTAAACTACACAATGTCTACAGCTCCTTAAACCGATTGTAGCAATAATGAAATTATCTCTTTAAACAAAGTCTGGTCACGACTTTACAATACAGCCCTGTAAAAAAAACGGTCCAGAAGCTCCTAAGAAACATACACCACACACACACACAAACACACCACACATACACACAACACACACACACACACACACACACACACACACACACAACACACACACACACACTACACACACCACACACACACACAAACACACACACACACT